>NC_137008.1:62227174-62357174 GCF_032717465.1 Coenobita brevimanus
ATAATCAGGTGTCCAGCCCTATGTCTCTCACGGCCACACTGGATATGAATTGTGAGTATTTGTGTGTGTGTGTTTGTGTGTGTGTGTGTGTGTGTGTGTGTGTGTGTGTGTGTGTGTGTGACTTGAATATGACTATGAGTATTATAAGGGTTTATGTCAATATATGCAGTAGGCCAATCGTTATATTTATGTATATCATGATAGATGGATACATAGATAGATTTTGACAACCAGATGATATTTATACAGCAAGTTAAATTAATCCTTTACTTAATTATAGCCCTTTGCTGACTGTGGTGTCATTCGAACGCGCGTTAAAAATTATACCTAATGACCTCTATATTGCAGTGTGATGTGATTCGGTTATACGGATAAATCATGTTATGTTCCGCACCTGCCCAACTATTGAGCTCAGTATCCATAAATATAATTGATGCAGTGCCGTCATTACAACCTGCCGCTGGTGTCATTCAGAGTACATGGGAAATTATCAAAGTTATTATTATTATTATTATTATTATTATTATTATTATCGTCATCATTGTTGTTGTGAATTAAGGCATCAACTGAAAAGAAAGTGATGCGTCTTCGATATAAATCTCCAAGACAAGGGTTGTTTATCGTGAACCAGGAATGTGTATCAGTCATGTGCTCCAATATTTTCAAGACTGCAGTAGCTTGTCCCCGAGACCTCTACAGCTTCTTAAAGTTATTATGAGACTGGCTGCTAAAGTTTTCGTAAAATAAATGGACATAATTAACATCAAACGAGCCTCGAGTAGTGAAAATGGTGTAAAGAGGTAATTAGAGGCCAGAATGTGTAGGTGCTTCAGTTCACCTTTACTACCGGTATTTATTACACATTGGATTTTGTGAAGATAGTCCTTGGCGAACCGTCCTTCGTCTACTGGCTTGTAGTGGCGAACCTGTAGTGTAAGGACTTCCTCCATTCCTTTCCCTTCTTATTTAATTTCCTTAAATGGGCCTATTAAATCAGAGTAATAAATGGAACTCCAATTTATATAACCCTTCATAATGTGTTTTTCTTCTATTCAGCGATTTCTTTTGTGGGTTATATAAAAATTTCTTGTTAAGCTTACTGGATTGTCTGACGTAAAAGATTAATTCTGAGTACTGAAGCATCGTGAATAATATATAGAGTGCGGTTCTCAGAGTTTCAGTAATGTAAAGGTTTGGTTGATTAATATGAAAGATAGGTTAATATATAAGGGTTTGACCTTTAGTTTCATAATACCAGTCCTGACCTTTAGCTATATAATACCAGTCCTGACCTTTAGCGTTATAATACCACAATACAACACCTAACTAGACTTGTGGTCGAGCGGCTTTTATATCTTGTAGTAGTTTCCCCACCAGATGTCATGTAGTGACGGGAGAGGTAAAGAATAGTATGGGACTATTTTTATTTGTCTTGGAAATATTAAACAGGTATAATAGTATAAGTCCTGGGTAGCTACCTCCCTGTCTCGCTATCTCTCTCTCTCTCTCTGTTCTCAAGCTAATCTCCGTCTCGACCTCTCTATAGGGTCGCTTGTCTCCTTCTGTCTAGCCTGTTCGGTGGCTAATCTAGGTCTGAGCTCTCTTTCCTAAATTCTGGTATAGCAGGGTGTGTGTGTCACGTATCTTCCTCGTGGCAACAGAACTTTCTCACGAGAGGACTGCTGACAGCTAACTGAATCATCTCCTTACTGGCCGCTGTCGTCAGCTTTCCTCCGTGTAAGCGTTTAGCGCTGCTCGCTTCTCGCAAACACAACACCTTCTCATCATTTGACTTCCTGCTTCTATCTGTCTCTCTATCTATCTATTTATCTATCTATCTAGTATGATTTGCAATTATAATATGGAGACCTACCACATTGCTCTGCCGCGCAAAATGGCGTACCATCGACATTTAATAGTCATAACATATTAATACATATTATATATACATTATAATAAACTTATAAGCTAATTAAGTGAAATACATAATATTGTAAAGTAACATAATTGTATGAATATTGTATACATATATTATTCATAGTAAATAGTGATTATTCAGTAATATTACGCATATAATTGTGCAATGGTAATACTGCTAGGTTATTACATTACATATTTGAGTTATCACTTTAGTAATGTCTAATATTTCACCTAACTTGTATGATGATACTGGTAATATAGAATTGTGCTATAATTGTATGACTTATAATATTGTACTAACATTGTGGTACTACATAATTGTAACATTTTATGAATTGTTACCAAATATTGTGTTAATGCATAATTGTGTTGGCCTTATAATTATAGTTACATAAAAGTTACATCTTGTTAATGCAACTGTTTTGTCGTTACATAATTGTTACATATCGTTTGTAGGTACATAATTGTTGTTAAAGTTACATAAAAGTTACATCTTGTTAATGCAACTGTTACATAATTGGCAAAGTGTAACATAATGCAATCGTTTGTCGTTACATAATTGTTACATATCGTTTGTAGGTACATAATTATAATATGGAGTAACATAACTGTAATAACTGCAGTCCTAACATATGCTGCGGTCGATGATAGTGATGATGTGTCGTGCCACTTGTATGTGGAGACAACAATTTGCTTTTTTGTTTGTAGTTTACGTGGTATTTTGGCATGTATAGTGACATTTACACTTATTTTCATTTGTTTGTTATGTGATCTTACTTTATTTCTCTTTTTTCCTTCTTACTTTTCTTTCTTTCTTTCCTTTCCTTTTCTTTTTTTTTTTTTTTTTTTTTTTTGTATGTATTGATTTTCCATAGTTTGTTTCTCTTTGCTTGTGTACGCTTTTTTCCATGTTGTTCATGGTTGCATAATTGCTGACTAATTTCCTTGAGATACTTTTTCAAAGTTTAGTTTATATTGCACAGATACTATAAAATGATATTATATAGTCCCATATTTTGTTATTTTATATAAAAAAATATATATACATATATACAGTATTAACTATACACACTGACTTGTTCACCTGTACCTCTCGTGAGTAATATGTGTGTCAGCACTGTGTGGAAATCATTGTCCCACCGCTGCCACCAAATGTCATAAAGACTTTGTAGTTAATTGTAGAGAAGTATATGTTAGACTTGTGGTCGAGCGGCTTTTATATCTTGTAGTAGTTTCCCCACCAGATGTCATGTAGTGACGGGAGAGGTAAAGAATAGTATGGGACTATTTTTATTTGTCTTGGAAATATTAAACAGGTATAATAGTATAAGTCCTGGGTAGCTACCTCCCTGTCTCGCTATCTCTCTCTCTCTCTCTGTTCTCAAGCTAATCTCCGTCTCGACCTCTCTATAGGGTCGCTTGTCTCCTTCTGTCTAGCCTGTTCGGTGGCTAATCTAGGTCTGAGCTCTCTTTCCTAAATTCTGGTATAGCAGGGTGTGTGTGTCACGTATCTTCCTCGTGGCAACAGAACTTTCTCACGAGAGGACTGCTGACAGCTAACTGAATCATCTCCTTACTGGCCGCTGTCGTCAGCTTTCCTCCGTGTAAGCGTTTAGCGCTGCTCGCTTCTCGCAAACACAACACCTTCTCATCATTTGACTTCCTGCTTCTATCTGTCTCTCTATCTATCTATTTATCTATCTATCTAGTATGATTTGCAATTATAATATGGAGACCTACCACATTGTGATATAATACCACCACTCCTGACCTTTGTTATAATACCACCCCTGACCGTTTGCTTTATAATACCACCCCTGACCTTTAGCTTTATAATACCACCCCTGACCTTTAGCTTTATAATACCACCACCCCTGACCTTTAGCGTTATAATACCACTCCTGACCTTTTGCTGTATTTGTGTATTTTCTTAACGCCATACCTGCCATAATACCTGGCTTTAATTAAACCCCCTCAATACGATGACATTTTGGAGGGGGTTCCTGTGACTCATTTTTCGCTGAATGAAATCGTCTGGCCGGAATAAAACACTAGAGTTGTCTTTACCATGAGGGGGTTACTGGTGACTTTATTAACATTCCCACTCACCCTATGCTTGACCCCTAAATTAATGAAATAAATTGGCGACAGTTTATTCCGACCGTGAGTGAGTTAGGATGAAGTGATGGGTTCCCGGGGCGAATGATTTGGCTATACTTATTTTTTTATTTCTTCTATGCCCATATTGGCCCCTTCCGTGCGTAAGGACCCGAGGCTAGGCTAAGCAGTCCCGAGCATTGAAGGGTAGGAGACCGACCTGTGACCCCGGTAGCGCCTTGGATGACAGCGAAACCGTCAGTACGTCATGTATTTCCCGTAGTATGTAGTGAATAATAATAATAATAATAATAATAATAATAATAATAATAATAATAAATAAATAAATAGTCTGACATCTTTGAAAATATTAGCGCTAGAATCATCAGCCACAGTTTAATATAGGAAAAAGCGTCACTTGGCTGAATTTTTACCGAACATGTGCAGAACGTAACATTTTAAAAAACTGATTTGTCCCATTATGTTTTCTATATACTGAAAATAAATCTGATATCTTTCGAAATTATTATTCACGACAATAATCAGCCACATTGAAACATAGAAGGAAACAGAAGAAACATTGGCCAGGTCCAGTTTCATCGAAGGCACAGTTGCGGGCGGGAATATTGTCCATTCCTTTTTTCTTTCTTTTTTTTTTTCGTCAAGCAATAATTGCTCTCTGAAAAGTTGGCTGTGCTCCGGAGATCGCATTATTGTTTCGAAATTCATTGTTCGTTGTTATTTTCGGCAGTGAATAGGTGTTTATGTTCGCGTCTGTTCAGGTCTTTTTTTTTTTTTTTTTTTTTTTTTTTTTTTTTGTCGGGTGTATTGTTTCCATGTTTGATATAGTCGGAAGGTTTTATTTTTATTGGCTGGGAGTTTCTTTTTCCCCCAGCACCTCTTCCTTAAAGCTTTATTTCTGTATTGCACACTTTTATTCTACCATATTTTATATACAACTCTTCACCTACAATCTAGAGTGAAGCATTTCCATTAAAGTTAATATATTCTTGCCATACGCTGGAAGAAATTGATAGGGGAGAGGAGAATTCATGCTAGCAACAGCCATTTTTTTTTTAGTTCGTTCAAATAAAGCAGTGAGATGCAATACATGTAATTGTTATGTCCCCCAAAGTTTGCACGGTCTTCAGCCGTTTTATGTGTGTTTTTCTATCTGTCTGTAATAATGTCTCTCTATATTTCCCTCTCTATAATAATTGATATATTAAAAGTTCGGTGTTGCGAGTGGAGACTATTAGATGCCACTCATCCAATAATTCTCCTCAAGTTGGCAAGCTCTTGATATATAAATACCTTGCTTGGGCCTGTATGTAATAAAGTTATAAAGTTCGAGAGGCTGACATTTGGAGTTTGTTGCAGCGAGTCCGGGAATTATCGGATGTCATTCGTATAATTGATAATTCCCCGCAAGTTGGCACGGCGTGATCATTAGCGTCAACTCACCGTGTTTACAATAGTCATTTGGCAAGACTAACAAGCACGCTGAAATGTTCCTGAATTTCATACTGTCTGCACGCACGGGTATAATTGGCGTCGCAACATTTGATACGAGTGTTTCGGCATTTCAAGGGGGCCCTCCTCTCTCTCCCTCTTCCTGTCTCCCTCCTCCCTCTGTCCCTTCCCTCCTCCTCCCCTCCCTCCCACTCCCTCCCTTCCTCCCTCCCTCCCTCCCTCCCTCCCTCTCTCCCTCCGTCCTAACCTGCTTCCATTCCTCCCTCCTTTCCATCGTCCTCCCTTCCTTCCTTCCCCCTCTTCCTTCCTCTCTCCCAGTACAGTCAGAGGCTGATGTTCTCTCATTGTTTCACTGCTTCTCCTAGATGCATCACATCAAGGAGATTTATATACGGGAAGAGAAATGAACCAAGCCTCTCTCACCTGTAGACAATAATGTCGATCCAGTTTTTAAACCGAATAAGATATGAAACTCCTACATAATATTCTGAGAGGTTTGTTTCTGTCCGTTGACGGTAATTCTGGGCTTCGAAATTTATCGCTAACCGTCTCCTTATTTATTGTAATGAGTCAGATCGATATTTATGCCTGTAATTGTAGCAGAGGTGAAACAGGGTGGTCCACATATACCCCATCTTTCGCGTATTGCGGGGACGGATGTTATTGTTATAAGAGTCTTCATCATTTATTCAATTTCTACACGTACTTCCACCGCCACCTCCGCTTCCACACCAGCAGACTCCACATCATTAATTCAGTCCCTGCTTCCACCGCCACACCCGCGCCCACACGAACAGACCAAGCCGTTCTCGCAACACGTAAGATTCTAGTGGAGCGCAATGTATGAACCACCCTGTATTAGCCGAATTTATGTCCCCAGCCTTACCGATGAGACCCTACCTGGCGTTATAATATCCAGGTGATAATTGGAGCGTGAATGTTTGCGGTGTTTTTATAGCTTGTGTCCAGAGAGGCAACAATGGCGGGGATTAGTTTGAGTAGTTTTTATTCTGTTTTATTTTTTACGACTGCGGTTTTATGGAATTGGATAGTGTCGCTTGGTATTCGTGTGTGGGGGGTGTAGGTGGGAGTGTGGGGCGGTGTAGGTGTAGGTGGGTGTAGGTGGGTGTTTGTGTGTGTGTGGGTGGGTCGTCTGTCTCCATATTTAGCTATCAATCTGTGTATGTATATTTATCTATCTCTCTGTCTGTCTGTATGTCTATATATCTATCAGTCTGTGTGTGTGTGTGTGTGTGTGTGTGTGTGTGTGTGTGTGTGTGTGTGTGTGTGTGTGTTCAAAGGATTTTCAACAGTACCCGCATAGATGATTGAACGCGTGAGTAATTTATATATATATTTTTTCGCCTGACGTTGCTTGGCCTTTACGTAAATGGACAAAATGTTGATGGTGTTCCTGTATTTTTGTGGTCATGGGATATTCTACCCTGGGCCACATAGATTATTGGATGTATAACCAATTTCTGTATATTATGCTTCACGTTACTGCCTATTTGCGTCCTCTGTGTGTGTGTGTGTGTGTGTGTGTGTGTGTGTGTGTGTGTGTGTGTGTGTCATCTAGCAATATTTATCTATCGATCTGTGTGTGTGTCGTCTGTACGTCTCTATTTATCTAACTGTGTGTGTGTGTGTGTGTGTGTGTGTGTGTGTGTGTGTGTGTGTGTGTGTGTGTGTGTGTGTGTGTGTGTTTGTCATCTAGCAATATTTATCTATCGATCTGTGTGTGTGTCGTCTATACTTCTCTATTTATCTAACTGTGTGTGTGTGTGTGTGTGTGTGTGTGTGTGTGTGTGTGTGTGTGTGTGTGTGTGTTGTCCATGAGAATTTTAGCTCTAGCCGCATAATTTATTGTATACAACACTCACCTCACTTTATCATGGCCTAAAATTGCCACACCTCCATCAGAAATACTTGTACCAAGGTATTAACACTTACAAATGATGCAAGTCACGAGGTATTACAAAAAGCATGTGGATCTGTGGCATGACGTTAATCTGTTATTATAGTACGAGTGAAGCCGTCTAAAAAAAAAAAAAAAAAGAATAAAAGAAAAAGGAAAACAGAAAAAAGTCATCTGTTCCCTATGTGCGTAAACCTAGAACAATATTATTTTTTTTTTTTACATGAAAATCTCTAACCCCAGTCTGCTCAGTTATTGACCAAGGGTAGTCAGATTGGAGCGACGATTTGACTAGTAACCAAGGAGACTCATTCCTACCTCATAAATAAGGCTCATCGATTTTCATTGAACCATGACTTAGTGTTCAAGGTGTGGGATTAGACCAGTTCCATCGGGTGAAAAAAGATCAATTATAGACCAGCACAGCATCTCGGAGCAGCTTTAAAAGGCCATGACCTTCGAGAACTTTGACCTCTATTCCAGTCAGCTGTCTACGGCGTTTTCCCTAATGACCAGAAAACCCATTAGTCGCAATTATACCTACGCGGCCACCTCATTAGCAGCGAGTGAAGCGAGGTACGTAATTGGACGGGGCAATTAGTAGTATGGAATCCGCCAATTTCCCATCCCGGAGCTTTGGATGATTTGCATGGAGACTTCCCGATCCAGTGTCACAGGTTGGGTGGGGATGTAATAGGGGGAGTGAATAGGCTGTCTGTCTGTCTAACTGCTTGTCTGTCTTTCTGGTGGTGCGTCTGTCTGTCTGCCTGTCTATCTGTCTGTCTGTTCGTTTGTATGCTTGTTTGTCTGTTTGTCTTTATATCTGTCAATACGTGTCTCTAGCGGTGCATCTGTCTGTCTGTAACTTTCTCTCTCTCTGTCTACTTCTGTCTATCTATCTGTCTGTCTCTCTATCTATCTATCCATCTATCGTCCATCAGTCCATCTATTTATTATGAGCGAAAATAAATCTCCTCCATAATTCACTCCAGGGCCATCACTAATTGTACCTCCATAGCGGATGAGATTTGGACCCATCTAGATACATCGATTATTACACTAAATTAACCCCAAAATACCCTCCTAAAATTGACACCATTTCTTCCTTAACCCTTTCAGTTCGATGACGTATTTCTTACTTTAATTAGGCTGACACTAAGCTCTTTTCATTTTTTTTTATTTAGTGTTTTTATTTTTATATTTTAAGATTAGTAGTGAAGGGGTTTTTAAAGGCTGTATCTAAAAGTCTCCCCTAAAGTTGATAAAAAAAATTATCAGAACATGGGAATAATAAATAAATAAATAAATAAGAAAAGTCCTTGTTTTAAAGAGTTAGTTGCATATTATGTCTTAATTAAATTGACCGAAAAACGGCCAGAAATGGTCTCTCTCTCTCTCTCTCTCTTTCTCTCTCTCACCTGAATTGGAATGATTTCATTCCTCTTTTCATCAGTCATTAATTTTTTTCCGCATAAACATTTTTGCTTCCGTATTAATAGGAAGTTAACTTGCTCCATAGTCCCAGATGGAGGAAAACATTATCGAAAACATTAACGAATATGCGGCACTTTGCAAAATGTTGAAATATACCTGCAAAAGAGCGAACCGTACAAGGAAAAACATTGGATTGATTCAGGCTGATGTATGGTACCAATTGAGAGCTTGTCATGTTAACGCCCTAGAACTCAACATTGCTGATAACCTACTGAATGAAATCGCTCTAGGGACAGCTGTAACAGAGTCCTGGAGTTTGTCCCTCCTTGAGACAATTACTGGAGGTATTGCTGCCATCCTCAGACTGGTTTACTAACACAGTGGCGTTGGTTGTAATGGAGTGCTCGAGGTGTTCCGACCATGAGAGGGTCAACGGATGCAGTATTACCACCCTCAGGCTTCTGTAGACACTTTCGTCCTAAGTGTGAATTATTGGTAGTGGAATAATGAAGCGCCCATGTATCCCAGGATAGTTTGTAAAGATAGCCACTCGAAGGGCTGCTAAGCTGTTGAGATGAGCACCAGTCCTAAGCGCCTTATGGCGTGTGCCCCTTTACCTTACCTAACCGTTTTGTAAGCGGGTTGCATAACGCTGATGACGACATGGTTTGTATCAGTAACAGACATGAGGTTAATGGAGTATTACATACAGATATAAATTGCTGAGTGAAATTTGAAGCGAAATCTCTAACGCCACTTGGAATACTAGCCTGTTTCAGAATAATGGGATATCCTAGTAACATAACTCGTGTACTGTTGTCTCGCAAAGATCCCTAGCCCCTTTCAGATCACTTGATGGCCAGGCGCAGTAAGAATGGAGGGCTGATTCGACTGGTAACCAAGGAGACCCAGTTCCTTCTCATAACTAATGCTTATTAAATTTCTCGCAACCACAACGTAGTATTCTAGTGGCCCAGTACCCTCAGGTAAAAAAGAAAAAACGACTACAGTTACGAAATGTTAGCCCCTTCAGTACGATGACTCCTTTAAAAATATACTCTTGCACCCTCCTTGCAGTGCGCCCCCTAGACGTGGTCATCCATCACCCACGCGAGCCTCTCTCCGCGGGCCGCACGTACGAGATCCTGTGCTCTTCGAGGGGGTCGCGCCCCCCTGCCGTCCTTACCTGGTGGTGGGGGTCAGCCAGAGTACCTGCGGCAGACGACACGGTAAGGAACACTTCACAGTACCTCAGCACTTCACAGTACCTCAGCACTTCACATATCTTTTGCATCCTTTTCACAGTATGTCATCACAGTACCAACCATACTTATTATTTTTCTACATTTTCTTTGCAGATGCTATCACTTCTCAAACCTGGCTTCTGACATAAGCCTTTCACGATGTGTCATCACTTGTCACCCTTATTCCTGATTGTTTCACACAGTATTACATCACTTTACAAAGCCTGAGTAGCCTTTTACCCTTTCACAAATTCACCTCCAAACGGTTTTGCACGATATACCATTCCACATTATTGTTTTGATAATATTTTTTCACTATGTGCCGTATCTCCACAAACATTACTTCTACTAACTTTCACAGTACGTCACCATTCCGTTTTACAATTTTCCCCAGCAGGTCATTGTCTCCTCTTAACTACACAAAGCCAACCTGACCAGCCATTCACGTTACCTGTAATAAATGACCTCAGCTGAACCTAGACGTAAAAGAGTCTAATGAAAGCCATATTATGGGGAAGAAAAAAAAATGGATGCTTCCCATGACTATCAGATCTGGCTTCCCTTTGTGTTCGTGGCATAATTCCAGCATACGGGTTAATACCGCTATACCAGCCTACCAATTGCCTTGAAACGCCCGCCAAATTCATCAATATAAAACACGAACGGTTCATATCCTGAGGCTGGGGATAATACTCGGTTAATTGATGCGTGTCAGTGATCAGAAATGCAGGGTAGGTGTTTCCCCTCAGGTGCAGTTTCATGGCGGGGTGTAATTCCCCTTCCCTAATGATCCACCACCACTCTCACTGTCATTAATAAACTCATTACTATTTATCACCCTCACCATTGACTATTAATGCGAGTATTATTGCTGCTATTGACATCTGATTTTTTCTTTTGCCTCTAGCTTCTACTATTATCACTAAATATTCCTTTATTATTACTACTACTGTACCACTACTACTACTACTACTACTAATAATAATAATAATAATGATAATAATAATATTAATGCCACCTAATACCTCTTGCCTTTAACTACTAATATGTCTTCAAAATTACAGAATTACCAAAAATATTGAAATAAAGTAATTATAGAATGAGAGAGGTGTTACCGAAACATTTATTATTATTATTATTATTATTATTATTTTACCGTACACTTTTCCTCCATATGTCACATTTTAGGGCGTCCATAACACGCAAAAATTCACTAATGTTTGACTAATGATTTTTTTCCGCTGAAGTTGTGTTTGCCTTTCTGTGTGCGCCTCCCAGCCATGTTATAGCCAATCACCACGGTAATTAATTTGCTGCATATTTACCTACCGTAAAACTGTAAGGCAAATTGCAACTTTTCCCTCCCACCATCAGAGTTCCGTTAACCTCTTCAGTACGGTGACGTCTTTTCCACTCTGTTCTCGCTCTTTCCAGATGAAGTTGGTGAGAAGAGGAGGACTGAGTATTGAGAGGCAAATGAAGGCTGCATCTAACCCCTCGAATTCTAACATTCTTTCTAAGCCCAGTAAAATCTTGTAAATCAACCGTAACTCTTTCATTCGTTCTTGTATAGTTTCTTTCAACCAAAAAATAATATTGGTCAACTAAAAACGGAAATATCGCACTGTGTGGCAAGAAACTTAAGATAAAACTAACGTAACCAAACTTAACCTATAGTTCCCTTATTTTAATTAGGCAGTGATTTTAGTCCTTTTGCAGCTTGTTTCCCGTAGCTCAGTGGCAGGATAAGAGAGTAATATGGTCAGCATCCTTTCCATAGTATTTCTTCGTGACTAGCATTCTAATCAAGTGTTAATCTCTAGTTACAGCTCAGCATTCATGATGGGGAGGTGGCAGTTTTACGCCTAGTTAAACAGAGTATGATCTAACGTAACCCCAAGTAACTAGACTAACAAATTAATCTGATATTAGTCTTTTGTTACAGCTCAGCTTTCAAGATGGAGAGATGACAGTTTTGCGTCCAGTTAAAGTGAATGCAGAATATTTTAACCTAACTAACCTAACTTGGTCAGTCCAGAAAAAGACTCTCTGTGGTTCGCTATATTGTCCCTCCCCCACAGACGTCCCACGGCGGCAATGTGTCCAGTTCCGTGGTACGAATCCGCCCCAACTCTTCTGACGACGGGCGGCTGTTGGCGTGTAGGGCAGAGAACCGCAATGTGCCCACTGCAGTCATAGAGGATACGTGGAAGCTGAGTGTATATTGTGAGTATTGTGTGTGGAGGGGTGTAGGTGTGGGTGGGAGGGGTGTATAAGTGTGTGGGTGTCGGTGTGGGTGGGTGTGTATGAGAGGGACGTGTGTGCATGATGAACACATGGATGTTGTGAGTATTTACATAGGTCTGAGTTTGTTGGGATAGGTGTGTGCGTGTAAGGGGATGAAAGGGGAGAAGGGAGTGTGCATGTATATATGTATGTTTGGCGCATGCATGTGTTTGTGCGTGTGCGTGTGTGTCCATGTTTGCGGGATCTCTGTCTTAGCTCCTGTGAAATGATTCTGCGTGAGGTTATTTACAAACACAAAACTCACTCTTGACCCGTTTCATCTCATACTTCATCTAAATGTTGCTCTTGATTCAACTTCCACAGAATCTTAATGTCTGATCTCTCCAAGGGAAATAGTTACACAAGATTTAGATAAGTTTTTAGCCTACTTGGGCATAACTTCACAAGGTCAGTTATTCCACTAACTTTTAACATAAGTTCTCTCTTGGTTTAGTTTCGGAGCCGATCTAACATTCAGATGAGATGGAAATTAGTCTTCAGAAGTGAATTAATCTCTCTCTCTCTCTCTCTCTCTCTCTCTCTCACTCACTCTTTTCGTTGATAACCTAAGTAGTACAAAGAAAACTAAGAATTGAGACATAAACTGCACTCCGTTGTGCATTCCGACCACGCACATGGCTCATCAACACACACACACACACACACACACACACACACACACACACACACACACACACACACACACACACACACACACACACACACACACACACACACACACACACGTCAGCACTCCAAGGACAACGCACATGCCTCACCATCACGCATATGTCCCACTATCATTGCACACGATGAAGCAACCAGCGCACATGTGGACACACGTGTACACGACGCACACAGGTACGGTCACAGGTCTTGCACACACACACACACACACACACACACACACACACACACACACACACACACACACACACACACACACACACACACACACACACACACACACACACACACACACACACACACACACATTTTTATTGCTACCACCAATTAGTTTATTGGGATGTCTTACTGATTGGCTCACCAAGTCATCATAATGGCCTGTGGTGCTGGGTAACCGTATTTATTATTATTATTATTATTATTATTTATAAAACCCGATTGCTTGTTTTAGCTGAAAGAAATAATCACTCTCCAAGATTAAAGACTATTTGGATTTACTTTCTTAGTTTCCAGCCACATTTGCATTTCGTTTAACATCAGACGAGTTTATTTAGCTAAGAGGAAGTCTTTTTTCAGAGGAGTAGGACTGTGTGTGAAAGAGGGATATTAGTGATAAGCACAGGCTCGTTCACGGTATGTATTTTTCATAGTTAGTTCGAGAAAAGATCCGTACCTTGTTTGATTAATTTCAGCATTTTCTTGCGGCATTATTAATCTCACGTTCTAAATTAGCAAGACTTGTGCAGTGAATGACCTCAAGGAACCATGAATAAAGTCCGGTAAATGAAGTATAGAGGCATTGAATGAACAGCGGTGAATAAATTGAAGGAAGCAGGAAGCGAGGAGCAGTAAACAATATGAAGGAGCCAGGAACTGAAGGACACTAAATAAACTGAAGGAACAAGAAGTGACCCAGAAAGTGACGAACCATTAATAAACAGAAAGAACCAGGAAGTGAACCGCAGCTGCAGTGGAAAGTATCGCATCACCCCACCTGTACAGTACTCCCAACACTGCACCGTCTCTCCTGGGGTGCGTCCCCGTGTGATGCAGCGGCAGGTGTTGCCCCAGAATTACCCCTACCCCCTCACCCTGAACTAATTATACCTGGTTTATTTTCACCTGAGGGAACTGGGCCACTCTCACAACCTGACTTGTTCACTTGATAGTTCTGGACTACAAGGAAGTTGAATATATCGACATATGTAATTTTGGTAGGATTAACATTTCTCGTTAAGTACAGAAAATTATGTTTATTTTGCTAGGACTGTGTAATGTTTGTCTGCTTAATATCAACGTAAGTCTCACTGATACCATACAAAGGATTATTAACACTATAGCGAAAAATAAGCTAGTAAGGAAGAGGTGTTAGGAAGCTTCTTTAACTAATGAGAATGTAACCTTTGCACTGAAGGAGTTAAAAGCACCTGCCTACCAAGATTTATACCTGTGTAATATACTGACCTTTGCCCTGGAAGTCTGCCTGCATCTGTCTCTAACCACTGCCATGTCGACTATAATAAAATGTGAAAACGTGAAATAAGATAAATATTAGGTGTAAAATGGGAATGTATGTTTTTTGCATTGCATATTTTACTCATTCATTATTGCCGTTCACCTCAAAGTCGAGGATATATAGTTTTTATTTTATTCTTGCTGCTGCCAGATGACTATTTAAGCTTCGGAGAAACCCATGTCCAGCGCCTTCAGGTCGAAAAGTCTCCCCTCAGCTGAATAAAATCGTCTGGTGATAGCACGAGTAAACTAAAAGTCGACGACCTCGTATTGAAAGGTCGAAGCTCGTCCGGATGAAAGCAGAACCCACTGGAACCCCCCAGCCCTGCTACCAAGCTCTCTGCACAAGGATATAACTGTAACTCAAGTCTGACTTTGGTCTTAACTTCCCAACTTGGCACCACCCACATCAAGGCCAAAAATAGCTGTTTATGAGGACAGTCGCCCACGCTTGCAAGAGCTATTCTGGTATCTGTTCCGAACTCTCACACTGCAGTTTTTCCCATAATGGCGAGCATGCAGCACCCGTCTAGCTACCGTATCATCTCATTTCTGTCCAGCTCTCAAATGCAAGGGTTAACCGGTATTCTCAGTCATTCATGTATGCAACTGGTCGTCTCTAGAGCTTTTCGTTTCTCTCTCTTTCCCAGTGCCTACGACCGACAATCTTTTAAACGCATTATGTCCAGGAATCTTGAGATGCGTGCATAACAATAATAATAATAATAATAATAATAAATAATAATGGATGGAACTGACCGTAAGCCAAGAATTAATGAGGTTCTTTTCCAGACTGAACCGTATACTTGTAACGCATTCAATACGATGGCATTCCACTATATTCTTAAGGCCTTCAGACACTTTAAATTCAGCTGATGATAGATTTTTCGTACTTAGTGAGTCTGTTACAGCCATAATTATCCCTTTCACTACCTCGACGCTTTTCATAATTGGGTAAAATAGTCTATAAACAGCAAGAATGAAGCGGAACGATAGCCTACGTCATCTTGGGTCAGAGGGTTAAACTTTTTCATTATGTGATCCACGAGGAGGGAAAAAAATTGGGCAGTGATATTAACATTGATATTTCATGGAGGTGTCTGCTAGGATTGATGTACTGATTTCGTGTGTGTGTGTGTGTGTGTGTGTGTGTGTGTGTTGTGTGTGTAGTTAATGTGTGTTTGTGCATACTTTCGTGTAGCTAATGTGTGTTTATGAGTGTGTTTGTGTATGCTTGTATGTAGTTCATGTGTCTCTGCGTGACACGTGTGCATGTATATCTGTATGTGTATATGCATGTATGTATGTGCGTGAGTGCCAGTGTGGAGGCGTCCGTGTGTGACAGCGAACGAAAATGCTGACATAACATGCATAACTCTTCCGCGTCAGTTTGTTTTCAATTTCTTGGACGTCTGGCAGGAAAGTTTTAATGCCTCGTGCCTTTTTTTTTAATACTGATTGTCCCATTATAACTTGAGACGAAGTTATCTCAGGTTTTAATTGACTTGTTGCTCGTTCCAAGTTGGTCCGTCGCTGTCTTCCTCTCCGGCGTCTCTTTTGTTGACACTCTTGCAAAGCCATCAGGAAAGGATTTATTTTTTTCGTTATTTTTGTTGTTATTATTATTATTATTATTATTATTATTATTATTGAATCTTTAGTGGGTATTTTGTATTTTAATTTTGCCTCCTTTGCACGATGTTATTCGCCTTTAACGAGAACTCTTGTAGTGAAAGGAGTTGCTGAAATATACATCTGACCTCCCCACGTTGGTAAAGTATAAACGAATAAAATGAATAATACGTCCCCGGATTTGAAGGGGTTAATGATTTCAGTGCGATTGGTGAACGAGTCGGTGAAAGATATATGTAAAGTTTTATCTGACTTTATAATTTGGAAGTCTCTCCTAAGCTGAATAACTTTGCCTAGTGGGAGGGTGGGTGCTGGAGAGGGACGCCTTCACGTGGTGGCATTGTTCCGACCGGGTGGCTTCGCTGCCTGGCCATACAGTATAAATGTCCCTTAGTTCCCCTTCCTAACCTCCAAGAATAGGTTGGTGGACTGCAGTAGAAAGGTAACGTGTAGCCTGCAGTTCACTGGGTTCACATTCGTATGAGCGTGGGATTGCAACTGCCACTACTGCCTGAGGTAAGATGAGTGTGGTTCTAAAAACGCCATTGGAATTATAGAAAAAATCAGTATATGTATTTGCACTATGTTCGCCTTCCTTTATTTTCAGTTTGGCGTTTTAACACCTTCAGTTCCATGTTTTTATTTTCTTTATTCTAGCTGCCTCCACACTGTTTTATTTAGCTTTGAGGACAATTTGTGTTAGTGAATAAATAAATGAATTCTAGATCTCCAGTTGGAAAGATCTCTCCCAGGTTGAATAAAATCGCCCGAGAACAGTGAAAATAATACGGGAAATACGTCCTTGGATTGAACTGCTTAAAATATGACCAAAAAGATTAAACTATTATAGGTAGAGATTTTAGCACGTACGATGATGTTATGTCTTTCCAGTGAGCAAAATATCCGCATCAGTAATTCCTGCATATAAACAAATCAAGCCACTGTGAAATCATGAGACGAATGGAATATTAGTTCTGCCTGGGGCCACAGAAACAAGTGGGGCACAGGAGAGAAAAAGAATGTTCCACTTTTTTCGTTTTATCTGGACTTTTATTGCCCTTTTTTCGGCTGGATTTTACAAGCAGCGCTCAACTTGATTGCACTCAGGATAAATGGTGCGCGGTTCCATCAGACATGTTTATTCTGTCGTTATATCGTTGTAAACAGACACTGAGTGATAATTTTGTTACAGTGAAATGATAGCTGATTGTCATTCACTTTTTTCCATAGCCCCTTTGATAGAACGTGTTTATTACTATTGTTATTATTATTATTATTTTTTTTTTTAATTTTTTATTTTTTTTAGCAGTAGTAGTAGTAATAATAGTAGTGGTAATTGTTGTTCTAGGAGGAGGAGGAGGAGGCTCCTAACCACCCCCTCACCATTTCACCACACTAACCACACACCCCTCATCACTTCACCACGTTCCTAACCTCACTCCCTCACCGCTCCACAGACACCCCCACAGCGGAGGCGGTGCTAGGAGCGACTCTCAACCCACAGAACATCAGAGAAGGAGACGATGTGTACTTCGAGTGTCGTGTCAAAGCCAATCCCAGGGCGTACAAGGTCGTCTGGAAGCACAATGTAAGTAGCCATGATGAAAACTGAGTAGGCGGAGGTGTAGGCAGGTCCCTGTTATCTACTGTAGTCAATTTGTTTTCATCTGAGGGAACTGGGCGACTCTTACCACTTGATTACTAAGTTGGGCTTGCATGACATTTGATGAGACTTGGTTATGAGGTAGGAATGAGTCTCCTTTGTTACTAGTAATTTTTTTTTTTTCTAAACTTAATCAGTCGGCCATCATCAAAACTGAGAGGGGTTAATGTCAGGTCAAAGTAAACGCACTATGATTATTGCAAGGGAGCCATTTTAGGAGAACGCATTCACTGAGCGAGACACACCTGCGAGTGATCATTGTATACACCTGAGCTAATTGGTCCTGTCTGGCCACATGACATGCAGCAAGAGAATAATTAAATAAAGCAGGTGGTCTTATATAAGTCTTACACCTTCTGTTTCCCCTCATCCCTATTTTATTTTCCCCACCTACCCTTCCATACACCTCTCACCCAACCCCTCACTCCATTAAACAGCTCACTTCCCTCTCTCCACTCCGTCCCAACATGCCCCATACACCTTTCATCTTTACCCTATGTCGTCTGGTATCTACGTTTAAGAACCCTAGTGCAATCCATAAGCATAAAATCTCAATTCCTCTTCTACCTGGGTGTGTTTGTGAGAATGAAGTAGGAGAAAGACTTCCTACTGATTAATGGCTGTATAATGGGTCCTCTCACCCTTCCCCTGACCTCTCACACCCTACCCACACCTTCCACACCCTACCCCCACCTCCCACATTCACCTGACACCTCACACCATGCCCTCTGCCCCACACCACTCATACCTATCTCTATGTCTCTCTCCAGGGTGTGTTGGTGCGGCAGGAGAAGGAGAACGGAATCCTGCTGACGAACCGCAGTCTAGTGGTGCAGGAAGTGACGAGGAAGCAAGCTGGGAGGTACACATGTCAAGCGAGTAATGTTGAAGGGGACTCGACCTCTCCACCTGTCATACTTGCTGTTCAGTGTAAGTTTTCTGTTATTTTGACTCCTTTTTCCTGTTCTTTCTTCCCTCTTCTGTCTCTGATTTTCCCCTCTCTTTTTCTTCATCTTCTTTGTTCATTTTTTCTCAAATTATCCTTCCAATTTTCTTTCTTTCCTCACTTCCTTTGCTCTCATCTCACTCTTCTTTCTCTCCTCATTCTCACTCCCATCCTTGGTCTTTCTGGGGTAGGCTGGATGATACACATGCCCTAAGTCCTATTTGCATTATTTTCTAACATCCAGGAAAGCTTCTTCATATTTACAGGCAGAGAGAGAGAGAAGCGGTTGAATGATGTATGTCTGTGTTCGGGGCGGTTTCTCATCATTTCTCATTTGTTTTTATTCTCCCACCGAAACAAAGAAAATGCATTGTGCTCTCATATCCCTCCCTCCTTTGTGCAGCTTCTGGCTTTTGTGTGTCGGTGGAGAGGAGAGAGAGAGCCAACAGGGTGTAGTGGTAATGCTTTCTGTCGGGATGCTGATTGCTGGTGATTTCCCGGATTTGACTTTGTGCTCTTTAGTGTCCTTGATGAAGATTAAACCCCATTTTTTGAACCTGTGGATGCATTTGATCTTTTACTCTGACCATCGAGCCTGGCGGTGCGGTTGGTAGAGTTCTCGGGTAGGATCGCGTTTCGGCTTAGGGGCAACGAGTCGACTCCTAGAGGTGGTCGACGATTTTTCTGTCACGTAACCGCTACCAGGGTCGCAGGTTTGCCTCCTATCCTTAGATATTGTGGACTACGGTGACCTAGCCTCTGGCCCCTACGCTTGAAAGGGGGTAATACAGATATGAAAGTTACCGCCATTACCGAGATGATTTTATGCAACGTGAAAAAGACCTCTAGCAATATACATGTTGATGAAGGTTCCAGATAACTCCTCCGGTTCTAAAAGTCTTAAACTAAAATAAAATAGGAAATTTCAGGAATATACAAAGAAATAAGGCACTTTTGAGAATTGATATAAGTGTAGACGCTGAAGCTTGGAAAGTAAGAGAACTCCTTAAGTTTTTAAAAGCTGTTTTGGTCAGTGCCTTTTTCTCGCTTGTGCTGCTAATTCGCTAAAGTTATGAAACTAAAATAACACACACACACACACACACACACACACACACACACACACACACACACACACACTCTCTCTCTCTCTCTCTCTCTCTCTCTCTCTCTCTCTATCTCTGTACTATCCCAACCTTGGCCTTTTGCAAGCAGTTTATTTTGACCTTTCAAGACACCATCATCCATTTTTCATCACTCGTTAACTGGAATCGCTTTTATTTTTTCTTCTTTTTATCTGCCAGAGACTGACTTATATCTTTTATTCAGATTAAAGCCAAGGATTTTTTTTAAAGATTTATGAAGACATTTTAAAATCCTTTGACTGTACTCTTGTCACTTTAACTAGGCGTAAAATTGCCATCCCTCCACCGTGAATGCTGAGCTGTAAGAAGAGATTAGCGCTAGAATATGCTGCTAGTCACGAAGAAGTGCTGTGGAAAGGATATAGAGCCGTTGTATCGTGTAATTTCTCCCTTTGAGCTACAGGATGTGAAGCTGCAGAAGGACGACAATCTCAGCCAGTTTGAAGTGAATGAACTACGGTAAAATTCCAAAGAGGGCGAAAGATTTATTTATTTATTTATTTTCTGATTTGCTGTAA
This sequence comes from Coenobita brevimanus, assembly GCF_032717465.1. Lineage (NCBI taxonomy): Eukaryota > Metazoa > Arthropoda > Malacostraca > Decapoda > Coenobitidae > Coenobita > Coenobita brevimanus. The sequence goes on from NC_137008.1 coordinate 62,247,653, forward strand.
TAGACACACGTCATTTTATTCCGCCAATTAAAAAATCATGTAGTCAAAAGGCCAATAGTTATTATCCTGTTTCAAAAATGTGCTTTATATATATCGTGAAGGGACGAAATTTCTTGAGTGTGGTAGGTCATTCGTAAGTTAGTGAAATCGTCTTGACCTGAATAAAATTAAGTAAAAAAGCAAAGAAAAATAATATCGTATTGGAAATTATAGTGTCATCATTCAGCGATAAAGTCAGACGGTTTTGCCCAGCTGAGAGAAATCCTTGCAGTCGTACGGTTCGCAGTAAAAATAAAAAAATCTCAGTCACATCTCTACCATGGACGCAATTCAGGATTCTGGCTAACACTGTGCGATTTATTCAGGGGCGAGAGAGAAATCCAGCAGCGAAAGGGTTAATGAAAAAGCCTGGCGCCCAAAAGATTCTCGCAGTTGATTGGAAAAAATGCGGATGAAAAAGGAACGGGCCGGCGGTGCTAGCGGCATTTTTTATCAGTGCACCCCTCCCCCTGTGTTTGTGTGTGGAGGGGGGGGGTGGAGGTGGGTGTGGATGTGGGTGAGTGGGTGGATGTCTTTGTGTGTGTGTGTGTGTGTGTGTGTTGCCGCCTTGACCCTAAAACTTAAGCGATGTTGGGCCAGATTTTGTAGTGGGGTAGTCCTGGTATCGCTTATAAAATATACACAAAGCGTGGACTGTTTATATCTTGTGACTCGCTCTCAATGAAGGCTTTGTTGGGGATGCACAGTCGCCTGCACTTATAACTAGTAGAGGCTGTGGTGTGTTGGGGGATCCTGCGTGGCACTAGATATACTTGTTTTTATCTCACGTCTACTGTGATCTGACGTAAAATGGTAATCCTCTAAACCTAACTCCACACGGCAGGCCCAGTTGTATTTATAAGTGAAGGCCGCTAGTTTTTCATTGTTCAGACTGAGCACTGAAGGGCGAATCGATATTGGTGGAGAAATAGTTGCTCTTGTGCTCATGGGTTTGTACATGGACCGAGCAGAAAGTGGGTTGTGGAGTGAAATAAATACAAGAACGTTTTAGCCATTATCATTTTTCTTTCTTTCCCCTTATTCGTGTATGTGTGTTTGTTGCCGTCTGGTCTATCTGTCTGTCTATCTATTTATCTATACGTCAGCCAGTCTGTGTATATCTATATCTATTTCTCTGTCTACTTCCGGTCTACTTGCCCACCTACTAGCATTCCTCTCTCCCTTACAGACGCGCCTGTTTGTCGACCTGGACAGGTGAGCGTGTACGGCGTCTCCAAGTTAGAGGATGCGCATGTTACCTGCGAGGTGGATGCCGTGCCCCAGGTGAGTGTGCTTTGGGAGATAGATAGATAGATGGATGGATGGATAGATAGATAGATAGATAGATAAACTGACTGATTGATTTAGGTGAGCATGTATGAGGTCTCCAAATTAGAGGATGCCCGTGTTACCTGTGAAGTGAATGCTGTGTTTCAGGTGAGTGTCTGAATAAACACGGTAGGTAAATTGATAGATATAGTAGGAATACGTATGTGGACAGATAGATCGAATGACTGACTGAGTGGCTGATTAACAGATAGATACAGATAATCGATAATTAAATAAATCGTTTAATACGCAGATCGATATATAGGTGGGTAGAAAACATGCCCTGAAACGACAGGAGATAAGCAAATACAGAAGATAGATAGATAGACAGATAGATAGATAATGCAAAGAGAGAGCAAAGTCATATATACCCCCCCACTTCCTGCCTTGCCAATCTAAAGTCCTATTAGTCTGAGGGTCCTGGAAAACACTGCACTGAAAAGCAATTTGCAGAAAAAAATAAAAATAAATTGATCCAGCCACTTTTTGCGCCTGTGAACCTGAACGCAAGGTATATGAGCGTAATGGGTGCCTATTTCCTCGTTGTTCTTGCCTTTGTTCTTGGAGAAAATTTAGATTTGAAGAAGGGCAATACGTGCTTAGCATATTGCTGTTGTTATGTTCTTGTTGTTCATGAGAAAACTTTAAGTCGAAATATACAAGATTAAAACGTGCATAGATTCCTAATGTTGTTCTTAGAGAAAACTTTGATCTGGACCTTCTCGCCGCCAATATCACCTGACCTACAACACCATTCTTAACAGGGTGTACTTTCTCTGCCTTGCATCTCTACATACTATCATCCCAGCCCATCCTGCTCACTCCTGTCCATCTATCCATTGTTTGTTCACTGCTTTTCCGCTATCTATCATCCATTCAAAATATTTTTCCCTTATTAATCTCAGTTCGATTTTTGCCTCTCCGTGCTCGATTTTTCATGTCATTCTCGTTGTTCGTGTCATTTTCGCGAATTCCAGTTAGTGTCGCTCGTCACAATTCTACTTCCCGGCACAGTACTTAATTGGCAGTGCGTAATTGGAGAGCGCTGAAGGGCTGAGCGCACACACAACGCAATTATGTCCGTGTTACAAAGACTAGATAGATGTCGCTTATTTGTTCCAATTTGCCGGCCTTTAATATGTTTTAATTAGTCTTTCGTAATCTAACATACCATAGCTCCTTTACCTAACCTAACCTAACCATACCTCACCTAACCTAACCTAACCTAACCATACCCAACCTAACCAAGCCTAGTCCCTTCACTGCCTGACCACACCTACCTCAACAGCGCGACATAACATCAACTTCCGCTTCAGAACTTATGTAAATTAACCAAATCTAGCCTAACTTATAGAATGATAACCCCCTCCCTTTCAAACGCCTTTCACCCCCCCCAACCTCACACACCAAACCAACCTTCTTCCTAACTGCCCAGGCCAACCCAAGCCTAACTCAATATCATCCTTGCGGGGGGGGGAAAGTCTAGGGAATTTGCACGTATGTCTTCCACTTTGCGGGCTCGAATACCTGTTGTTTTTGCTAATTGTCGGCTCTCACCTGTATGCGTGGTGGAACTCTGTATTGCTTCGTTATTGTTGTTAGTCTTGTGGAGAGAGAGAGAGAGAGAGAGAGAGAGAGGACGGTAGAAAGAGAGAGAGAAGAGAGAGAGGAGAGGGGAGACTGGTGCAGTATGCCAGAGTTTTATTAATGTATGGCCATAACCCAACAAATTGCCACGTTAAGCTGGACATTGCGTGTCGACAAAATTGATTTTTTCAGCTGTATTTCGACAAGGTGATGGTATTTACTGGATAGAGTTTTACTTCCTTTTAACAGTTATATTTTTATCTATTATAAGAGAGCTCCACAAAAGGTGAGTGATAAGCAAAACTGATATTTCCCCTACTGGGCATGTACGAAGGGGGAAAGTGTGTTTGTAATGAGTAGTAGTAGTGGTGGTAGTAGTTTTCTTTAGACGCTTTTGCTCAAGTGAGGGAAGACTTTTCAAACTGGAGGGGTTAATAATGGTTATCTTTAACGCCTTCAGTAGAAGACATCATTCCCAAGTTAAACATAGTCGTTCAGGTGAAACCAAAATAATCTAATATCGACATCCAGTTAGATAAGGAACTGATACTTTTTCTCCTTTTCTGTTTTCTTTTTCTTCTCTGTATTTCCTTTCTTTTATTTCACCCCCTCCACCCTCCTTCCATTTCATTGTTATTGTTATTGCATTTTACTTTCCTCCTTTCTTCCGTCAAATCCACTTTTCTCTTGCGAACTTTTTCCATCGTCTTTCGTTTTTATCACCTTTCTTTCCCTGACACTTTCTTTTATCTTCCTCCTTTCATCCCTTTCCTTTGTTTCTTTCCTCTCTCACCTTCCAACATTTTCCTTTGCCCTTCCCACCCTTGCTATTTTTGCATTTCTCTTTTTACTTTCTGTTCGTTTTTTTTTCTTGTATTTATTTTTAGTTCCTTCCATTTTCCTTTCTTGGGCGCTTTTCCTCTTTGACCTTTTTCCATCGTTTTTTAAGTCATTTTTCTTTTTTCCCTTCCGGCCCTTTATATATATATATTATTTACATTCACTATTTTATCCCGGAAACACCTTCAGCTTTTTTTTTCTTTTTTTTTATGTATCTTTTGTTCCTCTCTCTTTTTCACATTTGGTTTTGTAGTATTCCAACTTTATTTTTTCTTCCATCTTTTTCTTCTCTCATATTTCATTTCTTAATATATTTTCAGTATTTCCTTCCACCTTCCTTTCCCTGCCATTGTTCCCATCTTTCGTCACTTCAAATATTTTCATTCTTCTCATTTTTCTCCTCCGTCTTCCTTCCCAGCTTTTCATTTTTATAGCATTACTCAAACAATTAGCGGGGTCCATTCACCACACCGACACGTGGACGTAATCTTTAATCTATTTTTGTTGGTGCCACATAAATTTATTCAACTAAAGAGAAGATTGTGACACTGACAGGTTTTTTTATAGAACGTGTCTAGTGGCTTGCAGAGACAGTTTGGGGGGCAGGGGCTGTTGAGAGAGAGAGAGAGAGAAGGAGAAGGGGAGGAGGAGCACTTTGTAAATGGCAAAACAAAGAGAGGCAGTTCCTCTCTGAATCTTACCTGTGCACACCTTTAATCTACCCCCTGCAGTTCGAAAGGAGGGTCTTAATCTGAATAAAACCATCAGGACATAACAAGACTAAAGTGAAGATGATGTCCTCTGGGTGAAGGGGTTCCTAATGTTGATGATTATATATGACTAAAAAAAAATTGTTAGTTATTCATTGTTTTGGTGCTCATAGTTTTTTTCTTTTTTTTGCTTCGAAATGTTTAACAATACCGTGAAAAATGTGCAGGTGTTTTCCTTTCTCCTTTATTTGGCTATAGTACTGTAGTAAATGGCTTAAGAATGGTGATGATGATGATGATTTGAGTTAAACACAACATTAATCATCATACATTGGTTTTTCATTAACTGTCTCGCTTGTGCTGGATCATCAAAAACACACAGGAGTGCCTAAAAGAACTTTATTTTTTCATGCTTCTGTAATTAACTGGGTGATGATGATGATGATGATTGGATTTAAGCATTTCCGTTTATTATTTTATGGTATTTTTCCAGGTATTTCGTTTCTACTGAACTTTCAAAAACACGTGGAGAGCTTAGAGGAATTTTGTTTATTCATGCCTTTCTAAATAGTGGATGATGGTGATGATGATGGTTGACTTTAAACTTTTCTGGTAATTGTTTTACGTTTTTTTCTCCAGGTGTCTCGTTTCTACTGGACCTTCAACAACACGGTGGAGAGCCTGGAGGTGCCGCAGGAGAGGTTCACGGTGGGTCTGGGGGGTCGCAGCGTGGTCATCTTCACCCCCACCTCAGACCACGAGTACGGCACCCTCTTATGCTTCTCCGAGAACATGGTGGGCAGACAAGCCGAACCCTGCGTCTTCCATGTCATACCTGCCAGTGAGTATTAAGTATAGCTGGTTTTGTTTTCATCTGACAGAACTGGGCCTCTCTCAAAGCTGAATACCAAGCCATGTTTGCCTGAACTTATTTAGAAGATGGGAATGACTGTCGTTGTTTATTGGTCAGATTTATTCTCCATTATGATTACACAGCCGTCAATTAAACTGTTGAGTTGAATTGACCCTCCTTGGTTACTAGTGAAATTTATCTTCCAGTCTGACTTCACTTATCCTTCACTTAAGCTGAGATGGGGTGACGGATCAGTGTTAGGTGAAAAGAAGCGGTCTGCGTTGATGAGTTACCTGTGTTAATATCAAGGACTTCCTTCCGTATGGCTGTGTCCTTTCTTGGTTTACTCTTGCTACCTCATTATTTTCTTTTTCATCCCTGTGTCTTCCATGTCATACGTGCCAGTGAGTATTAATTAAGATGATCATGTATCAGTGCAAAAATTATGCGAAAACGGAGATAATTTTTTCATTTCAGAAATTCGCTGTAATGTGATGTCAGGATCTGTGATTTATTTTTGCTGGATGAAATTGTCCATGTACTGAAGTTGTGTTTATTGTGAAGGTACACAATTATACCATGACAGTTTTTACCCCGATTTAACACAGTGATAATCTTCGAAAAAAAAAGAAAAAAGGATAGCCGGATTAAATTACAAACCTCACACACTGTAGCTAAAGTGTTAAGAGGGCCATTTCTCTTGATTATTTAATTTGTTCACTGCTTTAAGCCACTTATAAGATTTTTTTCTGATTAACGCCAAGCGAAATAAATGAAATAAGGGAATGGTGTGGGCTCAGAGGACTAAATTACTGAGTTTGTGCCATAATTACTTTCCAAATTTAGCCCTCAGAGGTAATGCCAAGTAATTACTGCTTGGCCGACGGTATTGGAGATTTATTAGTGCCGTGATTAAAAATACTCACATGAAAGACGGTGAAGGCAGAGGATAGATCGTGGTATGACTTGGTGGAGAAGTAAGTATGGCGGAGTGTGTGTATAGGTCATGACTGTGCACTGCGGAAAATATGTGCATTAGGATAGTGAAGGCGTGTGTGTGTGTGTGTGTGTGTGTGTGTTTATATTCTGATGTGTGTGTTTATGTCACTGTGTTTGTATGTACTGATGTGTGTTCATGTGTTTCTGTGTGTTAATATGTACTGATGTATGTGTGTTGATGTGTCAGTGTGTGTTTATATGTACCGATCTGTGTGTCTTCATGTGTCACTGTGTTTTTGTGTGTATTGATGTGTGTGTGTGTTCATGTGCATCTGTGTGTGTGTGTGTGTGTGTGTGTGTGTGTGTGTGTGTGTGTGTGTGTGTGTGTGTGTTCATGTGCGTCTGTGTGTTTGTGTACTAATGTCCCCTTCCTCTCCTGATGTCACAGCCAAGCCCGAGGCCCCAACGAACTGCTCTCTCTTCAACGTGTCTGCCAGCAGCCTGACGGTGGCGTGCTCGGCGGGCTTCGACGGGGGGCTCAACCAGACCTTCGCCATGGAAGTCTACGGCACCAACCCACACACTCTCAAGGCCAACATTACCGCGGATGTGCCAAGGTTGGTGCACCTTTTTTATATTTTATTCTTTTTTTCAGGTATTTAAGTCGGTGGTGGTAATTTTGTGAAACGTATGAACAAGGTAGAGAAATGTTTGACCTCACTCTTCTCTGCTAAGTTCGTATAACATCACATACCCCCTGATAAGGTACATAAAACTCACATATGTTCCGTAAATGACTGTCTAAAACAAGGCCTGCGTGCACCTCTATCCCTCTCCATTTTAACTCTTTCGCTCTGGTGATGTAGTTCTCATTTTATTCTTGTTACTCTCAGGTGCTTCTGTTCAACTAAAGACAATTTTTTTTTTTTAATTTTTCGAAATGGAGGGGTTAGATACAGCCATATATACCTTAAGTATGAGAAGCCTTTGTTAACATTAAAACCATCTGTGTGAGGGGGGGGGGGATCACTGAGGCTCCAAGTTGATAATAGACAGAGACAAGATGGCAGTTAGATAGATAGATTATATTGACAGGAGATAGAAAGATAAACAGAGGGGCTGATTATGAACCCTGTACTTTGATGAATGCCTCGCCTTTTATCACTGATCCTCTCAATCCCTAACAAGATCTCCGTATTTTTGGTGGGCTCCTGATGGTTGGGCTGGAACACTCACTCTGCTCTTAAATATAGACCTAAACTACAACACTGAGCATTTGTAACTCTGAACACAAATGACTGCATATTCTTAACCCCTTAGGTATAGTAACGTCTTTTCCATTTCATTTTTACTATCTTCAGACAGTTTTTCAAAGCTATGGAGAGACTTTTTTTTAACTGGATGGCTTAGATATAACCATCAATAACCCTTTCACTACACGAGAGTCTACGCTAAGTAAAAGACCTCTGGTGGTAACAAGAGTAACTAGATAATAACTCACGATACGGAAGGGGTTAAGTCATTCATCCTCAACTCCTCTTCTGGGTTTGTCAGGTTCCTGGTGACTGGCTTGGACAACGAATCGGAGTTCCAGCTGATTGTGTATGCCGGGAATGCCAAGGGACGCAGCGGCATCACTCGCCTGGTGGCCCTCACGCAGAAGCTGCCCGTCAAACAGCTGGAGACGAGACTAGGCACCAGCAGCGATCAGGAAGGTGGGTAAGGGGGAAGGGAGGGAAAGATGAGTGGGGTGGATGAAGATGTGGGGAGAAGGGAGCTTAAGGGCGGGGTGGAGGCGTGGGGAGAGATGGGAGGGAAGTGTGTGAAGTGGAAATTTGGAGGAGAAAGAAGCGTGGAGTGAGGGATGGAAGTGTAGGGAAGGGCAAAGAGGGAAGTGTGAGAAGTGGGAATTTTAGGGAAGAAAGCAGTGTAGAGAGAGAGAGAGATTGAGGTGCTGTTTATTTCACATAATACATTGGCGGAAAAGCTACGGCTCTGCATTCTTTCCCTATCACTTCTTCGTGACTATCACCAAATATTAGTGCTATGCTCTTGCCACAGTTCAGCATTCAAGGTGGAAAGATGGCAAAATTTAGGCCAAGTTAGAGTGAAAAGAGTATAGTAGCGTCTAGACAAAGATTTATTTTCCTTCCCCCCCCCCTCCTTCCCGGTAATCTCATGCATTTTACCTGATTTTCCGCGAATTAATTTACAAATGTCTCTGCACAAAGAAATATACACAACATAACCTTTACTCTTATTATTATTATGTCTCTCTTTAATTTTCTTTCGTGATTGTTCTTGGAAAACTTTCTTACTTCCCGTCACGATATCAGCTTCTTGTTTTATTAACGCGAGAGAGAGAGAGAGACTGCATTGCTCACTTTAACTAGGTCCATAATTGCCATCAGTCCACCTTGAATGCAATGCTGTAACAAGAAATTAACACTGGAAGTCGGAACATGTCAGGAAAAATATTATAGAAAGGATGCAGAGTAGACTAATTTCCTTATTCTGTTTTGTACTAAAAGATATAGACTGCAGTATATAAAAAAAAAAATCCCTGAGAAGAAAGATAAAAACATAAGACTTCATATATTCTGGGAACATAAATATTTACTCTAGTTATCTATTTTATCAGATTAATCATTTTATACGAAAGCATTGTTATTTTTATTTTATTTCTTTCACTGTTAGATGATTTATTTGGACTGAGATGGACTTTTTCGACTTGGAGGGGTTAAGTCTAGTCTTTCTGTTCAGTTGGAGAAGTCTTTCCTAACTTGAGGAGAGGAGGGGAGGGGAAAACCGAGAATGAGATGAAGGGATGGGGTAGAGAGGTATATGGGTGAGAGGGGTGTGAGTTGGAGAGAGGGCAGCCTTGATGGCGAAGGACAGTGACAAGGAGGCGATTCGTTTGTAACCATCCTTTCCGGGGTTGAGGCGTCCGGAGACAGACAGACAGACAGACAGACAGACGCTTAAATAAATAAAGCCGAGGTATCAGAGTAAATTGAAATAGGGTGTTATTTTTTTTTTTTTTTTTTTTAATTTATGGACCTGCATACTAGAGGCTTTTTTTTTTTTTTTTTATAGATGTGTATGTTGAAAAATGCTGTATATACTAAGAATGTTTATAAGTACGAGTGTCAGAGAAATAATCAGAGTTGTAGGAAAAGTTTTGTGGGGTTGATAATGAGAGAAGCAGTAAATTTTGAAAGAGAGAGAGAGAGAGAGAGAGAGAGTTGAAACAGTGGGATGTTACACAGTCGAAATGAAAATTAAATGATAATGTGTGTGTGTGTGTGTGTGTGTGTGAGAGAGAGAGAGAGAGAGAGAGAGAGAGGAGACGAAAATTTTTGGGAAAGACTAAAAGTTCTGAAGAAATTTTCCGATAAAGTAAATTTCCTGACGGGTTGTGAAGGATGACATGTAAGAGATGTGAGGGTGAGATGGGGGTAAGGTAAGAGAAGCAGAGAGATGATGGAAAATGAGAGAGAGAGAGAGAGAGAGAGAGCAGTAAAAATGAGAAGAGGACAAAGGTTTAATGAGAAAACTATCAGTGTAAAACGAGGTGTATTGTGTCAGGAACATCTAATACGATTAAGGAGATGATGAGAGGGAATGGGCAAGACAAAGGACGCTATTGGGTGAGTGAGCGAGTGAGGGAGTGACACAGTTAGAGACAATCACTATATATATATAGCAGCCCCTGTGAATACGGTAAAAATAATTACAGCATTACATTAGATGATGAGTGAAAATGGTGAAATGTGTTAATTTATGGAAGGGGAGAATAGGAAAATTGTGTGTATCCTCGTATATGTGTGTGCTTATGAGTGTTTATGTGTCTGCAGTGTGTGTCCAGGTGTGTGCGCGCTTTGTCATCTAAACAGGACAGACACACTACACACAAAGCACATACACAATTTTTATATTATTCAGGTGGCATAATGCAGGCACAAAGGTATAATTGCAAACACTTTTAAAAACACAAAATATGCAGCACACTCGCGAAATTCACATAAAAAACACACAACGAGGAAACGTGCAGTGAAAAATAGACAGAAAAACATGCACAGCTCGCAATAAAAATGTCAGCTGCCCCATAATTCTAAGCACACAAACAAACAAACAACTAAGCACAAAGCAAACAACAAAAACAAAGAAGCGCACATGCACAAAAAACAACACACACACACACACACACACACACACACACACACACACACACACACACACACACACACACACACACACATCTCAACCAACCAGGCGCCCCAGAACGGAAAATTTTATAAATCAGTAGCCAACAGCACCGTGAGAAAGTGAGGACAGTCCTTGACCTAACCCATTGCCCCCCTGCCCCCCGAGGCCTCGACCCCAACCTCCTTGTTTTCACCTACTGCCCCTATCAGCCCCCTGGTCTAACCCACCCTACCCCTACCTATCCCCCCTCACAGTCTCCGATCTCTTACCTCTCATCTAACGTACATCACACACTATCCTCCTGGTGTAACAAGCTGCCTCTCTCTTCCCCCCTCCTGAGACCTTTACCCCAACCGCTTTCTCTACTGACCCCCCTTTGACCCTTCCCCTCCATAGACCATGACTCCAAACCCTTGGTCTAAGCCATTATTCCCTTTTCCCCCAACCCAGCGCCATGACCCCAACCCTCTGATGTAACTCACGACCTCTCTCCTCCCCCTTTGGACCTGACCCCAACCCCTGGTCTAATTTTTTGCCCTCCCCCCCTTTGTGCCCCCAGGTCCCGACCCCAACCCCCTGGCAGTGGAGGTGACGCCCCTGTTTGGAGTGCTACTTGGAGTGGTCCTCGTCCTCATGGTGGGATCCGTTGTCATCCTTATCATACTTAAGGTAAGAGAATTCGTATCTTTCAACTTTAATCCTTTGACTACATTAACGTTCTCTCTCTCTCTCTCTCTCTCTCTCTGTATATATATATATATATATATATATATATATATATATATATATATATATATATATATATATATTCCTTTTACGTTAACTTGGCCTAAAATGACTTCTTCCCATCGTGAATACTGGGCTGTAACAAGAGAACAGCACTAGAAAATGTTGCAAGTCACGAAGAAGTGCTATGGAAAGGACATAGAGCCGTAGCTTTACCTTTTTCTACCACAGAGATGCGTGAAGTAAGCCACAACCGGACGAAAATCTTGGCCAGGTTATGGTGAAAGAACTGTAAATTGAAGCTATTTTTCCAGTTTGACACAAGACCTCTTGTAATGAAGAACTGATGTTCACCGAGTGGACTTCATTATATTATACTTTTGCCACTGTTAAACAATTTTCGGCGTAGAAGGACGTGCTGATGGTAAAAAGAACTCAAAATTCTCCCCTAGATTCATTATATTTCTTGGCGATGGGTAGAATGACATGAAAGTGGCATCACCGTATTGCACAACCCCACCTTTTCGAACAAACTCCTCTTTGATGATGTTCCTTTGGGTATAGCAAGAAAAAAGCACAAGGACGTCGCCATATTGAAAAGGTCGAGTCAACAAACCTATAATCTATACTCTGGGCATGTAAATATATGTAGACAAGCCTACAGTATGGCTGTCGTGGTTATAGATTTTTTTTCATCTGAGGGAACTGAGCCACTCCCTCCGCTCAAAAATTAAGTTGTGGCTACATGAAATTTGATGAGTTTTAATTATGAGGTGTGGGATAAATCTTCTTGGTTACTAGTCAGATCAGTCCTCTAGTCTGACAACAGGGCATTAACTGAGCTGAAAGAAGGTAAGGATCTTTGTCAGTTTGGAGTAAACGCTTTACTGTAAAGGCTTTATAACTTTTACCATTAGTTTCTTCACACTTTTTGTTTTTTAGAAGGACCAGTTCCATCTCAGTTCGCTTCTAAACTCATTAGATGAAGCCAAAAGTTATATGAATCCAGACGTTTTTCTGGCATTGGTTGAAACTAAGATACTTTTTTGTGTGCCTCAGAAACTCAATTTCTCCATCTGTCTGCTTGCCACAATCTTCCTCGAGACTATTTCCTCACTGTCAACAATTCCACTCTGTCTTTCGTGATCTTATTTCTCTCTCTCTCTCTCTCTCTCTCTCTCTCTCTCTCTCTCTCTCTCTCTCTCTCTCTCTTGCTTCAGTGTTGCATCCTCGTATCCTTGTTATTATTTTTAGTAGTAATCACACACACACACACACACACACACACACACACACACACACACACACACACACACACACACACACACACACACACACACACACACACACACACACACACACACACACAAAACCACCCTAATACAGATTTAACAGGTCACCTCCCCAGTCCCATTAACACATGCCAGCTCGTTATTTTACACATTTGATTGATGATACACAGTAATTAACGTGGCAGTGCATCAGTATCGGAAGAAAAACTTTTATCAGTCCGTCATAGCTAAATGGTAAAGTATATCATTCTGTGGCACTTCAATCCACAGTTAACGTAATGAATTCACGTGGGAAATTTGTTAGCCTTACTGCCTTAGCCACGTCACTACGAGAACGTCATTTAGATTCCGTTCATGCTGTCCCCACACCATTTTATTCAGCCCTGGGGAGATGCCTTTCCCAGATAATGGAGTAAATGGAGCCTTCATTATTTCATCACTTCTTAAGCAGAATAATTTCGTCTGGCAGCAGTATTGAAAAAAAAAAATAATAATAGTATAAACTTTCTTGTGCTGTAGGGACTCAGTATATTGAAAGTCTTTTGCCACCTACTCTTTGTCAGGTCATGCATTTTTCGTATACTAAAGAGCGATTAATAAACAAGGGGTCGACGCCCCCCTCTTCCTTCCCGCCTTCACTTTCGCCACGTCAGGATGCATGGAGCGGGTTGCCAGTCTCCCCAGAGGGTTATTACGCGGGATGCCAGTCAGGGAGCTTTCCTAAGTGACGCCTGAGCAACACCACGGTCTTCGCTCACGCACGCTAAAAAGAGTAAGATGTCTTGATACATTTACTGGGAGGCAGAGATGTTGCCCTGGAAAACTTGGGAAAATACAGTGATGATGATGATGATTATGATGATGATGATGATGAATAGAGGCCATATTTATTTTATTAGTTTCATTGCTGGTTGAGTTTTTGTGTAATCGCCACAGATATGACTAATCCTATTGCTTGACTGAAAAATGGACAAAAACCTAGTGAGTAACGACGTAAGGATCTGTTAATTTATTTCTACGGAGTATCTTGATATTTCTTTACACACACACACACACACACACACACACACACACACACACACACACACACACACACACACACACACACACACACACACACACACACACACACACGAACTGTTTTTTTCCTTGTCACCCACAAAGGAAGGCGTGTTCATGATGCTTCGTGGTTTCTAGATTGCGTTGTTTTAAATCGTAAAAGAAACCAAAGTGTTGTGATATCATACTGAGATAATAGTGTAAAATATATGAACTATTTTAACATATACCAGCTTTTAAAATGTATCACAAACCTTAATTTGTTACTCATCAGCCCTGCACATTCGTTAGCGAAAGTACACTACACAAAATGGTGATACACACGACTAGTTATTTGTGTTCCCCTCACCCGAGGTCAACAGCGCAATTAGTGTGTCATCAATTTAACAGTTGCAAATGAGTGACAATGCATACAGTAAAATTAAAAGTATGCATTACAGAGTGGAGAATTTCGAGGGGTTGAATGATGTATTAATGAATGTGTGGCTGTTTTTTGTAGGTGATTCTGATAGATGGGTCTACTTTTTTCAGTGTCATTTGTGTGTGTGTGTGTGTGTGTGTGTGTGTGTGTGTGTGTGTGTGTGTGTGTGTGTGTGTGTTTCCCCATCTTATTTTTTAATGGAATAGAGTTAAGGTGATGATGATGATGGTTACTCTGCTGTACTTTCCGTTGAATTTAAGTGAAATTATGTCACATATAATAACATAATTTTTATTGGTCGTCTCACCAGATAAATCCATAGGAATTGCGGTCATAATAACAAGGTTGGTAATAATGATGTTTATGCTTATATCGATATCTTATATGCAGTTGGCTACGGTAGTATTTTTGGAGAGCCATTTTGACGTTGGCTTTGAGAGTAGTTGCAGCAAATCACATGAGTTGGAGCGACCCTTGAAGGAAATGATGGGTTGGCATTGATTAGTTTGGGAACGCAATTGGAAGAAGAGGAGGGGGGGGGGGAGGCGAGGAAGAGAGGCAACGGCAGGGAAGGGAGGGCGTGGTGGGTAACGACGGTCACAATCATTGCATCCAACAAAGATGGATAGAGATATTTATTTACCCGTCTATTTGTCCGTCTGTGTACAAAATATCTCAAAAAGCTGTTACTGGATTTTAATGAACACTGGTGGATAGATGGACGTTGGGTCAAGAAAGAATTTATTAGATTTTGATGCGGGAATTAGTTATTTTATTGGTGTTGGCGGAGGTATGCGCTCTCTGAAACAGTGTAGCAAAACAAACTCGTAGAATTGACTGACTATTTGAGACCGTAAGAGTATTCGTCTGGTAGGAACAAGGTTTGTATTGAGCCGAGGTTGAATGCGGGCGGTTACTGACTGTTACGAGTGGTTAGGGACGGTTATTGGGCGCTAAGAACTGAAAGTTGTAAATAATGACAATCACTGCTAGCCATTTGCGGTCAGTTCCAGTTGCTTATGGATACTGCCATTCAGTTATGGTCACTGCCAGTCACTTACGGTCACTGCCGTTCAATTACGGTTACTGCCAGTCACCTTATGTCACAGGCAGTCAGTTACGGTCGCCACTATTCATCCAAAGTCACTAATAGTCACTCATTCAGTCACTTGTATTCAGCTGTGGTCACTGTCTGTCACTTGCGGTCACTGCCAGCCGTAAACAGCGGGTGACATGAAGGTGGGAATTGCGTGCAGTGAGTGAGCGTGCACTGGGGCCTCGCGTGCCAACCTCACGTCCACGTCCACAGTTTACTGTGACGGCTGCACCCACACCACACCACACCACACCCCATGTCATGCCATGCCATCCCATCCCACAGCATTCCGCACCCAGCTAAAACCACACCACTCCACACCACACCATTCCACTCCACTCCACTCCACACCAATACCTCATCTGCACCCCACACAACACCACTTCCACAGCTTCCCCTACACCACAACCACATCATCCCATTCTCCGGCGGATGCACCCCACACCACACCACATCACACCATACCACTCCACTCTTCGTCCTTAGCACTACCTACACACTCACTCTGCAGAAATGTACACCTATTATCAAATTACCTGAAAAATTGGGTACAATGGACTTCAGACTGAGTATTGTAGCATTGTCACCTTGGAATGGTTGGCGTCTGGGTTGCGAGGTGAATTTCTTAACTATTTCTTTATTGTATCAGCTCGACTTAAGGTAATTACGGGTCATTTGGCTCATTTATTGGTATATTTCTATCTACATATTCTCAGTTGACCTCTTTCGTATAGTATTCGTGCGTCTTTCAAGAATTTTCACTCTGCCTGCAACAGAATTTTTGAGCTGAAGGGATTAGATATAGTCATTTTTAACCCCTTCACTACAAGGCGTCTGTCCTAAAGTGAGTAAAAACCGTCTGTTTCCAGCCAGATGGTATATAAAATTAAGTAACAGAATTTTAGGGGTTAAGAATATTGTTCATATTTCTCGTGCATCGTGTCATCTGATTCGCGGGTTAGTCTTGTCATCATGGTTCATTTTTTCTTGATATTGACACAGTGAGGGATAGTGTAGAGCTCTTCGGGGTAGAAGAATTCATCAGGGGTAGCATCGGTGACTGATAAAATACGCAGATGTCAGTAAATGTTTGACTAGACGCCCAAAGTGCTATACTGATATATTATGTAGTTTGTTAAAAGATTCAGCGGAGGACAACCGGTCGTTTAATATTTTATCTCTTCTAACGCTGACGTTCTTCTGCCGGCTGATGTTCCTGAGCTGAGAGAGGCTTGGTGTGTTTATCTGCGATTAGATGCTTCCCTGTAGTATGAATATGTCAGAGGGGAAGGTGGCAGATGTGACCTAAGTGTAAATAATATGCAGTGCAACAGAATAAGGCGAATTTTCTCTCCTGAAGGTAAAAATAATTCAAACGTTTGCCAGTAAAGTGCGAATCATTATTGACATTCTTTTAACATGGGTATTTCAACATTGATGCAGGTACGGTGTAGTGCGGCAGCCAGACGACGACAAGCGAGGGAAGACGGGAACACGGAAAAGATGCAAAAATCCCAAAAGAATATACCGAACCAGCAGCAGGGGCAGCAGAAGCAAAAGGCCGGGGAGGGTGGCCAGGGGGAGGTCCAGGGGGAGTTTCAAGCCCCCGGGGAGAAGGTCCACGAGTGCTACACCGAGCACAGCCTGCACCAGCACCACCACCCCGGCGACCACAGTCCTGATGTGGTGGCCTGCAGTGGTGGTGAGTACAGTGGCTTGCAGTATACTCGTGTATTGTTGTGTTGTGCTTTAAATGGCAGTGTTGATAGAGTAGCAAGCGAGCGTTTCCAGTCTCCTCTAAATGAAATAATCTTGAATTTTGCCTTTTTTCTTCCTTATTAATTTATGTGGAACGAGTAAGTTTCCCAGCCTTTAAGCCGTCGGTTCCCTCTTTGTTTCGCAAATAAAGGCTTATTTATGGTAATGTGCCTGTGTTTCAGATTGTGATGTACAGTTGCGCTTACAAGTAAGAGCACACGTGCTGGTGTTGTCTGTTGCTGCGTTCACTATTGTTGGAATGTGGATCTTTTATACCAGTGCTTGATGCACAAATGATAAATAAATCATGTATTAAGTGAAACAGTTCCACATCCAACAAACAATGGACTCCACAGTAAGCAGCACGACAACATGTGTATCCTTACTAATGAACGCAGCTATACCATACATGTGTTCCCACATATGTGTTTCAGACTGTGAGGACGTGACGGTGAGTGTCCGGCCAGGAGGCGCCATGTCCCTCATCAGAGACATCAGACACGACGTCCAGCCGCACATGCAGCAGCAGCAGCACCCACAACAGCGAGTCGCCACCGCCACTCAGTCCCCATCACTATCCCAGCAGCCGCGTGGTCAGCAGTGTCAGCAGCACCTCCATCAGCAGCAGCAGCACCCCTCCCCTTCCTTGCAGCATCACGCTCAGCAGCAGCAACATCAGCACCAAGTAGCCATTCCCCAGCACAGCCAAGACCTCCGCCATTACACCCTGCCGCTCTCAGGCCCCCACGACTTCCGACACAATCACCTCATAAGAGAGCCTCCCTACCCGACCACACCCAGAGTGAGTAGACAGCCCCATGCTTGTCGGTCTTCCCAGAATGTCAGTTCCGTATAAAGTGGTCACAACCCGCCACAAGCCTGTTTCCACCTACAACTGAAATAGGGACCTGGATTATATGTTCGACGACTGTGTCGTAGTCGGGGCAGTGTTAAGTGCTTTTCTTGTCAGTTACGCTTATAAGCCCCATGAAACAGAGCAATCAATATAATATCTTAAGTGTCATAGTGAAGATGCTGAAGAAGTGTTGGTGGTATAAATGGAAGCAGACTCGGTTCGCAACCGAGAGATTTCGGGTTCGATTCCTTGGCTAATCACGATACCCTTGGGCAGTCTCATTTACCCCAGCCTATTCGTACATAGGACTGAAATAAGAACCTGGATGTTTCAATAGACGTTATATGCCGTAGTGTGGGGGAATGTTTGTTGGGTGCTATCCTTGTATTTGAGTCACGCAGCAAAAGGTGGTGAGAAACACTGAAGGTGCTGAGTGATGCCACACTAATGGGTGCCGGTGTGTCTCCCGCAGATGTGTGGTGGCGGGGACATAGAGGTGCACTTCAGCGACAGCGGCGAGGAGAGCGGCACGCCCCCCGCGCCCGCGCCCCAGGACGTGCCAGTCCCCGTGCCGCTCATGTTCGTGGGGGACGGGGCGGGGGGCAGGTTAGCCAGGATACCAGAGGAAAAGGAAAGCCCCACGTCCGGCAGGCGGGAGAGTGCAGTGTGAACCAGGCCAAACTTAGGCGGTGAATCCAAGACTTTAGGCATTGAATCCAAAACTTAGGCAATGAACGAATCCATGGATCGTTATTCTAGTCACTGTGTGACCACTATAAAATAATCTTCACCAGATATTTCATAATGTAAACCCTTACCTCAAAAATATTTTGGCTACATTTATTAAAATATATAGAAAAAACTAAGTAAGTGCCATGCGCTTATGACTGATGTAAAAAGGCATTCAGGGAATAGAAGTCGATAGATAATTTCTTTGTGTGTCTCTTGCTGTAGACTTAACCACTGAACGAAACTACTCTGTCGCAACATTCAACAAGCCATTCAGTATAAAATGCATACAGCCACTTGTGACACCTGAGAGTAAAAGCAGTGAAACAGAAAAACATAAAGCCAACGTGGACCGATGTGTGTGCTGACGTGTAAATGCCAAAGAGAATAATGTGTACTAGTCAAGAAAACATGCTCAGATCTCATCAACAGTGACCGTGATATATCTGTACATTTTACAATCTTCTGTGTGAAAAATCTGCCAAGCACCGCATCAGTAACGCCTCCCTAGTGCAGCACGGTCTACTAGAGGATGGAGTTTGAGAATCCTGCTGAAGGAAGTTAAATGAGATTGATCTCGCAGTTTGTCTAAGAGAAGATAGTCACTAACAGGAACTCTGTGCATTGAAGAAGAAGAAGAAAACTAATATCTGAGAAGGTAAAACGAAATTTAACGAAACATACTTATCATTAATTTATTCATATCAACACTGCAAGAATGGTAGGAAGACATGAGAGCTTCGGGTTGTATTTTAATTCAGTTTTTTCCCATAACCACTTCACACGGATGTTGTATTATTGTAGTTTATTGTCGACGTCTCTACGATTTATTTTTTCAACTTCGGGGTGAGGTCTCCTAGTGAAGGGGGTTAATATAAGTAATATCTAAACCTTCCTTGGAAAATCACTCAAAAGATGAATAATGAATCGTCCTCTCCATCTCCTCCTCCCTATTCAGTCACACACACACACACACACACACACACACACACACACACACACACACACACACACACACACACACACACACACACACACACACACACACACACACACACACACACCTAACCTAGTATTTGCTTTTTTTTTCTCTCATTTTTTTTCTTTTCGTTTAACCTTCAGAATTCCATAATCAACAAATTGTAGTGTCGGCGTCAGGAGTGCTGTTGCCTGTCCTGTTTCTCGCTCTAAGGGCAGTGAAAATCAGTCTGGTGAATCTGCAGCAGCTAACACAGACGGCTTTTGTAGATGGTCCATTACACGTGAAGATATTCGGTGGGAGAGAGACAGGTTAGAGCTAGAATGCTTTATTTTCTGTAACGTTTCAGGCTACACAGAATTCCCTGGCTTTGGGGGGATTTTTTTTTTTTGGCCCGTATTTTTGTCGGGTTCATGAAGCTCCCTACCACCGTTTCCTAAGCGATCAGTTTTGTTTATCACTCCTTTACTATCCCTTTCTGTTATATAAATTCTTCCAGTACCACCCTACCCTGCAAAAATAACGTAAAATATGGTATTAACCAGCCACACCTACAAATAAATAGCAAAGGAAGAGGTGCTAGGGTGTCTCCTTAATGAACCGACGAGAATATACCCGTAGGCCTTTGACTGCACAATAACTCTATTAAACCGTAGTGTCTGATGTCGCTCTGTCCCTATCCTTATCTAGGAGGAAGACTTAGCCAGTTCTTTTTTTTTTTCTTTTTCTTTTTTTTTTTTATCTGAGCGAAGATCTGTAGCACAGTGATCAAAAAATAATTGGAAGTGATGGCATTGTCGCACGTGAAGTAGAAAAGGGCTTCAGACTGCCAGCAACAGGGATTTCTTCTATGTAAAACTCTGGCTATATGTTCCATTCAGTCAGGGTTAGGGATGGAGGGTGACCAGAAACTTGGCTTTATTAATTTATGACCGTCTTGGTCTTCATTATTATTATTATTATTATTTTAGACGACTCTCAGCAGCTAAAGATGTCAAATATTGCCTCTCTCTCAAAATAGCTCTATACTTTTTCATCATTCGCCTACCTCAGTTACTAACCTACCGCATCCTCTTCCTTAACTACACTAAATTCCATCAACCTTTCTTCGCAAGTATTTCAACTAGTCAAGCTTGCCCAAGATCCTTCTTTCGGTTTTTTCATGTACTCGTAATATACTTGCAGGATTACCTCGTGTCATTCATTTATTGATATTTTTTCACACGTCTAAATATTCTTCCTTCATTTTTTCCTTACCTAAAGGGTTCCATGGTCTCCGTCTTACACTGCTTCCTTGTCCTCAGCTTGTAATTCATTTTAGAGATTCTTTTTACCCATACAAGTTACACCATTTCTTCTTATTTATATCCCCTCCCCCATTTTTTTTCTTCCTTCTTTCCATCTTCTTATTTACAAATGGCCCTGTCTTCCACTGACTTCCATACTCCTTCAACATAATGACGTCTTTTTGTAGTATATTCTTGGCATGTTAAGACGCTTTCGTTGACTTTGGGAGATCTTGCTCGTGGTGAAGGGGTTAATGAAAGCCGGGTCAAGCCTCTCCAAATCAGAATAAACAATGTGCTCTTGATTATAATATTAAAATGACGTCATATCGTTGAAGGGGTTGATTTCGGAAACTATTATTATGACAAATAGTAGTCCCTTGCAACTAACCAAACATTTTAGTAAGAAAAGTGTTGCTCTGATTTACTGTTTTTTATATCTGTATGAAGTTTGTTGATTGATTTAATCCATATGAATGTATGTACTCTGTCGTGGTACTCGATCAGATCCTTACTTGTGACAATAGATTATTTTGCTCTTAAAATTCATTGGTTCCGCAGGAGGGGAGGGGGACAAATGACGTATGTGGGGCTAACTGATCGGGGGTTATCAAAGTAATGATGTAACGACCATAAGAATAGTTCACTTGTTTTGTTATCAGTAATTTCCACTGGGTGTTGCGATAAGTAGGTAACGGATAATAGCAACAGTGTCAACAAAGGTCCTTACAGATGACAGCCCAGCCTTCTCCACTCGCACTCACTCCTCAGAAGAATGCTTTAAGGCAAGATGATCAGGCATTTAATACTCTGATACACCAACTGATAGGTTACTTTCCCGTATCTTTGTAGTTGACATGCGTGGTGTAAGAATTTGACATACACCTCTCTAGCATCATCATGGCGATTCATTCTTCTTACCTTTGGGTATATCGTTGTGGTGGTGATAGCCTTCATTCTGTTCTGAAATGCTGCTCCTGAACACCTTTTTGATGCGCCATTTCATCGCGTTATGTTACGTTATAAGTTGGTAAACCAGTATGATGCGCCAGGGTGTTGTGGTGGCATATGAGAAAGGAAGCATTGGGGACGTCATTGAGAGGTGTTTGAGGACTAAGGTGAGTACGAGTGGTGGGTGGTGTTATGTTCCTGGCTTCGAGTCGGCAAGGCTGAAACAGTATTGGCAAAGTTCTGGGCCTCGTAACATAAAGGTCGGAATTGGACATAATCTGACACAAATTGTCTGACTGGGTAAATCAAGATAACATTGAAATACGAACGCTCCATTCTTTAGGCCATGTTTTGGACATTCCGTTTCTCAGTGCCGACACGTGATGCAGGTGACAGTTAGCAAAGAAATGCCCAGCACTTGGTTCAGAAAAGTAGGGAGTTCTTATTCTAACTTTTAAAACAACCTTCATGATCGGACAGTTTGTGTCATAACGTGTCCGTCCTCCACGCAGTTTGACAGGGCCCTAATCAGTCAGACCCAGATTGTAGAAGTGTTACCCTACTGCGAGCTGTGATTGAATGTTAGGTGTTGAAACAGTAAATAATCCGGCTCAAACTCCAGAAAGGTTGTGGTGCATGTAATGATGCTGGCAGAAACAGTGCTGGAAATATAATTCTGAAAAATGATTGAATGTAAAAGACTTAACAGTAAGTGATCAAGCTCAAAGTGTAAAAGTATTATCCTCGTATGTTGTGCTGAATGTTGTGAAGTTGGCAGAAGCAGCGAGTTGTTGGATGCAAAATGTAAAAGCAAAAAAAAATACATTCTTGTGAATAGTAATTGAATGTGAAAGGTGAAACAGTACTTGGTCCGGCTCACAATGTAAAAGTGATATTGTAAATTGTGTGAATGTAGTGAAGTTGACCGGAACGGCAAGTTGTTGAATTGAGAATGTTGATAATTTGTTACTTCGAGTTTTGACTGTAAACAGTGAGAGAAATGATCAAGTGGTCAGGCTCAAAATATAGAAAATAATAACTTGCGAGTTGTGTTGAAATGTAATTATGTTGGCAGAGACTTTTATAACTGAGCTTAAATAAGAGTATATGGAGAAATATACATATACATTACTATTTATAAGAGGTGCGAAGAGGGAATATATTTTGTATCATGTATAAAATTATAGTACCTAAGCATACATGGCTTGTGTATGGCTTTAGGGAAATGGTTATACTCAGCAGGGTCGTGTGTAAATAGGGCGTTTCAAATACTTCCACAATTTTAATCTGATAAGTTCGATGATTTTTTTTTTCTTGCTGTTTTCGGATTTTTTTTTTTTTTTATCATAGGGAAGACCTTTTACCGCGGGAGGGTCATTGAAAGCTGTATTTAAGTCACCTGGTTCGAAAAGACTGTCCTAAGCTAAAGAAAATTGTTTAATAAGAAGAGTGAAATAGAGAATACGTCATTGAAATAAAGAGACTGACTGACCTTTTTCAGTTCCAGGATGCACAAACTTACGATCTATTCACTGTCGCAAGTAAGATTTTTTTTCTTTGAGGAATTTAATGCAAAAATTCAGGACAGTTACGAGAGGTAGTTTATTTGTAAGTTTTGTTTGGGAATCTGGTCCCTATTTCCTAAAATTTGAAAAGCGTAGATTTTTATTTTCTATTTTAAGGAGATAATTGTCTTTTTCTGTATTCACATAATGGGCTGTGAAAGTTGAAAGCAAAAACATTAGTCCTATTTACACACGACTCTGCTGCTCTGTGTTCCATGTTTATTGTTCATTGTGAAAGAGGAGAAGAAACAAAAAGTCACTATTTTTTTTTTTCTTAATTTTTTTAGTAAGTGACGGTGCTGGTACAGAGCCAAGTGTCGGCACTGAATCTGTGATGTTGTAGATGACTGTAATTTTTGCTCACTGGACGGACGATGAATAAACAGGTGGTCAAACGTTGGAACCTGTTTCATTCACGCCTCTGGTCTCGCACATAAACGTTCCACCAGAGACAGCCACAGACTAAAATACCACACGCATCAGGACCACCAGAGACAGCCACAAACTAAAATACCATACATAAATATCAGGAAAACTTTGACATCTGCAGACACACTTTCTTTCCCCAAACCATCCTAGAGTGGAACCATCTCCCAGCTAATGCATTTCATAGTTCCACTCTTGGCAGTTTTGCTACTAGGATCACCAGTCACTATATTCCTATTCTCAGTTCTTAGTCCCACTCATACTTTTAAATCTAGGATCACCAATCATTATATGCCTATCCTCATTATATGTCTATCATCCATCTTTAATTCCAGTTCATGATATTATTAAAACTATGATCACCAATGACTATTTCTTAGTTCTTAATCTCCTACAAGACCTCTGCATACTGTGCTGCCTATGTAGAGTCCTCTGCCGATCCATATATAGAAATCAAGATGAGGGATGCAGACCGCAAAGTGGGCAGCCTTCCATCACGTTAAAAGGAGCCTGGCAGAGAGATGGGTAAACACGACCAAAAGGTGAGTCCAAACATATGTGTATTGATCCAAGCGGGCGAATGGATGCTCAGGTAAATATATCACATGCTGGGTAAATACCACGTGGGAGAAGAGTAGTGTGGCAGTGGTGATGGGAGTGGGGGTGGGAGTGGGAATACTGTGGCAGTGGTGTTGGTGATGGAGTTGGTGGGAGTGGTGCTGGTGGTGGTGGTAGAGCTGATGGAAGTAGTCGTGGTAGTGGTGATGATGGTGAGGTGATGACCCCCAGCACTGCACGTTAAGATTGTCCCCAAGGCTGCTTTCCGACAGAGTTTTATCCCAAACCAAAGTCTGGTGGAAAACTGGGTCAACGGAACTTGATATCTGCTTTAATGACCCTCATGATGTTAATTTAAGACTCCTCTCATGACAGTATACGTAATAAAGGTGTGATAAAAGTTTCAATTTGCAAGTACGAAGTCTAACTGGGGTAATGGAACGAGTCAACCAGGTTGGTGGGGAGTCAAAACTCCCGGTGTTGTCTGGCGAGCATTGTGATGGAGGCAATAGATTAACGTGCGTCTCACTTGTCCAGTTCGAAGTTTCGCTGGCGGAAGGGAACCAATGAGCTCTACAGGGTTGGATGGGCGAGAGATGTAAGGGGAGGCTGGTGAGTGAGGTGGCGGGAGTAAGAGAATAACACATGTTTCATTTTACTGGTTCGAAGTCTCACTGGCGTGGGGAACTGATCATCTCGACCGAGCTGTGAACCAGTGGAGGCTGTCAGTGTCGTCAAGGTCAGTGATGCGGCGGATTGTGTTGTGTGTCATCATCGCGCCTCTCTCGGATGATAGTGCATTTGCTGAATTATACTGCCGTCTTATACAGCAAGAACACCTCCCTATGCGTAAGTAGCAACGGAGAATCTTTTTCGTAACTGATGTTTTTAGTATTTTACTCTTGGTATGTTTGAGGGTAGAAGGATACTGAGAGGAAGGTAATGGAGATGAAATTGCCGGGGGGAGGGGAGGAGGGAGGCCGGAGAGAAAATGGAGGCAGTGCGAGGAGAGCGATATGAGGGAAAACTTGATCTTGAATAATGTGGGAAGTAGAGTGGAATAATGAGGAACATAGTGGAGTAGAAAGGAGCAACGACCCTACATGGATGGGAAAAACTGCAAACACCACGACTCCATGAAGATAATATTTAGCTTAGGAGAGATTTTTTGCGTTAAGTTTCGTTTTAGTTTTAGTTTTAGCCATTAATTCAGAGTTAAGAGTATCGTCTGGTGGTTACAAGAATAAAATGCAAACTTATGTCTTCCTTGGTACCTTATTCCAGCTTATGACATTAATTTCCCACTTTAATCCCACTCTTCCTAATTCCGTTCCTCAAAACCCTCTTTCATGACGCTCTCTCTCAACTCTCTCCCTCTCTCCCCACTCGTTCTCCTCTCATTGGCTTTCACATCACTCACTCTCATCCCATTCCTCTCGTCCTATTTACTCTCGTCCCACTCGCTCCTCATCTCACTGAAACTCACCCCTCTCGCTCTCTGTTCCCTGTAATCACACTCTCGTCCCCCTCGCTCCCATCCCACTTGCTCTCACTTCACTCCTCTCGCTCTCTCTCCTCTCAATTGCTCTCTTCCCTCTCCCTCACATCCCAGTTGCTCTCATCCCGCTCGCTCTCATCTCTCTTACTCTAATCCCACTCTTCATTCCCACTCCTTATTCCCACTCTTTAATCTCTCACCTCCAGTCTTGCTCCATGTGATCTTCTGGTACCTCCCTCTCTAATCCAAATTTTTTAATCTAATCCCCCCACCTCTCTCTCTCTCTCTCTCTCTCTCTCTCTCTCTCTCTCTCTCTCTCTCTCTCCTAATCCCACTCCTAATCTCATGGTCGCCAGCTCCGGCAGATATGAAGTTTTAACACCCACGAGAGGCGGCCATCCAAATTAGTCGCAAAAAAGTCTAAAGAAAGTTTGGCGCCTCAACTTTGCGAAAAAAAAAAAATAATAATAATGATAATAAACTTACATCATTTGCGAACTTTTGGCGAGTGAGGTAATGAAACATCCAGCCACCTGTGCTGAAGAATTTAGTGACAACACAATCACAGTCCTTTTTTCTTCTCTTTTTTCATTTTTTTTTTCGAGGGGGGTTACAGGAAGTCGTTTTTTTTTTTTTTTTTTAGCTTTTTTTACCGAGTTTTTCTTTCATTTCCCCCTTTTTTTTTTTGTATTTTTTTCGGTTTACAGGAAGTTTGGATTTTTTTTGTCGTTTTTATTTTTCTATATTTACCGAGTATATTAATGTGATTTTTTTTTTTTACTGATTCCGGCAGCCGCAGACTTTATTGACCTAGCTTTTCTTTGCATAACTTACAGGAAAAGTTTATTTGTCTGCTTATTATATATATTTTTTACTGATTACAGGATCAAAGATATGTATGTCGTGACTTTTTTTTTCTTGTTAAAGCACGAGCAGTGTTCATATGCGTTTTTTCCCCCCCCTCGATTACAGCAACAGTACAGTATATACTGTATATATATATATATATATATATATATATATATATATATATATATATATATATATATATATATATATTACTGATATACAAACAGCGGAGATTCATTGCTCAGTTTTTCTATTTTATTATTTTGCATAGATTAGAGAGCATATTTTCTCGTTTCGAAAATTCGTGGACGCAGAGCTATACTGTATCAATAAATGCCCAAACCGTACAGAGATAAGCCATTCAGACCAACTCACCTGAACTGATCTGACCTAATCTATCAGAGCAAGAAAAAACAACTGTGATTTAACTTTACACAGACCGATTTAGACCGTCATGTCAACTCTTTCTTACTCATTATTGAAGGCCATTGCAAGGGTGACGTTAGTATTTTGCCACAAGTTATGCCAGAACTACTCAGGGATGTGGTCTATATGTGCTTCTGTTCTTATAGGAATGTATCAGTTTTTGCTATTCTCTGCCCACTTTGACTTGGACAATAATCGTCAACTACCCAACTTGAATATTGATCTATGGCTAGAGACTGACGCAAAGAGCATTACGCTAATCACCAAAAATTGCATGTTGTGGTCCTTACCGACTGAAAATGTTCTGCAAAAGGATGAAAATATCACCTGGGTTACAGAGGACAAGTTATGATGTGCCAAAAAAAAAAAGAAAAAAAAAAAATTGGTGAGGGAGAGAGAAGAGAGCGGAGGGTACATAACCTTTCTTCATCTCGCTGCCACAAAGACCACCTCAACATAGCACTCATATGAAACATTCCCTGAGCTCTCCAAGACTATTTTGGTCTTCACCTTGATCTCTCTCTCTCTCTCTCTCTCAGTTCTAGTGTTTTATTTGGGACAACACCAGACACGCGTTTCTTTCATTTAGTTAGGTATTTTATTTCGTTTTAATTATTTATTTATTTATTTTGTTCGACGTGAATACAGGAGCCTCAGGTGTTAATATGGCCTCTGTTAAACTTCTCATTTTCTTGTTAACTTTGGTGGGACGTAACGCCAGACGATTTTATTCCCTTAGCTGTGACCGACTGACTGACGACTGATTGATCGTGCGAATAACTAACTACTTGATTGAGTACATTTGCAAATCATATTTATGAAGTTTTATTTCCACTCTAGAGACTTTGGCATATATTTTAGTGATATCCTGGATGTTAATTTGTATCTAGCAACATTCTAGCGATTTAGAGCAAAATAGCGACATTTATGACGATTTGGCAACTCTTCATCCGGGCACTCGGGCAGTGCGCCATGTGAGTGGAGATGGAGAGCACGTGGTGGTCTTTCGTGGATTATTTTGCTTTCCCTACATCGTAATGGAGCTTCCCAGGGGGTTAGCAGCAACAGTAAGTACTAGGAACATTCTCTGGACAATATCTGGGATGATTTGTTGTAAATAGTGGTGGCTTGGTTGATGTAAGTAGCGGTCAAGGGCGATTCGAAAGATGTAAACAGGTTTAAAGTACACGATTCCTTGCTTTTTAAGAACGCATTCGGGAGACAGAAATAATGCCGTGTTACTCTATGATCCATATAGTTTCAGAATTTCCACACATCTACATGAAAACAAAACGTGTGGAGTGACGATTAGGCTTCCATTGCTACCCATAAACTTTACGCGTATCTTTCACGCGTTATTATTAATGGTCGAAGTGCGCAGTTCCTGGCTTCATAGTTAAAACACATTAAGCATGAGGCATAAATGCAAATCCATGTAATGCTCCCCACATCCATATTTCTCAATGACGCCACTAATCTTCCAGGAGGGAAGGTATCTCTCTGAAGCCTGATCCTTAGTTTCAGTACTGCTTTATGAAACCACATTGCTCCTGATAATTTGGTGAACGAACGGGAATGAAATACTTAGCAGCCTTTAAATGCATCAACCAGTCCATTCCCACAATGTTTTGGTCAGTTTCATCGAACATATGCGACGCACGTATCTGTAAGTCACATGTAAGTTTCGGAATTGTGCGGCTCTCGCATCTAAGTCACATTCATGTTAGTATAGCCTTGATCAGCATTCCATTGGGCATATTCCTGTCTGTCGATATTATTAACTTAAGTCTGGAATTATGTGGACCTATGCTTAGAGTCACGCAATAATATGGTCTTCGTGTGTTGAGTATGCTCCTATCCTTCACTCCCATGACGACCAATATTCTTGACACCTTCAGATGCTTTTTATTAAACTTAGGGGAGACTTTCCGAACAGAACGGGTTAGAGAGCAGCTTTCATCAGTACCTTCACAAAAAGATCCCCCTCTCCCATCCCTTTAGTTGAATAAAATCGTCGTGTTAGCGAGATTAAACAAAAAATATGTAATCAGACTGAAATTTGTGTAAAAAAGGGTATATTCGTCCATGTTGTGGTCATAAAACCATGATTTTTGTCGGACACTTGTTTTTATTATTTTTTTGTCATACTTTTATTTCTGAGTACCGTATTTGCCCTTAGTATCAGTATGCAGTCTTAAGGGAGATTATTTACCTCAGATCCCATTACCCGGAAAGTAAGGCACGTGTTTCCTCCTTAGCGATATACATTTGCATAATTTGCCTTAATATCCCCTTGTATGTTATTTATAATTTCACTGGTATCGACATTGTTTTCCTGGGTAATGTACCGTACCAAAGAATATTAAGGTATGATCCGCAAAATAAATCGCTTAAGGTATGATTCAAAGTAAATCGCTTACGGTATGTTGCCAGATAGATTGCTTTAGGTATGTTGCAAAATAAATCGCTTAGGGTATGTAAAAATTCGCACAGGGGATAACATATTAATTCGCGCAGGTAGAGGTGTTACGAATATTATAGCAAGCGGGAATGCGAACCTAAGACCGTAAGGGAGTGTCACAGGCTCTAGTTTCACGTGGGAGGACTCATTTGTTCATTAGAAGACACATTTATACTCAGAGCGACTGTTTCAGGATGCCTTTGTCACTGTCATTGGTTATTTTTGCATTTCACCCGTTTCCAGACACAATTGCTCGTAGAAGAAGCTAAAATTACGTAAATGTTTGAGTGTTTTGTACGTACCTGGAGTATACCTGGAATTTATATACCTGGACTTTACATACCTGGAATATACATGCCTGGAATATATACCTGGAATTTACATACCTGGAATATTTTACTCGCATGGTCGCCTTTGGTAGACTACTACCGGTACATTATAATTCCCGATTAGTCTAACCCAAAATTACCCATGGAGATACTGGCATTTTCTTCAGGCTAAATGCACGCTGTGTTTTTAGGTGAGGTCAGTTTGAGTATTTTAAAGGTTAATTTAAGAGATTTGAAACTTGGATAGAATTTGCCTCAGCCGAACAGAGCAGTCTTGCGGTAGCTTGAGTAAACTAACTGTACATCATTGAAGGTGAAAAGGATTGTATATAAAAGTACCATGGGATAAATATCGGCATAATTGACCTTACAGTAAAGCAGCAGTAACGCAAACGAGGGGAGATGAAAATGGGCAAAAAAATTGGGACGCCAAAAACGCATGCAGATACCCAGGCAGACCGACAGAGAAACAAACACACACACACACACACACACACACACACACACACACACACACACACACACACACACACACACACACACACTCGCATAGCCAGAACACCACCCACTCTTTTTTTCTTGGCGTCTTATTCACCAAGCCTCCGCTGAGGACATGCTTGCTGTGTTATTTTTGCGCTGGCTTGCAGCATACCAGTGATTCTTGTTTTCAGGGTTTTGTGTTTGTGTTTATTTATATGCATGTGTGTTTTCTCTATTATTATTTATATTTTTGAGGGTGTAGGATACTTTGACGTTGACACAGAGACTTGAGACTTTTTCTGTGTAATATTCTCTTTGGGTTATAAGAGAGTTTATATTTTTAGATTCAATATTCTAGCTGGGAGAGGCAAAAATAATCTCCCAGTGTAATATACAGTATAGCTACATTCATTCGAAAAAGCCACGTGTGATATTCTGTAACAGTTGACGCGTCATTTTTTTTTTTTTACCCTGACTAAAAACATAAATAAAGAAGCACTGAGTTATTTATAGTAAGCTGGTTCATTCATCTTTCATTCGTCATCTAATCCTGTGTTGCCTCATAAAGGGCGTAGGAGCCCAGGGCTAGGCAGGCTAGTCCTGACATTTATGATGAAAGTGACAAGTCTCATTCATCCCTGAGTGGCATTACGTGAGGAGTAAGCCCCCAACCACCCCTTGGATATAAACCTGCACAGGCGTAATCCGAGTAGAGCGCCTTAATTATCCACTAAACCACCAGGCGCCATAATTTGGTTATGTGGTTACCACCTAGCATAGTAAATGGTTTCCTGGGTTACAGGAAACCATTTGGCTTGTCGCTTACTGTAGAGACCATAAGGCAGCATTTCATTGAGTGTGTGGATGGTTGGCGCCCCCGCCTAGCACATAGTCAGTAGTAAAAGAAATAAAAAATCAAACTTCTGATTTTGAAGTAAAGAGCGGGATAGCCAGAATATATAATGGCTCTTACGGAAAAGGGAACTTTGCACAGCTAAGAAGCCACATGACCCACAATGCACCATCACACCAAATTTCCCCCTCCTCCCAAGCCCGTCATTAAAGCCAAGTTTGAGATCTTTCCAGGTCGAGGGAGGAGGCAGGAAGGGGGAAGTTGGTGGAAGTTATCTCATTACAGCAATTACACCACCCTGCCCGACCTAAGTTTTTACGGAGCCCTTCCCACCATTTATCTCTCGGCACCCACACGGGCCAAACTACCCCGCTGCTTACCTCGATAACTTCGGGAGAATGGTGCTTCCGGGGCAAAGGTTGCGTCCCCTACGGTGAGTTTAGGAAGTTACCATACCATAATTATTACCGGCTTGCAACCGTGTCATGGTGTTAGTGGGAGAGGATTATTTTTTCGTTCTGCGTGGAAGATCGAATAATATATAATCCAAAAGTGTTATATCTAATCCGTTCACTAAGATGGATTATAAATTAGTACTGGTCCTGGCACCAGACCGTATCGTCTTGTTTATCGGAAAAGATTTTATTTGTATTTATTATTTGCCTGAAGGACTGGACAAATATGGGTAAAGTTAAGATAGTATTGCACATTAAGTTCTTTGCTACCATGAATTATTAGCCGTTTCCTTCGCTCCGATGAAATATAATGACTATCGGCCGTGTTATCATGCTGAGTTGTTTATCGTAGAGGATTTTAATTTATTTTTCCATGAAGGCTGGGAAAACATACTGGATAATGGGAACTTTTAAGATTCTATTGCACATTATATTATTACCATGAATTATTGGCTAACTCCTTCACAGCCA
Source organism: Coenobita brevimanus (assembly GCF_032717465.1). NCBI lineage: Eukaryota > Metazoa > Arthropoda > Malacostraca > Decapoda > Coenobitidae > Coenobita > Coenobita brevimanus. The sequence goes on from NC_137008.1 coordinate 62,279,683, forward strand.
TGAATTATAATTATTAGTGACACCGTAGCATGCATTTGATCGGAGAGGATTATCATTTATTTTCAGTTAAAGGATTAATGGTAAAATGGAGATAATGTTGCATATTTATTTGCTGATTTTCAATTAGGTAAACGTTCTAGTTAAATATGTGTGGTTATTAGTTGACTGACCTCCACATCCTCCTGGGTCAAGACAAGGAAAGTGACCAAACATTATCGTCCTCTCCCCGAACCTCCATCAGAGAGCAAGTTATAGACGACTCTGGTCATTGACGTCATGCCTGCGATAGCCTCCTCACCGGTGAAGAGCTGAGAGAGAGAGAGAGAGAGAGAGAGAGAGAGAGAGAGAGAGAGGCGTTTATTAGGTAGCTACTTATGGGAATGACTAATAAGAGAAACCTACGTTTGAAAGTATAGGTTCTCTGCTTATTGTGAAACATGTTACGAAAGGCAGAGGTCTATAGAAGGAAGGATATACTGCCGCGCTGCTCTGACAACAGTATATTCTTGTGACAAAAGGCCTTGAGCATCATAAACATAACACCGGGAAATCAAACAGACTTTGACCTGATGAAATACTGTACCCCTTTCAGCTTAACTTGGCCCAAAATTTCACCCTCTTGCATTCACGAGGCTCTGTTATAGAAAAAGAAGAATGCTATGGCTGGACATCCTCTCCCTAGCAATTCTTCATGACTAGCATCGTATTTTAGTGTTAATCTCTTGTTAAAACTCGGTATTTACGATGGAGAGATGGCAGTTTTAGGCCAGGCTAGAATAACAAGGGCATTGGTTTACCGTTTGACTACAACATTATCTTTCACATCTTATTCTTGTTTCTGTCTGACGAGATGATTCAACTTTAGGAGAGACTTGCGAAGTGAAGGGGTCATATGTGGCTCTTATTCACAGCTTCTCAATGAATTCCCTTAGCAGAAGAAATATGGTAGAAGCTGGAAGTATCTGACAACATATGTTGGTGTTTATCTGTCTGTCTGGCTGCCTGTCTGTCTATAGCCAGACGCCCTAATCCTTGAGGGAGGGGGGTGGGTCCACGGCCACAATCTCCGCCATGGAGGACAGTGCGACGTGATTTTTTTTTTTTTTTTTTTTTTTTGGCTACCCTTTCCGGATTTAATGCGTTTGGCTAGAGATTGATAGATAGATTGACAGAAGGATAAATAGGTAGATAGATAGATAGGAACCAATTTATTTAAGATTTGTAAATAGATATATAGACAGGAACGAATGATAAGACGTCATGGCTGTGAAGGGGTGGAAAGGGAAAATATAAATAATAGAAATTGCCTCCTTTGGTTGATAAATACTGTGAAAGGCAAGATAATCGATGCGAGAACCACTTTAATGCCAGTTCCAGTATTGGCTTCCTGTTTATACTGTATATGTTGTAGCAGTAAATTTTTCACTCTGTAATTCCTTGCTTTCCCTTGCTGCATCAGAGCTAACATACGACCAAAATAAAAGTTAAATTACCCAACGCGGCAGTGTAATTGTACTCGACTCCACTTTAGGGTTACTGGATGGCCTGAAGCACATTATATACAGTGAAGTTAATGAATTCTCGAGTATTATGCTGAATCTGGTGCATATGATTTTACAAACTGGGCTGGAATTTGAACAGCACAGCGGCATCACTTCATAATTTATTAAACCCTACACATCTGTGCACCGTGTATACTTGTAGGTAGTTTTAATTATTTCACCGTAGTCAAAATATATCCTGTGGTAAGCCCAGGTAAATTAGGGCACAACAATACGTTACCCAAATTATTATAGTGACGTCTGCTTAAAAACTACCCTGGTACTGCAAGCGATTCTGTTTGTCTGAAGGAACGCCACTTTCAGTGAAGGGCTTACGAGGTGCATCATTAAACAAGATAGGAATATGTTCAGTAGATACGATATTTTTAGGTACTACTTAGCCAAAGTTACTGGAGTCTTGCGTAGGATTAATTGCGCATGATGAATTGCTTTGGATTAATTGCTTATCGACAACAGGAGGATTTTTTTTTTTTCCTGCTGTTCCAATCTTCCCCCTAAGCACAACACGCAACCGTCTAATTTCCACGCCAGGTCCCTATTTCAGTTGTAGACACAGGGATTACTGTATTTCATTCACTTTAACCAGCTTGAGGTTTTCGCCCTTTTGCTGCTTATCTCCCCATTTGCAACCAATTTCCCTTAGCCTTTGGGCAGAATAAAACACTACTACGGCTTTAAACAGCACCCGTAGCACTTCTTCGTGACTAGCACCACATTCCAGTGTTAAGGTCTTGTTAAAGCCCACTATTTAAGATGGAGGGGGATGGCAATTTTACTCCAAGTTAGAGTGAACGGAGTATAGCCAGTGCAATCTACATGTAAACCAGAATCGCATTGCACACTGGTCATTTAATTGTTCGTTTGCTCGTATAAGGCCAATTGCTCTCCACCATTCATGCCTTGACGAGCGTATTGATGTAATCTGCGTGACAAATTGCCGCATTAACGCCTGATACAGCCGACATAAAGCCATTACGTAGTTATAGTGTTAATTGGGGTGCGAGGCATGCAGGTGCTGTGTGCGTGTGTTTGTGTGTGTGTGTGTGTGTGTGTGTGTGTGTGTGTGTGTGTGTGTGTGTGTGTGTGTGTGTGTGTGTACATTTATTTTTTTTCCATAATCAAATTTTACCTGATAGTAGCTGTAGCGAGAAAAGCACATCATGTAATTAGATATTCCTGCGGTTTTTAGTTCAAAGCTAGGCTAATCTACCTGTCAGAGTTCCTCAAAACTATTGGTTCACGTACGAGGTAAATAGATAGATAAATAGGTAAGTAGGTAGTTAAGTATATTGATAGATGAGATACTTAGATTGGTAAATATATTGGCAGGTAGGTAGGTTGTCAGGTAGGTAGGTAGGTTGGTAGGTAGGCAAGCAGTAGATATATATAAATAGACATATACAGACGAATATTTCGATGGGAAGATAGACATATACCACTGAATAGATTTTCGATAGTATCGGTATGGGTCAGAAAAGTGCAGAAAGACCCCTCCTCCTTCGATCTTCTATAACTGTCACATGGATGGATAAATGGATAGGCTAGACAGATAGGTAGGAAGATAGGTAAGATAGATAGGCAGACTGAGTGATGGATGGACGAAATAGCTAAAAGGATAAAATTAAGCAGCATAGATAGACAGATACCGTAGGCAGATTAATGGACAGATTGATTGATGAGATCTTTAGAAAGCCAGAAAGCCAGAAATAAATTTGATATACAGACCAGCGATCGTAGGAGAGTGCAAAATGGCCAATCTTCCCATGAACCCTTCGCCTGCCACCCCACTTAAGGAGATGATTGGTAAACATTGGGATGGGATGGGATGGGGTCTCTGGCGGGGCGTGCGTGTGGAGGCTTTGATCTGTATTCATATTAAAGCTGCCCCTCTGTTTTCTTCGTATGATGCCTGTGTGTGGTCATGAGAGGGAATTGAGGGGGGTAGTGTTCTGGTGAGATTGGCTGTACTTTTTTTTTTTTTTTTTTCCACTTAACAGAACTGGGCCACTATCACTGCTTTTATTTTATTTACCGGTACTTTCTTTACTTTTTATTTATTTATTCATTTATCTTATGTATTTAGTTTGTGTCCGATTCTGGGCATACACTTAATCCGTTCCCTGAGGCCAAGCTGTCCTTCGTCTCAGCTGTACATGTCGCCACTTTGGCACTGATACCCACCGTCCCAATTGAGGACATGCTACAGCCGTCTCAGTCAGAAATGGCGCTTAAATTTCGATGAGTAGTAGTTATGTGGCAGGAATGAATCGCTGTGGCTACCTGTTAAGTCTGACCGCGCTTGGCTGTGAACCGAGCAGGAGGGGTTTTGAGATTTTTGCCAAGTTGGAGTAAATACACTGAAGGAGGCTCCCTGAAACGGTCGCGGACAGAGGTATCACGCCACTTCAAAGTCGGATAATTAGCCTATGTCGCTTCCGTAATATTCTGAATACTTTGCTGGTCTCCAAAAACTGTGTTTTAGGGTTTCGAATGTCTTTGTTCATCATTATCATCATCATTACCACCATCGTCATCGTCTTCGTCGTCGTCATCGTCAACTCCCATTTCAGATTACTCATTTTACAGAGAGGGGCTTAGGATATATACCAATCTGCCAACTGGAAGAAAATAAATAAATAAACAAAAAATACCGGTACTGAAGTAGGGCATTCAACAGCGTATCCATTGAAATATTCCATACATTCTCTCACTCGTCATACACTGGCAAGGGGCCGTCCATCCAGTCATTCATCATTCAGCCCTTCAATAGCTCCTTCCCCCTCTCACAGGCTGTCTCATTCACACGTACGCCATCTTCGTCATGTCATTTTCACAAGGAGTAATTAGAGGGTCAAAAATTGCAGGTTTGGAACAATTACGCCACTCGTATCGGACACGTGTTGTAGGACGATATAATAAAGCGGTAACTGCTGTACACTCCGAGAGAGAGAGAGAGAGAGAGAGAGAGAGAGAGAGAGAGAGAGAGAGAGAGAGAGACTCCAAACAGACAGACAGACTTCCGGCCGCACAGGACTTCCGGCCACCATTCTGTTGACCCAGTAACCCTGCCTGCTTCTCTGCAAATGCTTTAAACCAGGAATTCAGCAACACGCATTTGACACGAGCATTGGCACCTCCTTTATAATTCTCCTCGTTAGCATGGAGACGAAGTGTATAATTTCTCTTTAACTTACGCCAGACGATTTTATTCAGCTCAAGATTCTGATTTGAAGGGGTTAGAAGCACCTCCATGGACCATTTTAGTACAAGATAAACGCTGTATTTTTTCTTCCATAACCAAACAATTTTAGTAAGATGGCTTCCTAGGGTTGAAGGAGTTAAAAGAGGATTATCTAGAAATTCATTTATTCCTCACAACGCCCATTAATATCTTGTCTCTCACAGTGTTATTAAAATGAACTTTGCATAGATTTCCCTTCTTCCCTGAACTGCACTGAATGATAGGGATGTATGTTGGGAAAATGCCTTAACACTTTACCAGCTGAATACAGTCATCTGGTGTTGTCTGGCATACCATATCAAGTTCTTCATTCCCAGCCTCTGCATCAGTCAAGATACGTTTTACTCTAGTTATTTAGGCTATGTATTTATGAATGTATTGCAGTGTTGAATTTCTCTAAGGTGCATTAAATTGTCTGAAGTTATTATTCATATCTATATTTTCCCTTTCTTTTCTTGGGTACAAAAATATCGACAAGTTCTTATTTATTAATTTTATTTGTTCATTTATTTCAGGTGTAAATTTCTCAGATATCAATAAAATCCCTTGAAATCACCCGTAACAAAATACAAACTTCGTATATCGCAGCAAATGCCCGAAACACGAGCCCTGAGGGGAAACAATCGCTGGGGATGAAAGAATGGAAACTTTGAGAGAGTGACTTCGCGACCTTTGGTGTTGGTGTCGGAAACATGGAATACCGATGCCCCACATGCTCTGACCCTGTTTGTCTGTCTGCCGGACTGTTTCTCTGCCTGTTTCCCTGCCTGTCTGCTTGCCTTTGTCTGTGTGTCTGTCTGTCTACATTTCTGCCTGTCTGTTTAACTCTCTCTCTCTCTCTCTCATGCTGTATAGTCTAGGTACCGGTATTTCTCTCCATGTGTAACTAGATGTCACATACTTCACATCTCTGACTAATCTTTAACAAAGCTCTTAGTCCACCATGTTATTTCCACTTTAAACCTTTCAGTCTAGTGATGTAGCTGATTCATTTTGTCCAGTACTCCCTACCGTCCTCTTCTTTGTCATTTAAATAAGTCAGATCCCACTATACACTGCATTAATAACATAAAAATAAATCGCTAAGGAAGAGATGTTACGGAGATTCCTTAACTGACGAAAATTCGGACCCCAAGACTTCTTCCCTAAGTTTACCTTGGCTAATGGTTAGAGGAGTGACAGGAAAGATACATGGTTAATAGCGAGGAGAGGATTTTATTAACACAGATATTCACCTTTGGAACATTCTTATGCAATGTATCTTTCGTCTTAACCAAGATCTGCAGCCTTATGCGTAGCCGTCATAGCGATGAAGGAAATATTCTTAACGTTAACTCAGTTTGCCTTGCCTCCTCCATGACCTTAATCCGTTCTCAGCAGACGTATAAATAGCTGGAGTTAAGTCTTACAAACTTTATCTTAACTCTGTGATGAATGGTTGGATGCTAAAACTTAATTCGCAGAGTGGAATACGAGCTCGTTGGTTTTTACGATAAATTTTCGAGTGAGTGAGTCGGATGAAATGTGCTAAGCCTTCATAGTTGCTGACTGCACTCAGTAATGTGGGATGCAGGCTAACCTTACCTGATACCTGCAGGTGTTTCAGAAATGACAGTAAAGATTTTTGGTGTTGCATTCCACTTTCCAGTTGGAGGTTTGAGGCATACAGTCCTTGTTTTCACCTGAATTTAGTCGGCAGGCATTAGCTGAACTAGAATTCTAGAGTTGTCACCACCATGAGAGGGATGATCGTGCCAAAATTACCTGCCTAAGCCTCCAAATACTTACTCTCATCCCTAGAAAATCACCTGACGGTACTGGGAGTAGGAAATTAGAATTGTCCTGACCATGAAAAGGTTAATTAGTACAGAGAGCAGCTTACCCTGTAGGCCTATAGCTACGTCTGGTTAATCACTTGCCTTCATCACTTACCCTCATGTCCATCCCATACCCTCATTTAACCAGGGCTGGGAAACTCAAACGAACCTACACTCGCTTCCCAGTCGTAATTTAGGTGTATTTCAGGCAGGATGGACAAAGAAAAAGAACATTGAGAATTTTCGCATGTCTATAGTTCTTCCTGTTATAATAAATCCAGGTTACGACAGCTTTAATCGGTCGTAAATATGTTTGAGAACCCGGCCCAGACCTAATCACTTTACCTGTCTGTCTCACCTGTCATGTCTCACACCTGGCGCCGTGTTAGATGGGGTGTCCAGCAGCATCACTTCCGTTAAACGAGAAGAGTTATAGCACTCCTGTTTTGACTACCGGTATATGCACACTTGTGGACATAATGCTGATACACTCATGAATGACAGAAGACAATGAGCAATGATTTTCGAAACCCAGTCAGGCGATATTCGGAGCCCAACACATTTTTCAGATTATTATGTAAGGGTCACATGTATATTCGACGAAAAAATGGAACGAAATTATCCTCCGTAACTGTACATATGAATTAAAGATGGACGTATATATATATAATGAATGATTAACGATTACAAGAAAGATTATGAAGGACACCAGAGGAGAGTTTTGGGGGTCCACTCCTTTATTTTTCCCAATACAGTAGTCTGCCTTTATTGAATAGAAAAAGTCATTTATATTTTTGACGTGAATTAATCATTTTCTGAAGTACTTTACTAATAAAAAAGCAAAAAATCACTCTATGGTAATATTTTTCCATGTTTACTCAGCCGCCTCGAGCTATGTAAAAAAAAAGATAAATAAATAAATAATAGATGTTTTCAAGGGAAGGAAACACCGTGAACATTTGGTATAAACATTTGGTATAAAGTGTTTAGGTGAGCTGAATCAATACCACTCCCACTGTAGCTGTCCCACTGAAACCCTAATCCAGAAATACCACTTACCTTTACCTGCCTCCACACCATTCCATTCACCCGCACCAGAACTCACAGGTCATGGTGGCTTGGAGTCTGTTTCGGTATAACTCCATTTCCATTTCGTATCCTTTGTTGAATTTCCCTCCCGTGTGCGTGCGGCGACTTGGCATGTTAGGCCTTCCCCTCCATCACGCGCCCAGCTGATGAAAAATAATATGATACCGGTATATCTTTTTTATCAGACGCCTTGGTTTCTCGTGGGAATCGTCGGCCGGGCTAGAAGTCGATGAATGTTCCTCGCACCCCCTCCCCCCCCTCTCTCTCTCTCTCTCTCTCTCTCTCTCTCTCTCTCTCTCTCTCTCTCAGTTGATTTAAACCCATTGTATTCTTAATCCCTTCTCTGATTTCTTTTTAAATTCTCATTGACCCTAGTCCATTTTATTCGGCAAGGGATAAACTTTGGGAACTGTAAGGGTCAGATATTAGTCTTCGAATACTCCTTTACAAGATAATATTCTTAAGTTGAATAAAATAATTGCGTGTAACAAGAACGAAGATGATGTTATCGTACTCAAGGCGTCAATTACCTGTTTTTGTTCCCACGATTAACTCTCTCATGATCGGCACAGCTCTGTGGTTGTATTCCAGATAAAGCCAGAATGTTTTCATCTTCTGGGTGTAAGTATACATGGCTGTTGGTGTTAGTACTCTCACCTTTAACCCTGTCTGGGCCGGGCAGTATTATTCAGCTGAGAGTGTGTCGTTGAAGACTAGAAGTATTTGGTGTTAGTACTCTCACCTTTAACCCTGTCTTGGCCGGGCAGTATTATTCAGCTGAGTGTGTGTCGTGGAAGGCTAGAAGTATTTCCCTATATTTTCAGTTGTTTTTGTCTTGGCGTTTCTGCTTCTTGGCTGCTCTCGAAGGCATCTGAGTAATATTTCTTTCCCTCTGGAGGACGTTAACCTGGTGAATTTTAGTTCCACTTTAAAGGCTGTATATAAAAATTTAATCAGCAAATATTTTTCAGACTGCTTCATATTTCATAGAACGTTCTCCTGTTTTGTAGGGCATTGATTCATGATTTGCTGTATTATATGGAAAACAGTGTAGCATGTGACTCAATATTTGCTTAATGGAAAACGAGGATGCGTGCATGTATTAAGTTAGTTCCAATAAAGTTCCATTCGTATTATATCCCTGCTAACTCTCGACGATATTAACACACCCAGAAGACATTGCGGACCTGAAATATGATAAAGTCTTTACTAACTCCTTGACTAAAAAGATCTTCCCTAAGCTGAATAAAATCGTCCACAAACAGGAAAACACACACACACACACACACACACACACACACACACACACACACACACACACACACACACACACACACACAGATACAGCACGTTATCAGGATCAATGAGTCGCGTAGTGTGTTTGTCCTGGTACTGTGTTGATAAGAGTGACATTTAAATATATACACCAAGCCTTTGAGCAGGGTAGCATGTCAGGTGTTTTTTATGCTCAGCTGTGAATTGTTGATGCTGTGTTGTTTATGCCATTATATATTTATCCCAGGATGATATTTCACACCATTCTGTCACATAAATATCCGAGGACGATCAGTACTGTAGTTCAAGCCATTCAGTCTCATAAATACCCTAGGATGATCAATATATACTTCAAGCCATTCAGTCGCATATTTATCGCAGGATGATCAATAATTCAAAACTATAGAAATTCCAGCCGTATGAAAAACAAATTCAGATTTAATCCCATGAACATTTAAGATTCGATAAAACAGATTCCTCTTAGTTAAGGATTTTGATGCTCTTATTTTAGCAACTGTCTTATGATCGGAACAACTCTGGCATTCTGGTGCAGCTGAAACCAGACGATTTTACTCAGCTGAGTGAGTCATAGGAGCCTTAGAGTGTTAATATTCCTTTTGCTTTTTCCACTTTGGTGGTGTCCTGAAGATGGCTAATATTTTACCTACATTGCCTCCGACCATTCAGTTTCTTACTTTGTTAAATTACAGATTGTCCGCAGCGAGAGTTGTTTAATTGGAAACTGTAAATGCTTGTAATGTTAAGGAAATTCATCGACATCATATTACCTGGTCCGTATGGAGGTGAACCGCCCCCCCCCAAAAAAAAAAAAAATATATATATATATATATATATATATATATATATATATATATATATATATAAACTGCAACTACTGCTACTACTACTACTACTGCTGCTACTACTACTACTACTAAAGTGTATTCAGCGCACCAACTTTCTCTCTTAAAAAGAACATGGCTACCCAAAATCAACTTTACTATACCGGTGGATACTGTAACCTTTGAACGTGGGTGTACCGTACATATTTATTTTACAGAGCAAATGTTATAATAAATTGCATTACACCGGTGGATACAGTAACCTTTGATCGTGGGTGTTCATAATTATTTTACTGAGCAAATGTTGTTTTAATAAATTGCATTGTTAAAGTAATTACCCCCCTGCCTGGAGCACACGACTTACAAGCAAGGCTGGGAATTGCCGAGTGATTATAGGGAAGCAGGATGAAGCTGCTGATAACTCCTGGCGCTCTTTCATTAACTAAATCTCCCCGTTCCAATTAAGTCTCCATGGCTTCTATAACTCACCCTCATCTGAAGGAAATCGTCTGACATTAGCCCTGCCTAGAGAGGGTTAATGGTAGGAATTTTAACACTTATGCTCTGACACTCTCAACTCAGTATGATTATAGAGCATTAGAGCTGACCCAACCATGACAGGTTTAATGATACCAGTTTTAACACTTAAGCTCCTATGACTCTCTCTCTCTCAGCTCAGAATAATATAGAGCCTTAGAGCTATCCCAACCTTGAGTGGGTTAATGGTAGCAGTATTAACACGTACCGCTAAGGAAAATGTAATACCATTGTTGTTCTTACCATGAGAAGGTACCGGTAAGCTTATTCTACCCACTCCAGTTACTCATGTTAAATATTATCACAAAGGGAAAGGGAGAGAGGATTGTGTATTTTCATTTAAGCATGGGAATGGTACTGTACGTATGCATTTAGGCTTGTTTTTACACAGATATTTGCGTTGTGTATGTGTGTGTGCGTTTGTTGGTGTTTTGTGAATATACGGTATATGAAGTTTTCTGGGGAACAGCCTTTGTGTATATCAAACTGCGTATAAATCAAGTGCGGTTGTTTTTGTCGCTTGTGTTTGTGTGCTTTCGTTTACTTATATATTGGTTGGGAATGGCGTAAGTTATGATGAAGGGGATGTAGTGGGGGACGAAGTTAGGGTGAAGAGGGGTATCGTGCAAGATGGGGGGCATAAGTTAGGGTGAAGGGGATGGGACGTAAGTTAGGATGAAGGCGTTATGAAAGAGCTGCGTAAGTTAAGGTGAAGGAGGTGTAAGTCAGGGTGAAGGGATATGGGAAGGAGGGAGATAGGTGAGTTAGGACTAATAGGAATCTGGGGATAAGTTGGGTTGAAGGGAATATGGGAGAGCAGGGAGAGGCTCAACTTAGCCTGGAGGAGGTACAGCGGCCCTAGTCAAGTTAGTTCACCAGCCTAGCAGACATCCTCAGGCGTGTAGGTAGGTAGGTAGTGGAGCTGCCTTGTCAGAATTTCATCAGGAATCTGGTTACCCCGTGGCCGTGTTCATTAGGTGGGTCTGACACAGCAGGCCGCGCCCCGAGAGTGACCTGCCAGTCCTGACCACCAATATTATCAGGTCATCAGCGGGCCGTCAGACCTTCGAGTATTACCTTGGTGGGGCTTGAGCGAGAGGCCTCAGGGGCAGTGATGGAATTGCCTGTAAAGGGAAAGGAAGGAGGTGTTAAAGTAAAAGTGGCGACACGTATTAAAGAATAGAAATAAAAATGAAGACTTTTTTAAATTCATGTCTGCAGACGATTGTGTGTACCGGTACTTCATGTGAGACTTCTCTAATTGCCTTTATTAACCCCCCACTTCCGGGTGATGCATATTTCCCTTCTGTATTACGGTTCAGCACCACCGCCCTCAGCTGTCAGCCCTAATGGGATAGTTAACGCTAGACCAGATTAGGTCTTGTACACACACACACACACACACACACACACACACACACACACACACACACACACACACACACACACACACACACACACACACACACACACACACACACACACACGACCTGCTTCCCCCCACACCCCCAACTCATCCCCTCCGCACACCCCCACCCACACATCCTCCCATATATCCCGTCTGGCCCAGAAAAGAAAGAAAAGAAAAAAAAATCACAGAAAGGGGCCACGAATATCCCAGGAAAAAAAGCCAAAAGAAAAAACCTGGCACACAAATTCATGAAACTCGTCCTTGTCAACATCTCCGGCCTCATTAAAACCTCCACGTCCGGCCAGCAGACCACCACCGTCACCACTGGGCCTAAGATTTTTGTCCTCGTCCTCTGAATTCAAGGGAGTTACTGGGGCGGTCTAACTTGGTGGTTGTTAGTGGTGGTGAGAGAGAGAGAGAGAGAGAGAGAGAGAGAGAGGAGCTAGACTACTAGAGGATGGATGAGAGAAAAAAACTGTGTTGAGACAAGGAAGTTAGGCCACAATTTGGAGAAGAGTGCTGTGGAACTGAGAGAGAGAGAGAGAGAGAGAGAGAGAGAGGTGGGGGGGGGGGACGCAGTAAAATGAGGCTTAGACCTGGTGAACAATATGGATATGAGATTGAGAAGAGCACCAAGGAGGGGAAAATAATTAGGGATGTTAAGATGCGATTAAGAATTACTAAAGGAAATCTTAAAACTAGAATACAAAAGAAGAAAACAGACCTATGCGGTAGACAAAATCATGGACAGAGGGATTGAATTGGTGGTGGTGGCGGTGGTGGTGGTGGAGGATTTGTCTCTATATTAACCGTCTCATTGTCCATCTGTTACCAGACGATTTTATTCAGCTGAGAGTGATATGAAGAAGCTTGAGTGTTTATTTGTCCATGCTTGGGATAGCACTAATACGAGTACTCCTTTTACTCTAACTTGGCCTCAAATTGCCATCTCTTCATCTTGACTGCTGTGATGTAGAAGAGATTAACACTAGAATATGATGGTATTGACGAAGGAGTGCTATGGAATGGATATAGAGCCGTAGCATTATCTTTTTCCGATACTTAGCTTCGTGAAATAAGCTGCTAAAGGACGAAAATCGGGGCCAAGTTAACGTGAATGAACTATGGCATACGGGTACTATTTTTACTAAGCTCAGGGTGAGTTTTGGAAGCTTCAGTGTTTACCCCTTTCATGATTAGGACAGCTCTAGTATTCCACCTAGCACCACACGATATCACTCACCATTGTCTGTCTTTGTCTGAGTGTTAAAGAGTCCTAAGATTAAGGGGATTTTAAGAGAATGGGAAGTCGTCGAAGTTTGCCTACTAAAGTTGAGAGTGGGGGCTGAATAAATTAATGATACTTAGGCGAGTAGGAGGGAGTTGGGTGAAATCTGAGGGGAAGGAGAGGAGGAAATTGAAATAGGAATTGTGAGCCTAGAAAACGATTAAATCTTTTGTTGTTAATTCTTGTCACGGTCATACATTTTTTTTTTCGGGATTTTGAGCTTTGGATAGATTAATGAGAGCTGTTTTTAAAGTTTCTCCTGAACCGTAATGAGAGCTATTTCTAAAGTCTCTCTCTCTAATCGTAGAGCTGTTTCTAAAGTCGCTCCTGACCCGAATAAGATCGTCTGGAATTTGCAAGTATAGTATTAAGAATGGTGTGAAGAAGATTTTCAAGAAACTAAGGTTGGGAGGCGGTTTGTAGGGGACGGTATCTGCCATATATAACACGCTTCCTCCGGTAACCTGTTCTATGATTTTTTTCCTTGTTGTTTTTGTTGTTGTTATTGATGATTTTTGTTGTTTTTGTCATTCCTGTCGGCCAGTAATAATTAGTCAGCTTAGAACAGTTCCTGAACGCTGTATATAACTCTTTTAGTTGGAAAAGTCCCCCCGGAGCTAAGAAAAAAAAAAGTGTAATATGACAACAATAAGAAAAAATAGAAGTGAAATGGTTAAATTAGGGAGAAAATGGGGGAGAAAGATTGGTAGAAAATATAAGAAGGTTTTTGGGGCTAAATTGAGGAGAAAATAGGGAGAAAAATATTGGTAGGAGGATAAAGAGGTGTTTTTGTGGGTATTTTCAGGAGAGAAGGATAGGAAGGAAATATACCTGGAAAGATTTTTTTGTGGTTGAGGAAAAAAAAAGGAAATAAATTGGTGTTGAATATAGAGAGGTGTTTTGTAGACGACTCACACGCCATGTTATGTCAGTGAATGAGAGAGAGAGAGAGAGAGAGAGAGAGAGAGAGAGAGAGAATTGCTAAGGAATCTTCAAGGGTGTTTTTTTGGATATCTTACACACCCAAGCTTATCTCTGGAGTACTTTGTGTGGTGTGTAAAGAAGTTCCTGGAATTTTGTGTGTGTGTGTGTGTGTGTGTGTGTGTGTGTGTGTGTGTGTGTGTGTGTGTGTGTGTGTGAAGATATGAGCAGGAGCGGTGTGAATAAAAATTTAGAGCCACAACTACCAACGGAGCGTCTTGAGAGGATGGTTAAGAAGGTAAAGAATAGTTGAAGGAGAGGCAAATAAGGTCAAGGATTTGTGTGTGTGTGTGTGTGTGTGTGTGTGTGTGTGTGAGAGAGAGAGAGAGAGAGAGAGAGAAAGAGAGAGAGGATGATGGTCAAGAAGTGAAAAATAAAATAATTCATGGAGAAGGAAAACAAAGATAGAAAAGCCAAGAAAGAAATTTAATAGTCCATGGTGAAAAAAAATAACAAGAACACTGTTGGTGGAGGAGAAGCAGAGGTAAAAAAAAATGGAAAGGTCTAAGAGGAGAAAATGGAGGTTGCAGAGAAGAGAAATGGGGAGTGTTTGCAGGAAGGCAGATGCAAGAGGCACAATGGAGAGAAGATTGGATAGCGATGAAGGGTTAGGGCAGGAGAGGGAGAGAGAGAGAGAGAGGGGGGGGGATGCCACCAAGGTGAAAGGTGGAATGAATGGAATGGCACAAGGTTGATATAATTGTTTCCCCTTCAGGTAAACACACTTCCTTCTATTATTATTATTATTATTATTATTATTATTATTATTATTATTATTATTCCCTCAATGCAAGGAGAAGCCTGCTTGTTACTGGTGAATGTTATTACTGGCTCAGCAGTAAGTCAGGATCCACACGGGGTTAAGCACGTCATCTGAAACTCAGATACCCAATAAGATCAGCAGCTAATCCGCCTGAATACCGGGCCAAGGACAGTGAGAGAGAGAGAGAGAGAGAGAGAGAGAGTCAGGGTTAAGCAGAATCCCTTCCCTTGGCTTTGTCTGTGGGACTTGACGTTCGGAAACCGGATTAGTCAAAAGCCGGTCAACTTGGGGCGGATCCGAAGTTTTGTCGCATAACGGGGGAAGTTTGACCCTTGTTCCCGGGTTACGTAGAGGCGAAGTCAATGTCCACAACTGCACACTCGCAAAAAGGTCTGGGTAACGGGGGAATTTGGCACTTCCTTCCGAGTTACTTAGGGGTGAAATTGAAGTTTCCAGCTGCATCGGATAACGGGGAAAGTTCTCACCCTTATTACGGACTTACGTAAGGGCGATTTCAACGTCCGCAGCTGCACACACACTCTTATAAGGTCCTTTGCTCATTAGGTCTGTGAGAGGCGCGTCTTTTAATCCCCCTGTCTTCTCCCTTCTTAAATGGAGTCCTTTTGTTTTGTGCGAGAGGGAGACCGAGCATGCAAGAATTTCTGGGTTTTATGAAGGGATCTGGCAGTGCGTCTAGGTTCTCTGTCTGTCTGTCTGTCTGTCTGTCTGTCTCTCTGTCTGTCTGTCTGTCTCTCTCTCTCTCTCTCTCTCTCCATCGAAACAGGACATAACAGGGGAGAGAGAGAGAGAATATGGAAGTAGCGTGTCATATCCTCTCTTCTCTTCCCTCCTTTTCTCTCTCCCAGGACTGTTCCGTTCCATTCCGTTCCGTTTCGTTCCTTCTTGTCCATTCTTCTTCGTTCCTTCCGTCTCATTCCCCTCCGTTCCCTCCGTCTCTTTCCCCTCCGTTCCCTCCCGTTCCGTTCTGTTCTGTTCCATCCGTTTACTATCTGTTTCGCTACTTTCCGTTCCGTTTTTTCCGTTCTCTTCTGTCCCATTCCGTTCCGTTCCATCTCTTCATCTACTGTCCAGCTACCGACCCGACCTGCCATGTTCCGTTCCGTTCCGTTCCGTTCCGTTCCGTTCCTTTTCGTTTCTCCTGCACATTCCTTTGTCATTGTCCTTGAGTGTTTGCGTAAACATAATTAGGCAGCAAAAATCTCTTGTCTTTTCCAGTTTTAGCTCATATTCTCTCTCTCTCTCTCTCTCTCTCTCTCTCTCTCTCTCTCTCTCTCTCTCTCTCTCACACACACACACACACACACACACACACACACACACACACACACACACACACACACACACACACACACACACAAGCGAGGAATGGTGATGGCAGTATTGTTGGTACGAAGGAATGTAGGGCCAGATATTGCTTGATGCTTTGGGATAGATAGATAGTTAGATAGATAGATAGACGGAAGAACGGATGGATAGATGGCTGGATGCAGATTAGGAGGTGGGCGTTTGATAGACAGATAGACATAGGTGAAGAAAATAGATAGAATGATGGATACAAATACAAAGATAGATAGACAGACATAGATAGATAGGTAGATAGAGGATAGATAGATTGATAGACAAAACCAAGCAAACAGATTGATAGCATAAATTTCCCGGAGAGGTATGTATAGACAGGTAGATGTAAGTAAATCATTAGAAAGGTCTCTGAAGGAAATCTATGTACTGATAGTGTTTGGGACAGACAGACAAAACTTCCAAGATAGATAGATAGGTAAATACAGTTTCAAAAGCCCCATAGATAGGCAGAGATACAGAAACAGACAGACAAACGCACAGTTAGGCACCAAGATCAGTAGATAGATTGACAGATAGATAAATAGATATTGTTATGGTACAAAGGCCGATAGCTAGGCAGAGATACAGGGACAGAGTAAAAGCAAAAATTGAATAAGTACAGGCTGACGCATATCAGGTCCTCTCTCGTGTCATCCCTGCACCCACACCAGCAGCCTGAGCCGTCCCAAACCACCTTCTGGGCTAAATCACAGGGTGCAATTATGGTGTTCTTGGCGTCTTGGTCCCGTCTTAAGACTGATGTGACATTGAGCTGCTCCGGGACGCTTGGAACTAAGAGGCTTTGAGATGGTTGGTGAGGGAGGGAGGATTGTTGTCTTGAGATGCCATAGCAGTTCATAATCTTAACTACACTAGCGCTGATTGTTCTGTTTTCATTCTTTCCTTTTCTGTCTTCTTTCTTTTTTTCTTTCTTGAGGTCTTTTTTCTTATTTTTTTCTTAGTTGTGCGAAGAAAATGGTAAGAATTCTCTCTCTCTCTCTCTCTCTCTCTCTCTCTCTCTCTCTCTCTCACAGCTAAGAGTAAATTACAGGAGCCTGAGAGAGTCAGTACATTCACCATTAACCCCTTCATGGTCAGGACAACTCAAGTATTCAGAGTTAACAATAGATGAATTTAGATTATTATGTTAACCTGAGAGTGAGTCAACAGGAGTGTGAAAGTGTTACCGTAAGAACAGTAACTATAATTACCCATTTGTATAATTCCTTGAGTAGAGGATGAGATTACTGACTCATTTATTAATCAGTTAGAAGTATTTATTCATCGCAAACCACAATAATCTCGAGACTTTAATTGTCAAGCAAATTTTCTTTCGTTTTTCTTGCTTTTTTTTTTTCGGTGCTAGTCCAGTAAATTTATGCATTATGCTGTCGTCTTGTGTGTGACGCGTCCTCCCTCTCCATCTCCGAGGCGCCAGCTCTCACTCTCACGATTTCCATCTTTATTATCCTCACTGTGATCCGCATACATACATCCTTGTCTCTGTGTTAGATGTCTTCAGTTTATCATTTGTATTTTCTGGTCCCATTATTAAGAAAATTATATTACTTGCTAGACTTTTTTCTCCTGCTGCTGGCTATGATGCGGAATTTATTACTAGGAATTAATCTTTCTATTTACCCTTTGTGCAGTTTTAAGGATCCACACCAATGAAAGATAAGAAGGAAGACATTTGGAGGAAAGAAGAAACACAAGTAAGGAAAAAAGGGAAAACTGAAGCAGGAGAAGAGTTATGAGGAGAGAGAGAGACATTTAGAGAAATTTCGGTATAGAACTATTTTTTTGAGTTCCTTTAAGCCTTCTTTGGAGAGGACGGCTTTAACCTGCTCTTTGCCTTTGATTCTTCCTTCCTTGACATGGTAAAAAATACACATATAGGAAGTATATGTAATAGTTCAAAAGTTTCGTCTGTTTCATCTTTGTCTTTAGCTCTCAGTTCCTCATATGGTTTATAAGGTATCTAACAAGTGAAATGTCTCCCTTATCTACAACGATATGTGTGAACGTCGTCTTCATAGAGATATTTGGGATAGAGTTACCAAATCTGGGAAGGAAGTGAAAATAAAAGTGGTGTCATTTTTACAGGTACAGTCTAATGCAAAAGTCTGTTCACCTCCCCTGCCTCTTTACCATACTTTCGGATTCACATTTGCTTGAACGAAACACAGTGAAAAGAGGTACTTAACTCCCCGAAGATGGGTGGTAACGGGCACCTCAGTCCAGTGTGTCGTAAGCGTCTGTGAGTCCAAGAATGTGAGGCGAAAGAGAGAGAGCAGCGAACTTTTGCATCTGACTGTACACCACGGCCCCATCCTCCCTCAAGCCGTCCTGGGAGATGTGGAATATATGTAACTGTGTGTGTGTGTGTGTGTGTGTGTGTGTGTGTGTGTGTGTGTGTGTGTGTGTGTGTAGGTCCGCGAAACTGGTGATTATTTTTTTTTTTTTTTTAATTTCGGCCTCCAGAAATTTTTCGTTGGCCCTGAGGGATCTTTCTGTGGTGAAAATTTTTGAAACATTCTTCATTTTCCCATCATAACCAGATTCTCTCTCTCTCTCTCTCTCTCTCTCTCTCTCTTTCTCTCTCTCTCTCACAAAACAGAATATATTAAAAGTTGACATGAAAACAGACTCTGAAATAGGGAAGATCAGTGACGACATGATTGGCCCTCATAGAATATATATAGGCAACGTGACTGATGTATTTTCAGTTCATAAATATTAAATACAGTCATCAGCAAAGAGATGGTGTTTTAAATACTGTCTGATGTTTTACGATAGGTGTTCTGAATATTGTCTGGTGTTTTACGAAAGGTGTTCTGAATATCCTTTGGTGTTTTGCGAAAGGTGTTCTGAATATTGTCTGGTGTTTTATGAGAGGTGTTGTAAATATCGTTTGGTGTTTCACGAAAGGTGTTGTAAATATTGTCTGGTGATTTAGGAAAGATGTTGTAAATATTGTCTGGTGTCTTACGAAAGGTGTAAATATTGTCTGGTGTTTTACGATTGCTGTTCTAAATATTGTAAATTTTAGTGTTTTACCGAACCATTTTGTTTTCTTGTTTAGTTTTGGAAGGGAAGGGTAAGTAGTTGTAAAAGAGGAAGGGAGAGGGATAAAGCTTTTTTTTTTTTTTTCTGTTATACTGTATATTCATTGATAATCGTGCAGCCAAAATCTCTCAGTCCCCGGACGTAATTTCTGCTGTATTCTTCCCTTCCCCAGACGATTTTGTTCAGTTTAGATTTTTATTTAAGTTTATGGAGGTAGGTACAGCCTTAATCATCACTTACATGTGGCCTTAAGCAGCTTCTCCAGTGCTAGAGTTAAATATTTAAATCGTTGAACAAAATCGTCTGGTAGTAGCAAGAATAAACTATTAAGTACGCCATTGTACTGACGGGATTAAGAATATCAGCCGTCAGAGGAAAGTGAATATTAAGAGTTGAATACATTAAGACAAATTTTTTATCCCCGAATGGACAATGCACACACTGTCACAAATTGAGTTGGTTGTCAGTCTTGGAGATTAAGAATATCAGCCATCATGGAAAAAGTGAAAAATAGGTGAATTGTTAGGCGAACATTTGTCCTTAAACGTACAGTTGCACTCAGGAATGTCGATGCACTTTTTGGCCGAAGAACTGCGCAATTCTGACGCCGTCTTCTGAAAAAGTTTGTTGGGATTCGAAGATAACACCACTAAGTTTCAAAAGTCATTGTTCACTCTCTTGCAATTTATCGTGTGGTAGTGGATCGATACTGAAGTCCGCGGTAGTACATTCCACACACCATCACGAAATAAAATGGAACTCACCTGCAAGTTCCGGCTGCACTTTAAATTGGCAGTGATGTTCGTCCTTTTGCAGGTGATGTCCCGTAGTTCCATGTTAGAATAAGACAACACTACGGCTCTGCATCCATTCCTGAGGACGTTTTCGAGACTCATCATATTCTAGCGTTAGTCTCTTGTTCTGGCCCAGCGTTGAAGATGGGGAGATGCCAATTCTACACCTAATTAAAGTGAACAGAGTAGAGATAAAATGGAACTCCACATTCCCTCCGCCATTCTTCCAAGCTGATGCTGCACGAGGGTCACATTACTAAGGCAATAAAGCACTTTCACCCCGAGGAGGCTGGCCTGGCTGAAAAGGGGTGTGTGGGGGATGCAATAAATAAAGGTCTTGATGCACAACCTCGTATATCCACGTGTGTCGCAGGTGGTGGTGATGAATGTGTGTTCTGTGTAGGTATTCTCATGCAGTTAGGATGCTGACTACACATATTTCACTGTGACTTGGCCTAAATTTGCCATCCCTCCGACTTGATGTCTGAGGTGCGACAAGAGATTATCACTAGAATATGGAGATTGTCAAGAAGTGCTACAGTATGAAGAGGGTGTAGAGTGATTGTCATTGAGCTACGAGAAAGAAGCTCCAAAAGGGCGAAAATTTCCACCAAGTTAAGGTGAACAGACTACAGCACCTCATTTTTACAGTACTGCTGAATTTATGTATCTGGTAGGTTAATATATTCCTGTATGTTATTAATGCAATCTTTCTCGATATGAAAACGATATGAATAGAATACAAGAAATTGATTGAAGTGCTCCTTGCATAATGAATCGTAAAGGTAGATGTGTTAAGAAGCATCATTTATCAACCAGCCCCTTTTGGTGGTACTCAGCCTGCATACCACCTCACGTCCGCTACTTTTTTGTTACCCACGCATTCGCAAATAAAAGTACATGTGCACATATATCCTGTTCACTTTCTTGTATTATCCTGTAGCTGACAGCCGTGATCAGGCGATGGTCGAAATAAATTAAAATAGAGGCCTACGAAATCTGACTAGGATATACACACTCACGGACATGCGAATTCATACGAGAATACATAATACTTGCCCGAATACAATGCTTCCTCAGAATATCTTTACCTGGCCGATCGGTAGCTTCACAATGAGCGTAGTTTCTGTTTGCGTTTCATTTTCTTTTTTTTACCCATATATTTTATCGGTGAAGGTTTATATCCAAGGGATGGTTGGGGTTTATTTCTCACGTAATGCCACTCAGGGATGAGTGAGGCTGGTCACTCTCATCTTAAATGTCAGGGCCAATTTGCCTAGCCCCGGGCTTCTACGCTTCTTATGGGGCAACATAGGATTCGATGATGGATCGATGGATGGATATTTTATCGGATGCCATGAAGTTTGAATAATGTAGCAGTTTATATAATTACTTGTTTATGTCGTGTTAATAGTAATGTCATGAGAAAAATAACCTGTAAAATATGGTAGGTGCCATGTTCAACATTCAGCTCATCCCCCCCTCACATCGCCCTACCCCCTACTCTCAAACCCTCCTGCCTTCCATCCCTCCACCCACCTCACCTAATTCCCTCCAGCCCTTATATCCTCCAGTCCCCCATCACCTCCTACCCCCCTGTTCCCCTCACCTTTTATCCTCCATTCTCCCCTCACGTATCCTTCAGTCCTTTTCACCTCTTTCCCTACACCCTCCCTTACCTCCTATCCTCCATCCTTCCTCATCACACACCCTCCTGCCTCTTCACGTCCAACCTTCCAGACCTCCCGACCATCCTGCCCCCTTCTCTCCTACCATCCAGCCTTCCTCACCCACCCTCGTGCCGGGCAGGTGGTGGTCCAGGAATGCTCTTGTTTGTCCCCATTGTTTTTACGGTAGTTTCCCTTGAAGTTGTTTGCGTCACCATTTTCTGTCATATACTTTTATTTTTTTACCTTACTGATTCCAGCTTTCTCACTCCTAGTTTCATAGCATATATTAATTTTGTTTACCTTTTATTTTTAAGGATGAATGTTTAAGTTACATCCTTCGTTAGTTATTAAATTATATAACATTAGGTAGAACGAAATAGATAAGTTGTTCTTCAGGAAATAATGGTTAGTCACAAATTATGCAGTAGCAGTATGTATTACCTCTCTCTCTCTCTCTCCGCTAAATGTTTCAAGTGGCGCTGGTTGGCCAAGTTGGTGGCAGAAGAAAAAAAAATAAAAAGAGAGAGAACTAAACTTCCCCGAAGTGTTAGGCGGAAAGCTGGAATTTTTGGAGGAGAGAGAGAGAGAGAGAGAGAGAGAAAGAGTCGCAAAACAAGTTCCCTCTGAGGCCCGCACAGTTTTAGCGACTAAGATTAAATGTGAATTGGTGGCTGGGTCCTCAAGGGGCGGCAGGTCCAGGAGTCGACGAATTTCTCTCTCTCTCTCTCTCTCTCTCTCTCTCGAATTTTGCCAGTTTTGATGTGACGCCTTCTGCCCTGGTGAGTCGTTTGTTTTGTTCTGGTTGCTTCCTGACGATTTGTTCAGTTTAGGAGAGACTTTTCGAAGGAGGAAGGTTATATTTAGCTGTCAGTATGTGTGTGTGTGTGTGTGTGTGTGTGTGTGAGAGAGAGAGAGAGAGAGAGAGAGAGAGAGAGAGAGTTTGCTCACCATTCCATCTAGGTTAGTCCCCAGTACTTGAAGGAATCTTATCGTAGAAGGCCAAATAAAAAATGAGTACAATAAAGCAAGAACTGAGATGACTGAAATTGTCTGAAAATAGAGGGTACAAAAAATGAAAAAGCAGAATTCGCCACCTGACTCAAAATGTTCATTAGAGATACCATGAAGAGAACCTGTGCTCTCATATTGCTCGCCTCTGTTAGCGGCTTTAATGGAACCTTGGCCATTGTAGTCTTATTACGGCTAGAGGTTAGAAGTTATTTTCACTAGAGCCAGCGTCGTAGCTTGGAATAACTCTTTAATTCGAGTACGTTACTTTTGCGCAGTTTTTCCTACCTTTTTTATTTCTTTTTTGCCTTTAGAAACTTTGATAAAATTGGACGGGCTGAAATTTTCCGTCATTAATCACTTGACTATTAAGGGTGTGTACTAATGTGAACAGAATAATCGTCTACGATATCTGCAGCAGGAATGAAAAAGGCATCACCGTAGAGAGAGAGCGAGCGAGCGAGCGAGAGAGAGAGAGAGAGAGAGAGAGAGAGAGAGAGAGAGAGAGAGAGAGAGAGTATGCCTACTGAGTGCATTCTGGACGACGCATAGCTCCTTATGAACGAAAAGGAAAACAGAATTGGATATTGTCAAGAGCCAGTCAGGGGAGAGTCGCAAAAGTTTGAACCTATGGGCTTTGCGACTAGGAGCAGGTAGGCAGAGGGGACTACGCAAAACTCCCCGCAAAGTTTGACACGTAGCAACCCTGAGCAGCAGCAAGGAAGAAATCGGACTAAAACATACTGACGAAAACCACATGGAAAAATAAATAAATAAAACAGTGTATATACAGGTAAGAGTTTTTCCAGCGCCTTCTCCTTAGCGATGCATATTATTCCCGTATGTGCTGTTTACATTATTTTAGCATCAGTGTGGTTTGCTTGAATGGCATACAAGAGAGTATTAGCCCACAGTATGCAGAAATGAACTGGGAGGTAAAGGAGTTCGAAAAGTTTTGTCCATGAGAAAAAGACTGTTTGAATGGGAGAGGGACACAAACACACCTTAACACTCTCAGGATTTAAAAGAAAAAAAAAATCACGTTTGTCGAAACAATGATAGAGTTTTTCCAGTTATGAGGGGGTTAATGACGACGGTAATAATCCACAGGCACTCACTGTCAACTAAACAAAATCGTCTGGTGTTAAATGGATTAGTATACTATAGTTCACTGAACGATAAAAATTGTTACCGTATTTAATTTGATTCGAGAGAGGAAGGAGAGATGTTGGCAAAAATTTCCTGAATGATGGAAAAAGAAAAGAAAAAGAAGGAGCATGAAATGGAAAGAGGAAGAGAGAAGGAAGGAATTAAAATATTTTGGTGAGGAAAATAGTTTTGTAAGTAGAAGATGCAACCCTAGTCTCGTCTGCACATTAACCCAGTCGACTGCAGGCTGATGTCATCCTTCTCCGGCACTCCATAATCCTTCTTTTGGGGGATGGGGAGGGAATTAAGGAATCTGTATAACCAGACACGAGAGCCATCCTGTCATAGCGGTCCCACCTTGTGATGCGTACCTCTCCAGCACTTAAGGAGAAAAACAGCTCATTTTTTAAATAATCCAGTAACCCATTTCCTTTCACTGGCATTGTGGGAGCGGTATTGTGAAACCCCTTAATCTCGCCCTAAGGTTTCCCAAGGTTTCCCGCCAATTATCCTTCCTGCCCTGATATTCCCCTGAAGCCCCGCGGAGTCCCCACTAACTTCTTTTTGCGAGAGGGAATAGCTGGGCAGAGTCTTAGCTGGAGCGGGGAAAGTTCTTGGCTCTTTTGCCCCGCGGAGACGAGGCCAGATTTATCAAGGATCTTAGCTCTTTCAGGCCCTTGTGACTCACTCAGCTTATTGTAATTGTTTGGAAGTTAGAATAAAATGCTAGAGTTATCCAGTGCTTGAGATGGCAGGGTGTCATGGAAGGTCCCGTGTCTCGTGAGTGAAACAAGCCTCCTAGCACTTCCTTGGTGATTTTTTTTTATATGGCTGGTTAATATTACTTTGTATGTTATGCTGAGTACAATGATGTTAGAATTATTTGAATACTGTAACACAGAAGAGGACAGTAAGGAGTAATAAGCAAATTAAATCTCTTAGGGAGAGGTGTTAGGGAGCATCCTTAACCGACGAGAATACGGGCTGGGAATAGAATACTAGAGTTGCCTTGATCACGAGCGAGACGGAGACAAGACTTTGGTTCGCATTTATCAAGCGTCTTGGGTCTTTCAGGTTAATGGTAATCGGGGAAGTCGAAGAAGTGCGATTATCCTTTCACCACGTCAAAAAAAAATCTTAGGCATTTTGTAAAGGCATCCAGTCTGCAATTTTTTGTCGCTTAGTTGTGCGGCGTCTCGCGTTTTGAAAGTTTAAACACACGCATCATCGATTCCTTCACTGCATCAGAAATCCTCACAGTTCTGCTCTTAGACTCACACCAAGCGGTTAGGTTTGGCGTAGGTGTGGCCTTTCGTGGCTCCGTGGGTAAACTCCTTCAGGCTAATCTATTTTTATTATATTCATGCAGGCTCCAGACGATTTTCTTCAGCTTAGGGGCGATTTCTTGCATTGAAGGGGTTAATGAGGTCTATAAATAACCCCACCAGTTTGGAAATTGTATAAAATTTAAGAGATGATAGAAGCGAAATACAAAATACGACCCCTGACTAGTTAATGACAGCCATACCTGACCTCTCCAATTCGAAATGTCTCACACAAATTAGAAACAAAAAATCGCGAGGAAATGGCAGAAACAAAACAAAAGATACGCCACCGGACCGTCAAATTTGCGCGAAGAAGGAAGAGCGTAACGTGCAATGAGAGTGAGGATGGATAATAATATACTTTGTCGTCTTATAGTTTTGTTTTATAGTTTGTCAGCAGTTTCAGTTTTCCATTTGTTTTTATCTTCTTTACTCCCCATCCAGTTCAGTCCCTACCACTCAGAGGCATGTCACTGAAGGCTAAATAAGAATGAGTAGCTACAGTAAAGCAAGAACTAAGATGAATGAAACAGGAACAGGAAGAGGAGATCATTAACGTCGAAGCTGTCAGTGGAGATCCCAGGAAGGTGGGCCTCAGATTACATCCAGTCACTCATCAGTAATTGAAGGTGTCGGGTCTCTCCCACTCGCTCTACCATTAACACGTAGCTTTGTGTGTGTGTGTGTGTGTGTGTGTGTGTGTGTGTGTGCTGTATGCGGTGAAATGAATATCTGAGAACTGTCGTTTTAAGTCCTCAAACACTAAAAGCTTCAAGGAAATTTCATAATACATAATATGGTTAGAAGTTTGTGTACGTGTCATCAGCCACATATATTTTTTTACTTGATTGTTTTTTGGATTTTTAAATATATTCTTGACTGCATTGATGTTCCGGTGGTGCTCTAGTGTTGTGGTTCAGATTACAGATGCATAAGCAAAGAATTGTTACATTTGTCACGTATGCCGCAGTGTATGGTATGGATGTCTATGCAAGACGTATTGCTCAAGAATTTGTTCGTAATCGTATCTCTGTATTACCGCCCCCACCCCCCAAAAAAAAGGCTTGGGTAATTACACTACACCTTCCTATCCATTTCACGTTAATATTTAGGTTATGTATACGGTGGACAAGAGGAAATAATACCCACCCAAGAGTTAGGTCTGAAATTATCCTTCCCAGTATTATATATGACTCCGTATGACTAATAATGGCAGTGTAGTCTGTAGGCCATTTATGTTGAGACTGAAAAAACAAAAGAGGAAAACAGCAGACCTAACACTAGCCTACACCAGAATCAGGCAGTAAGAAATAAAGGCAAAAGCTATTCTGACCATAACAGGAAGGAAAAATGAAAGATGAAAGACTAAAAAGCCATGAAAAGTTTATTCTTGTGCCAGCGATTTACGAGCATGGTGTTTTTCTTCCTCTTTACGTCAAACTCTTATATTTAGCTCGACGAAACCAGTCACTGTGAAAGATTTTGTAAACTGTTTTGGCTTTGGCGCTATTTTGGGCGGAGGATTGGCGGAGAGTAAGGAGTTTGTATTTTCCACCGCTAACGTCAGGCGATACATTTTATCTCAGGGAAACTGTGTAAAGAAGGTTATAGGTAGATAGATAAATAGATAGATAGATAGATAGATAGATAGATATAGAGAGAGAGAAAGCTAGAATAATTTCTTAGGATTCAAGGCCCATTTTCTCTTCGTCATCGCTCGACCCCCCTCTCGTCGCCCAATCCCTACCTTCATCCCACCCATTACCCCCGCCTCTCTTCCCTATTTATCAACCCACAAAGCCCTGAGACCTATCTTACCCCATCCCACGATTTCCCTCGCCCCCTCTCCCACATAACACCACAAAGCACCCCTCCCACCCCTCACACTCATTCCCCGACCCCACTCCTACCTCCCACCCTCACCCCTCCACCCCACAGTCACCAACACTCCCACTTCATGTCGCCCCAATCCTATTTTCATCTCTTCCTCCCTCCCCCTTATACATCACTTCTCCTCCTAACCCCACTCCCGTCCCACAACACCAAAACCCTCACCTCACTCCTCCCTTACCCATCCTACTCTGCCCTTTCCCCGACCTTCTTCCTTCCCACTTGGCCCCCTTACTTTCCCATCCTAACTCACATCTCTCCCCCTTTCCCCATCCCAAGCATCATATCTGTCCCCTCTCACCCCACTTCTTCCCTATCCCACCCCCCACACACCATGCCCACCTCACCCTCTCACACTCCATACCGTTACTCTCACCCCACACCACCCTCCCACCTCACTCCACTTTCCTACACCTCATGCCACAACATCCCCCCTCCCACAACCATCCCATTCAGCCTTCCCACATCCCATTCTATCCCTTCCAACTGCTCCCCGACTCGCCACATAAGCCTGGATGCCTTCATTTGCATACTATTGTTTCTCAGTATTTATGGCTGGCGATTACCGATAGCTGCTGTGACGGCCCTCTAGCACTTCCTGATGGTACTACAAAGGCCATGTATCACTGTCCTGTGTTTTGTATTTCATGTATCACTGTATTCTCTTGTGGGGCAGTGTATCGTTTGTGGAGTTGTTGTATTGTTGTATTTTTTTTTTAATTGTTTTGTGTACTTAAGAGTGTATCTGCACCGTACACCACCGTTCTTCAGTATCACCACCATTTTTCACCATCACCACCACCATTTCTCAGTATCGCGACTATTACTGATCCTCACCATCATCAGTAACTCTCCTCACCATCACCATTTTCCTCGTTATAACCACCATTCATGTCACCACCACGCACAATATCACCATCCTCCTAATCTTGAAAAGACTTATTCACCCCATATACCCACCGCACCTCACCATCCATTAACAACCCCTCCATATCCTGGAACCCCAACACGTTCATTCACTATCTCCACCACACCTCCACTCACTATCTCCACCACACCTCCATTCATTATCTCCACCACACCTCCATTCATTATCTCCACCGCACTTCCATTCACTATCTCCACCACACCTCCATTCATTATCTCCACCACACCTCCACTCACTATCTATACCAACCCTTCCTGACCGTAATCTCTCTCTCTCAGCTGATCTCATAACAGCTCATCACAGAAACATCTCACCATCACCACTACACCTCACCACCAAGTTATCTGCCTAGGTGTGTAGTGTTATGAGTATAGGACGAGTTCTCACCATCACCACCTTTCCATTTCATCACCACCACACCACATCATCACCATTAACCTTCACTATCACATGTTCCTCCATACCCGAAGCTCTAATACCACCACTTTTCGAGCTCCACCACCACCAGCTCACCACATCTCATCACCACCCGTAGCACCACAGTTCCACCCACCATCAGCATCACACACCACCATCATCCCACCACAACCACTACCAGCACCGACTTCCTTACCTAGTGTGTGTGTGTGTGTGTGTGTGTGTCCCCAGAGGCGTGGAGCCCTTCCCCCACCGAGCCTAATTGCTTCCCCGGCCTTCATTGGCCTCCTCCTAGAATTCTCCCTTGCGGTACCCAAGGCTTCGGTAACGAGGATAATGATCGTAGTAGTAATAGTAGTAGTAGTAGTAGTAGTAGAAGGAGTAGTAGTAGTAGTAGTAGTAGTAGTAGTAGTACGGTAGTAATGGTGATGGTGGTAGCTAGTGAAGGTATGTTGTTCGTAGTAGTAGCAGCAGTAGCATTAGTAGTAATAGCTGCAGTAGTATAGTAGCAGTAGTAGTAGTAATAGTAGGCTAGTACTAGTAGTAGTAGTAGTAGTAGAAGTAGTAGACATGAAATTGAAACATTAACTTCAGTGTGCTTAGTCCTTCAATACGATGACCTCTTTATTATTTTCTTCCTCCTGTGGCGACATCCTTGTATTCAGCCTGGGGAAGACGTCGAACTGGAGTGAATAAATATTGCCTCCATTAATCCATGCAGTGCCGGACATCCTTTCTGGGCTGAGTAAGGTCTTCTGGAAGCAGCAAAACTAAGCTAAAATAAATGTTACCGAACAGCAAAGGGTGTAATTGAAGCGAAAATATAGTTCTGGTATGAAAACCACACCAAAACTTAAATACCACAGTTTGCACATTAAAACTTTTCTAGCAGCAGCATAAACATAGAGGCTGTTGCTTAATAGATACAGGAGTTAGCTATCCCTTCGTAATATATGTAGGATATTTGTGCTATGGCAGCCTTAATAATTCAGTTTTCATTTTCGTTAGTACTGTGTTCTGTTAAGTTATCGTTCTTCAGTATTTTGTTCTATACGTTCATTTGCTTTGAGAACTGTGTTTTGGAAGCATCCTTTTTTTTTTTTTAATACTGTGATTTGTAAGCCCATTTTCTTTTAATGTTAAGCTACGTTAGTTATTTTTTTGAAGGTAGTGTTCTCGGAGTTCTTTTTTCATCAACACTGTGTCTGTGAGTTCTATTAATATCTTTTTTTTTTTTCCATATACACAAATAGTAGTCCGAGTGAAAATATAGCTGAAACCCTGTAATCCTGAGAAGTTATCTGCCTTAAACTTAACAATGTCTTTTTCGTTAACTTGAAACCTCTCGGACAAGTTTGGAATTGGAGGACTGTGCAAAGGAGTTCCAAGAGGCGAGACGAGGATACGAAGGAGATTGTGGGTAAGGCGGGAAGAAGAGAAGGAAGGAAGAGAAGGAGGGCGAAGGGTCTGGAAGGAAAGGAGAAATTAAGGGAAGGAGGAGGTAGGGAAGGAGGAGGTAGGGAAGGAGAAGGAATTATGTGGACGATATGGAAGGAGAGGAGAAGGAGTTAAGGTATAGATGAGGAAGGAAAAGGGAGGAAATGGGGGAGGGATAAAGAAGGAAGGAGAGGGAATGAAGAGGAGGATAAGGAAGGGAAGGAGAAGAAATCAAGGGAATGAGAAGAAGTTAAGGAAAGGAGATGCATGTAAAGCAAGGTTAAGGAAGAGAAAGAGGAAATAAAAGGAAGGATAAGGAAGAGGAGGTAGGGGAAGGAACTGAATATGAACATGGTGGACTTGAGGCTGATATTACCCTCCTGCTGCAATCCGCCATCTTCCTTTCAGGGGATAAGGAGTTGAGGAACGTCTGTAAAGCAAGGCAGAGGAGCCATCTAATTATATCAATGTCACCGCGGGAAGGCGACCCTCTCCAGCACCAGATTCGACCGGCGTGGGAAAAAGTAGCCTACAGACGCAGTTCCCTTGCCTTTTTCTTATCATAGCTTACAAGGAAGACCATTTGTTTCTAATTTATGATTCTCTTCTACAGATGGCGCAGAACCAGCTCTCCGGCTCTCTCTCTCAGCAGCCAGATGGTGAGTGTGTCAGTGTAGTTTTTTTTTTAAAGATATATTGCTGTTAATATTGTTCTGGCACAACCTTTGGGGGATTTAGATGTTTCTCTCACCTTCGTGCATTGTATAAGGAAATATTACCTTCTCATAAGTGCGAAAAAAAAAAAAAGGTAAATATGAGTGACAGCCGTGGCATACTTAATTTCAATTTTTGCCTACTTGGACTGGGATAGGACGCTGCTAAACTCTTTTCTCACTAACTTGGCACAAAATTGTCATCTCTCCATCTTGGATGCTCAGTTCTGAAGTGGAGTAACGTTAGAAGTGGAGTAACGTTAGAATATGATGCTGGTAACGAAGAAGTGTTAAGGAGTGGATGTAGAGCCTTAGTATTGTCTTGTTCTGACACCAAGGTATGTGTGAAATTAGCTGCAAAAGGACGAAAATATGGGCCAAGTTAAGGTGAAAAGAGTATAGTTTACGGACGCTCTTAAAGGGAATAGGTACGGTGCTTCTATTCGTCTTTGCAAGGTCATCAGAAGGTAGCACTGATCAAAATTTGTTTCATATATACTTCAGCTTTCCTTCTGTTCATATATTATTAGTGTATTGTTATAATCATTTGTGAGCCTCCTTTGACCTGTTGGGTGAAGCTGTATTCAGGATAGTATGAGGCCTGTATTATATTGAGCAAGAGAAACGTAATATTATGATTGAGTCCGTCAGCCTTGCAAGTTATCCTAAAACTTCCAGTACCCTGAGCGAATGGATGTGAATTCATTTTCTTAAAAACACTTTAGCCTTTATCTGTTTTGACTAATTTAATCTATAAGTTTTTTTTTTCTGCTTATTGTACTGTGTGTGTGATAATGCTTTTTATTTATCTCATTGTTCAGGGTTTATTTTTACCCCATATGTTGGAATTTTTTTTGGTTTGTAACAATATTTATAATTTTTGTGGCCACCATATAGTTAGTAATAGGGACATATTGTAGGGAAGTGTGTGTGTGTGTGTGTGTGTGTGTGTGTGTGTGTGTGTGTGTTGGCGTTGTGCTTGCAGTACTTATCTCTGACTGTATGACTTTCTCTTACTGTATCTCCGTATTCCTATTTTTATTATTGTATCTCTTAATCACTGTATTCCTAGTTGTATCACTGTCTTTCATTGTATCACTAGCTATTAAGTTCTGTATCATTGTTATAGTACTATCTCTTGTTGTATCGCTGTCTCTTGTATCACTATCTCTCATGGATGTGTTGAGTCAGTCTGTATCTCCTCTTGTTGTATTTCTGCGTAGACTTCAAACGCTTTCCATAATAGGGTGGTCGTACAGGAGGTCGTTAGCACACAACACCGATAGTATTGACAATGGCGCCGTGTGGGGGTGACTGTGAGGATCCTGTAGCCATAAGATTATCATAGCGACCTGCTGGTATAGAGAGACAATTATTGCAGCGGCCATTTCCCCTGCCCGTGTTGTTACTGCAAGCACCTGACTGCCGTAGAGTTGCATTCTGGATGGCTCTGCATATTTCGTAACACCCGTACTTTACCCGTTTATTCTGCATATTAAATTTTAGTATCCTCTAGTGTTGTTTATGTGTACTATGTTGATATCAAAATGTCATATATATAAATACCATACAAGAGAATGGTAAGGTGTAATGCGTGAATGAATAGCTTGAGGTGGAGTTGCTAAGAACCCTCCTATGTCACTCAGAATACAGCCCATAGGAGGGAATTTTGTATTGACAGTCGTGTAGTAAGGGTAATTCAATTCTTTTTTTTTGACACATAGACTACACACAGTAAAACACAGCAGCCCGTTCGCCTCTAGCACCTCTCTGTTATGGCTAAATAAATAAACGCTGGAATGTGATGTAGTGAACTGAAGTGCATCTTATCCTTCATCGGTGGGATATGATGGATCTTCGTCCTCTACGTCCCGGTCAGGTATATATAAGAATCCAGCAATTAGAGAGAGAGAGAGAGAGAGTAGTGAACGAACCTAGTATTTAACTGTACCTGTGAGAAAAACTTTCGTAACCCCGGATGTACCCAGAGATACTTATAAACCACCTAAGACTCAGGACACTTTCTGAATACACCCTGATTCCTATACAAACAAGGATACTTATAGACATCCCTAGACGCAAGACAGTTTCTGAATACACACCCCTCCCTGTATAAGCAAGGATACTTATAGACATCCGAAGACTCGAGACGCTTTCAGAATACACCCTCTTCCCCCCCCTCCCTCGAACCCAAGGGAGGGGCCAAAATGAACCCCGGGGAAGGCTGAGAGACACATCGGCTATTGGCTTTTAATAGTTTATCGGCCATTACTGTCTGTACCTCCCGGGCTCCTGACCTATTTCCGACATTATACCTCGCTAGTTTTCGACATTATACCTCGCTGGCTAGTATATTCTTTTTCTTTCTTTTTCTCTCTCTTTTTTTTTTTTACGGGGGGAGGGGCATCTGGTGGTGGCGTATTGGGAACAGGAGCAAGAGTAGGGGGTTGTTCGGTCTTGTACTTCCTGTTGTTCTTCCTCTTTTTCTTTCGTCTTGTTTTCTTCCTCCTCCTCCTTCTCTTCCTCCTGGTTACTTTTTTTGGGCTCTCTAATGGTGTACTGGAACGAGAAAACATGTGATAGTTGTTCCGCTTTGTGCTGGAATCGTCCTCTACTTTCTCTTCCTCGTCCTCCTCCTCCTTCCTCTTATCCAACGTTAAACTGGAGTCAAGTCACAGCTCGTCTATTTTGCACTACGGCTGTCTCTTACCTGGCAGTTCTTCACCTTGACCTTTACTTCTTTGTCTTCTCCTTCCTTCTGATGTTTTTCCTGCTGCTTGTAATTTTCTCTTATTTAGTGGTGTATTGCATTAGGGAAAGGAATTAATTCTCTCTCTCTCTCTCTCTCTCTCTCTCTCTCTCCTGGACGGTATATATATATTTTTTCTTTCAAGAGTCACTGTTAATCCATTTTGCATTAAGGTTGTCGGTCCTTCTCCTGCTCCTCCCCCTGCTCCTCCTCCTCCTCCTCCTCCTCCTCCTCCTCCTCCTCCTCTTCCTCCTCCTGCTCGCATTGTCTTCTCATCAGGTGGTTTACAAGAACAGGATCAGCAAAGTTTTTCCTTCTTACACTGCAGTTTCACTTGTTGCCTGTCGTTCTTTTTCCACTGATCGTGATTCCATTCTTTTTCCTCCTCCTCCTCCTCCTCCTTTTCTTTCATCTTTTCCTCCTCCATCAGCTTCTCCTTCCTTCTCCTCTTCTTCCTCTTCTCCTCACCCTTCTCTTCCACCTGTCGCCCTCCACTTCCTTCTCCTCTTCCCCCACTCGATTTCCAGGAGAGAGAGAGAGGAGGGGGAGTGGGAGAGAGGACAGGAGTGGGTTCAGAAGTGGTCGTTCCTCAAGTGTGATAGAAATTTATCGAGTGGTCCAAGAGCCTGACTTTTTTTCCTTTGGTATATATAAAGTTACCGGAAATTTTATTTTTTTATTTTTTTATTTATTTATTTTTTTTAGCGACTAAGATGTTTGGACTCGTGGATTTCGCAGTTCAAGTGGTTCATAGAGTTGATTTAGAAACTCTCTCTCTCTCTCTATTTTTTTGGTGGGGTGATTAACCATTTTATTTCGATTTTTTAAAAGTTACCATCAACATTTATTAACTTTGGTAACGTTACTTTATTAATCATTAACGAGTAAACCTGCAAGGAACCAGCTAGATGTGGTACACTATATTGTTATGTTTTCCTTACTGTGTGTTTTAAATGCGGTACAATGAACTCCTGTGTATTTTGTACAGTACCAACAAAACGCTCATGTACCGTACCGAAGAAAAACTAATTCGAGCTCCATGATAATACTTCAGGTAATTCTCGTGTTACAGATTTATACACTAGTCACTACAAAAGGTGACAGTGGAAGAGGAAATAGGGGTGTAAAGGCTGGTTAACATCTAGAACGAAAAGCAGTAAGTGTGGCAGCGGTCTGTGGTGCTCAGAGCAAATTAGATTACAGATTCCCTTTGAACGGTGACATTTCAAGGACGCCAGCTACAATTTATTATTATCATCCGAATTTAAGTTCACTATATATATATATATACAATACAAACTGCAAAACTTATAATTTACAGTTCTTGCTCATATTTTATTCATTTCTTTCATTATTTATGTATTTATTATTTTATTTGTGTACAGTTACGAACAAAAGTTTGCCTTCTGTTTCATCACGTTAGCTTCACTCTTAAGGCATACTCCGTAATTTCTCTCCCTGACATGTAAGAATCATACGTAGGCACTGAAATATACCAGTCCTCTCTCGTCTTTGGAATATTAGCCTGTAGTGCAAAGGGCCAACCTGGAAAGATGAAATATCATGTGAACTTTTTTCCCTAACTGTGTAGCAGAATAACAATGAAATGAAAACAAAAGCTATACTGATATAAGGCTAATAGATTGAAAATATATTAACCAGTTTCTGTATTTATTAACCGGGGTATTAACCAGAAAGGATCATTCACGTATTTTTTGTTCAGGTATACCGTATGCAGTGAAATGAAAAATGTAAGCTAAACTAAAACACACACACACACACACACACACACACACACACACACACACACACACACACACACACACACACACACACACACACACACACACACACGCAGAAATTGGAATAAACCTGATATGATCTAGTTTCCCATATATAAAGTGAAAAATATAATCATACGGACAGTGCAAAAAAGTCGAAATGTTCAAAGCCCTGGATGTGTGTGTGTGTGTGTGTGTGTGTGTGTGTGTGTGTGTGTGTGTGTGTGTGTGTGTGTTCATTACGGCGGCTCTCTGTTAGATTCACTATTGTTAAATTGTTTGAAATCGGAGTCAGCGATGGGCACGAACAAATCTAGCAGCGGCCTGGTTCGGTATTGCGATTTTCCAGTTTCAATCTTTCGTTTTAATTTTTGTCCTGTTTCAGTTTGTTTAAGCCTTTCTGTTTTAATCTGTTTCAAGTTTTGTGTGTCAGTCTGTTTTAAGTCTTCCTCTTGCAGTCTGTTTAGTTTTAAGCCTGTCTGTTTCATCTTGTTTCGTTTGTTTGTTTCAGCTTGTTTCGTTTTGTCTCTTGCCTTCCTGTTTCAGATTTTCTTTAAACGTCTTCCTGTTTCAACTTGATCTAGGTTTTCCTGTGGTAACCTGTTTGAATTTTCCTGTTTCAACCTGTTTCCTTTTAGTCCTCCTGTTCAGTTTGTTTCAGGTCTTCTGTTTCAACCTGTTTCTTTTTAAGTCTTCCCCTGTTGCAGAAGTTTTGAAGTTTTCCTGTTTCAGACAATTAATTGGAATGAAAGAAGAGTTTTCCCGAGCATGAAAAGGTTAATGGCACCAGCAGTAGCACCAAGATTGCTGCGACCCACTCTCAGCTGAGTGAAATCGTCTGGGGGATTAGCTGGAATAAAGTATGAAAGAATGCGTCACCAGTGAAGGCTTAAACTCCAGGTAGATTTTCCAAACTGTAGAGAGGAGAGACAGCCATGAGTTTTGGTTCTCCTGTCTGAAAAATTGTTGACGAACTTTGGTTGCTATATCAGTGTTGGTATGTGTAGCCTCGTAGAATCATAACTCTTTCTCAGATCAAATTCCACCCCGATTTCTCAGTCAGATTCACTTCGGACACTTGATTCAACTCGCCTTTGATCTCTTCTCTCGCTGTTCCGCCTCCCACCCCTCTCTGTCCTGGGTGACCGTGGCTTCCTCCCGTATTCCGTTTATAGAATCATGAGTCTGCTGTGTACAAATCGACGGTGGAAATTAATTTAAAGTTTCCCTGTGTGATATATGGACGTGGTTCTCTGTGTAAATAAGAAATGTATTCCAGGTCAGTAAGGGAATAATAGTTTTTTATGGTCATTTGAACCTAATCTGTCCGCACAGGCTTGTCAGGTCAAGGGCTTATACCAGGTCACAGGCTCATACTAGGTCACATGTTTGTATCAGGTCACAGGCTTATACCAAGTCACATGCTTATCGGGTTACAGGCCTATTCCATTCACGGGTTTATACTAGGTCACAGGCTTATATCGTACAGTGAGACTTGGAGTGAAATTCTGCTGTCGACTCTACCACCCAAATATTATACTCAACGATACATATCTGTAATGCCACATCGAATCGCAACGCATTTGTTCATTAACCACTTCACACACCCCTTTCATGATTAAGGTATTTTGATGTTCTTGTCTTAAATTTGATCACGATTTGAATTATATATTTATCTTTTTGAATATTTCTCTACACAGTCCACAAATATCAGACAACTTCTGTGCTCAGTTCTTCTTGAATCATGACTATTCTGTGCAGTAACCTAAATTATAGACTGTAATCGTACACAATTCTCTTCATGAATCACGACTCTTCTATGCGCTATCCAAAACACCAAAATGTTTCAATACTCACCATTCTCCCTTTTGAATCATAAACTCTCTCTCCGCCTGAGTTTCATCCCCCATTCCCGGACCAAATTCATATTATTCAGCTCGCCTTTGATCCCTCCTCTTAACTGCACCGCCTCTGACCTTCTCTATTTGGCTAACCTAGGCGACTCTGGGCCTCATCCCGAATTCCGTCTATAGGAGCCCAGAACTGCCCCCTCACCATCGGGACTAGCATTTCGGATTGTCTAAGCTCTTTCCTCGTCCCTCTCACCTTGGGGATCGTTTTAGCTGTTGTGATATTCGTGGGTTATTATTCTCGACCTAGATGCGTTGATGTGGGATTATGTTCTTCAGTCGAGGAAGGTGGCAGTGTTTAGATTTATGTACATTGATTCTCTCTCTCTCTTTGGCAAAAGAGAAACGATGGAAAAATGCGTCGAGAAATATTTTCGTGAACTGAGGAAAATATTAGAAAGGAGACAGTTTGTTTATGTGTGTGTGTGTGCGAGAGAGAGAGAGAAAGAGAGAGAGAGAGAGAGAGAGAGAGAGAGAGAGAGAGAGAGAGAGAGAGAGAGAGAGAGAGAGAGAGAGAGAGAGAGAGAGGGGGTAGAGCTTGAATTCTGTATTTTCTCTAAAGTTTCAGGTACACAGAACTCTATGAATATGTTCAAGACAACTCTAGTATTCTGTTCCACCTCAGGCCAGACGATTTCCTTCGGCTGAGTGAGTCAAAGGAGCCTCAGAATAATAACCTGTAAATAATATGTATTGTTAGTTTGCAGTTACTTAGGTACAGATGGAAATTTTTTATGATTTTATTTATTTATTTATGTATTTATTGTTTTCCTAGTGTTTTGACAGTTTTCTTCTTTCTTTCTTCCTTTCTTTCTTTCTTTATCTTTGGGTTTCCTAGTATTCTGTCGAGTATTTCTGCGTCCCAGTTACACATCTCTATTGTCGAGGCATCACTGTGTAAAAGTACAAAAAAAAAAAAAAAGGAAAGAATTACACTTTTGTGGCTGCTTCGTCCTTTCAGTGAGAGGATTGGCTTCACTTTCATAACACAGGTGATTACAAAAATGAAAAATCTGGAATACAACAGTTAATTAACTCCACTCATGTTAAAAAAAAAAAAAAAGGCGTTGTTAATGTATACTATAAAGGTGTTTGAAAAGAGTGTGAGGGGCAGCAGTTGCGATTTATTTATCTGTATGTCTGTCAGTCTTGCTTTACCTATCTGTTATCCATCTATTTACAGAGATAGAGAGGGAGGGGGAGAAGTGTTGAGAATATGGTGAAATGGGGTTATGTGTTACGTATGGCTCTGTATACAAAGATATGTTTGGGGTAGCGAGGGAGAGGGGAGAAGGGTTAAGGGATTGGATGTGTGGGCGTGGGGAGTGCATTGGAGTGTGTGGAGAATCTGGAGCCAAAGAAAAATATTTGTGTTGGATCCACCGAGGCGACTGCTTCCCTTGGGTCTTCGACTGCCATTAGTGATATTATGAGTTCGGCGCTCGTCATTCTCTTGTGACCAGGAGAGTGAAAGGGAGAAAGAACGGCGTGTATGAGTGGATACGTGTGTGTGTGTGTGTGTGTGTGTGTGTGTTTTGTGTGTAAAACCTCACATTACCCCCACACCCCCCACACCTCTTTCCACCACCACACCCCCATACCTCCCTCCACCACCACAGCACGCCACCACAGCCCAACGAGAGTGCCATGGTGTAAAGGAGTGGCACAGCATCCACGGCCCTGAGCCCCGCACGGCACCTTACGTCCAATAACTGCTGCCTCAGGATTTACAAAGGCCTCACCGCCACGATAGCCATGCCCCTACGTCACCTCCATCCACCCCAAACCCCGCGTGAGAGAAAAAGAGATGGTGGAGATATGTTTGAACTGCCGGTCTCTCTTTGTCTGTGTGCGTCTCTGTCTTCTTGTCTGTCTCTCTCTCTCTCTTTCACTATCATGTCCATCTGTTACCAAAACTCATATCACCTTCACGAGTTAATCCAGCGACCGACCCCAAACACCGTATACAGAAATTGGTAGGGAACTATGCGAGGGGTTTTATTGTCGCTGGATTTGTTTTGAAAAGATCATATTATCTCTCTTATCTGCTTCCAAGAGATTAGGTGTGCTAAGCCGACTCCGTGCCTTCTTTACCCCTGCACAATTTTTGACTTTATACACGGGTTTTATTCGCCCCTGTGTGGAGTACAACTCTCATGTGTAGGGAGGCTCTCCACATGCAGCTCTTCTTAACAAGGTGGAGTCAAAGTCATTTCGTTTTATTAACTCTCCTTCTCCTACTGGCTCCCATCAACCTCTGTCTCTTCGCCGCACTGTTGCATTTTTATATTTTTTCTATTACTACTGCAATGGTCACTGCTCCTCTGACCTGTCTGCTTGTATCCCCCTACCGCTACGGCGGGCGTGTAGCACCCAGAAATCTCATCCTTTTTCTGTCCAGCCCTCTAATGCAAGACTTAACCGTTACTCCCAGTCATTCATGAATGCAACGGGTGAACCCTGGAACTGTCTCCCTCTGTCTGTATTTCCTACTGCCTGTGATCTCCAGTCTTTCAAACGTAGTGTGTCGGGGCATCTCGAAACGAACGGATGTTGAATTTGGCTATTTTTTTTTTTTTTCTTTTTTCCTCGGAAGGAACAATCTTCGGACTCCTGGCATTTGGTTCATTCTTTCTTATATAAAAAAAATTCAATCTGATGAGATATTTGATTCTCTCTCTCTCTCTCTCTCTCTCCAGACGACATTAATCAACCGAGGATAAACTTTTCGGAATGGGAAGCTCAGACGTAACATTCATTATTTTAATTTTCTCAACTCGGGGTTCTCCAAAACTGAACGAAATCGTCTGAAATCGTCCCGTAGCCGACCAAATAAACTGAAACGGACTTCCTTTGATTGAATAAGTTTAGGACGGGGAGAATGCAGGCCAGGGTTAGCTACTGCGGGGAGGAGATGAATAATGGATTTACTTCACTGGGAGTAACTTTAGGCCGCTTCACAGTTATTCAGGTTGGTGGTCTTGGTTTCTGGGGGGTAGGGTTGCTGTGGGTGTTGGTTGCGTTGTTGTGGTTGTGACTTCTTGTGGCTGTTGTTGGTTTGGTTGTTGTTGTAGTTTGGTGGTGGTGGTGATGATCGTGGTGGTGGTGGTAATCGCTGTTACTGTTGTTATTAGTACTATTTTATTATTATTGTTTTTAGTTGGGGGCTCTCACCATCCACTCACTCGATGTACAGTAGTACTGCTCTCGGGTGACTGCCCTTTCCTGCCTTCCCTCCCTCTTTCCTTCCTCTTCTGTCTTTCTTTCCTTCATTCTTTCCTCTTCCTTTTGTCTATGGGTAACTCCACACTGAGTGACAAGCCAAATGGTTAACCTTATAACCAAATTATGGCATCTGGTGATTTAGTGGGTAATTAAGGCGCTCCAATCAGATTGAGTCGGTGCAGGTTTATATCCAAGGGGTGGTTGAAGTTTATTGCTCACGTAATGCCAATCAGGATGAGTGAGGCTGGTCGCTCTCATCTTAAATGTCAGGACCAACTTGCCTAGCCCCGGGCTCGTACGTTCCTCATGGGGCAGCACAGGATTAGGTGGTGATGATGATTATTATTATTATTTTTAATAGTAGGAGGAGGAGGAGTGCCGGTAGTAGCAGTATTAGCTGAAGTGGTAATAGCAGTAGTAGTAGTTGTTGTAGTTGTTGTAGTTGTTGTTGAGAGCCTTCAGTAATTAAGAACAAGGTCACTGTAACCTTTCGATACTGAAGTTCACCGTTGCGTAACACTGAACATTTTCCATGGCTGCAACCACACCAGCACCTCTTTATTTTATTTTTTTTCGGTTCCATTTCGCTTCAAGACGATTTTATTAAGCTTAGGGGAGGGCTCGTTGAAGGCGTTATCTAACCCTTCCACCTCATAAAAGCTTAGTGTCTCTCAGGGTGTGTATAATCGTCTAGGAATAACACGATTTATGTATATGTAAACAATAACGTCAGCCTATTGAAAAGTCTGAATTGGTAGTAGCGGTAGACCTAGTGGTGGTGGTGGTGGTGGTGGTGATGGTAGTAAAGGGACATTTGTATAACTGGCAGTGTATCCACCCAGTTATATCAATGCCATCACAATAAGGCGTCCCTCCCCATCATCCAGAAGAGGAAGGACATGGTATTAAAAAAAAAATACGTCATCAGTTCAAGAGACTATATTCCTTTTTCCTCTGACTTGGTCTAAAATTGCGTTCTCTCCATCTTCAATGTGGTGTAGATTAGCAGTATTATATGGTATTAGTCACGAAGAAGTGCTGTTAAATGATGTAGAACTGTAGCACTGTCTTTTTCT
Organism: Coenobita brevimanus; assembly: GCF_032717465.1. Lineage (NCBI taxonomy): Eukaryota > Metazoa > Arthropoda > Malacostraca > Decapoda > Coenobitidae > Coenobita > Coenobita brevimanus. The sequence goes on from NC_137008.1 coordinate 62,320,989, forward strand.
GCCAGCGAGCTACGTGAAATAAGTTGCAGAAGGACGAAAATTTGGATACAGTTAAAGTGAAAGAACTACAGAAGTAAACAAGATAATGACTATACCCTGTTTATACTAACTTGGCCAAAAATTGCCTTATCTCCATCTTGCATGCTGAGTTTTAGCTTTAAATGACCGCCAAAATATGATGCTAGTCATGAGGAAGTGTTACGAGAAGGAGGTATAGCCACAGTATTGTCCTTATCAGCTAGTGAACTGCGTCAATATAAGCTGCCGGAGGACGAAGATCTGGGCCAAGTTAAGGTGAAAGGACATTAGTTTGACAGATTGACATGTGTTGACCACCATGGCTGACAGTATGTTTGAGTTAGTGATGAGGGTTAGAAGTGGCTCAGTTTTCTCCTTCTACTCAAAGTTCTTCTGACAGGTGATAGACAGTAATGAAGTGGTGGGACGAGTGAAGTTGAGTCCACGTTGCTATGTCGCCAAAGCATAGGAACTTTGACAGAGATTCACATACTAATATCAATTCAGTGCAAGAACTATAATATACTTTCACTGGAGGAACTAGGATCTTGCAGAGTCTTCGTGTGTCTGTTACTTCTCCTGCAAAAACGAAAATTGGTTGGGAGAAAATATTATCTTAGTGTGGTTTCGTTTTTGCAGGAATGACAACGAATGCAAATGGAGACTCTTACCGTGTCTTTCGTTCGTCCTTGTAAAAAGAATTCAAACTTACGAAGGGGAAATCGATCGTAAGTGTGTTCAGGAATCCCACCCATAGTTTATTGTAACACGGAAATAATGTACAATCAAGGTAAAAGGTTAGAGTGCGATTCCACTGCGTCTGCTTCCCATTTGGGGCATATCCGTCACTTTTCCTCCCTGGGGGCATGAAAAATATACCAAGTGTCGCTCAGCTTAAATAAGTTAGCCAACAGAGGGAAGTGAGAAGCGGAGGAGATGAAATATTAGGCGAGTTTTTGTTCCCAAGTCTCAGAGAGAGAGAGAGAGAGAGAGAGAGAGAGAGAGAGAGAGAGAGAGAGAGAGAGACCGCTGATGTTTGGAGCATGCGAGTATGTCGTTCAACTTCAAAGTTTACGAGTAGCAGGATGGTTGTAAAGAGGTGGCTTAATTATTTTTTATCAAACCACAGTAGATCCACTCCAGAACCATACCTAATCCTCAGAGGGTGAGTGACGGCCATATAGCACTTCTTCATGCTGGTGAAGTACAAATGACGAATGAGTAAGAGAGAGGGCAAATGCCGTTTTTTTTTTTTTTCCTCGGTTCATTTTTTTTTTTTTTCTTTTTCTGATTAGTATCAGGGGCCACAATTTTCTTTGATTTCAGGAGACGTCGCAGCTCTTCTCTCATAACCCATATTTTTGCCCATTTCACCCTGGTATCAGCTTCTGTGTTGTTTAATTCTTCTCAGCGACAGAGTTTGCATCAGTAACACGGTTAAGAGATGAAGGTGCTGTGTAACACTAGTCTCTTTCACGTAGCTGAGTGGCAGAAAAATAAAGGAATTTTGCAGCTTTAGATCCTTTACATAACTTCTCATCGTGACTAGCAACATACTGTAAAGTTAGTCTATCATTACATTCAGCATTGTTGGTGGAAAGTTGTCAATATTAGGCCAAGTTAGAGTAAAATGGGTGTAGTATGGAGTCTGTTATTTTGCTAGGGAGGATTGTATCAGGGCCCGTGTTGGTTGAGAAAATGTCACTGAAAGGTTACCATCATTATAAGAGGAACGAGTAGTACCACCAAAATTATTGTTGGTAGAACGTGGCGTGAGTGAAGAGTTAGCAGTTCAGTTAGGCTAATGATACTACAGAAAAGGTTACCAGAAAGAAAAATGAAGCTTAATGATACTATTGGAAAGGTCAGAAAATAAAATGTTTGCACTGATGATACGGTACGTGCCATAAAAAAAAAAAAAGAGATAATGTTCAGTACGCTCTTGGCCCATAATGCTGTATTTTAAGCAAGTGTATATGTCATGCTTGCTATACAGACCCAGGACGACTGGCCATATTGCGAAAGTCTAGAGCGAAAAGTGGCCAGAACCCCATATCTTTATAATTCGTGAAGTGTGTGATAATAGTGTGCCTGACCTTTCTCTGACCTTGCTGACCCGCTCCGTAGTGTGCAAAACAGGATGAGCACGTATAAAAATTGCTGATATATTTTTTTTTATAATAATTTCTCGAGCTTGTGGTGATGATAAAACAATATTAAACTTTCTGTATTGGTACCAGCTACACTATAATGTGGAAAACAGGCTGCTTACATATAAAAGATAAGTGGTATTTTTACAGTTTCAGATAGTAGAACATGACTCACCTTTTCCTCGTGGCTCTCTACGCTACACTGTAATTTGGGATACAGGTTGATCACTGATAAAGTTACAGGTGTTCTACAAATGACCGTCAGAAATAGAGAGACTGCTTACGCCTTGGCCCGCTCGGTTTTAGTTAAAGGGGCCAGAAATTGATATAAAAAACAGAGAAAACGTTGTGCTGTACGAAATTTGCTCTGGCTACACAGGTACTAATTTGAGAGAAGTCTTGGAGAGTCTGCTATTCTTTTTTTTTTTTTTTTCAATTCCGACATAAGGGATAATAGTTTTCAAAGCAGCGTTAATCAGAATGAAACCTGCCCTATTTTGAAACTCGAACAAAGATTTTTCTTGTGTGGAATAGTCTTCGAGGGAATTATGTTTCAATAAATCCATTCCTGAGAAACTTACCTGTTGATTCCTAAGAGGGCGAGGGTGCAACGAAGCCAGATTTTTTTTTACGGTCGTTTGATCATTTATGGATCACCTGGTACTGATAGGTGTCATTAGCCTGCATCCCAGAGTATAAAGTGTAGTTAGCAACGGTATAGGAAAGTCAGCTATGTGCTCTCGTCATCACATCTGCAAAAATTTATCATAAGAAAAATATGGGTCTTTTCCACATCTTGGCGCGCCCAGCTGTAATCACCCCCCCCAAGACATACTAATTATATATCATTGTATCCTAAGACATACTAATTATATATCATTGTATCCTAAGACATACTAATTATATATCATTGTATCCTAAGACATACTAATTATATATCATTGTATCCTAAGACATACTAATTATATATCATTGTATCCTTGGACATACGAATTATATATCATTGTATCCTGAGACATACTAATTTTTATAATTGTAAATTTAAGGAAGACTGCACAGCTACTCAGAGTCTCGAATATAAGGGTGCGTTTCCTCCTTCCTTCCTTCCCTGGGGACGATCACCTCAACACTCGGGCGAAAAATCTTAGAGAGAGGGGGAAAATGTGAACGGGAGCATATTTCCTTTTTCTTCCACCCAGTCTTCGGTGGAAAAAAAAAAAAATCAAGTTTTAGAGATGAGACAGTTGCAATCTCTCTCTCTCTCTCTCTCTCTCTCTCTCTCTAACGACAGGAGAAATATACCATTAAATAACGGGGGGGGGGGCCGTCAGACGAGAGAGAGAGAGAGAGAAACAGCCTCACCGCCCCTCTGTCTCTCCATTTATCGTGATGAAGGAGATTTTCCAGGAGATTGCAAAGGAAATTCGGTATAAGATCTGGGCATTTCAAGAACGCGCCATTAAAGAAGAAGAAGAATGAAGGGGCGGGCTCGGTCTTTTTATAAAATTCCAGATGCTCCTTTTTCGAGATCACAATCGGCGCTTATTTCTGGGTCGTTTTCCTTCGTTGGCTCGTTTTTAGTTTATTGTGTGTGTGTGTGTGTGTTTGGTAACTTCCTGAATGTGTGTAGATGGGGATGTTTTTAATTGGAAGACTTTGAGTGTGTGTGGAGGAGCGCTTCGCAGATTTGAAGTCCAGGTCTGTGGGTGGGGGATTGTTGGTGCGTGGATGAGAATTGTGTGGATTGGGGTGCTGTCCTGAGCGTATGGAGGAGGTCTTTGTGCATTACGGGAATGTATAAGTATCCGGATGGGGGTCTCAGTACGTGAGATCTGTAATTTCTCTAATAAAATCGTCAGGTAATTGCAAGATATAATAATGGTGTCAGAGAGGGACGCCTTCATGTGCTGGCGCCGATATAACTGGGTAACCACACTGCCTGTAATACAAACTTCCCTCAGCAACCTACCTATCCCCCAAAGGCAGGATGGTGGACTGTATAAGAGGTGCAGTTTCAGCCTGCAGTCCTCTGGGTTTACGTTTTTGATAAATTTTGGGTCACAGCAACAACAAAATTAAAAACTGACTTTCTCAATAAAGTTAGAAGCATTGACGGGATACAGACAGTTACAGTCCACCCAGCTTCTCACCCATACACAGTTCTGGTGCATTAATATCGCCCGACATGCATGCCAGATCTAATTCACCTCCACATCCCGCTGGCCGCACTCCCTTCTGCATCCCCTTGTGTTCGAGGTTCAGTTCACACGCAATCCTGTTACAGTTTCTCAGGTAATTATAATGTGATTCACGTTTCCGGATGCCTGTTATGCTCGTAGGTGCGTAGATTTGCATGAACACTGTGGCTCTTTATTTATTGCAGGCGTAGATCTGTTTTCTAACCTTGATCTCCCTTTACTTCATAAATGTTAGTCACAAGCACGTACACACTCATGCATAGACCCACGCTCTCTCAAACAGACACCACACCACACCACACCACACCACACCACCAGCCAACGTCTATCACATTCCCACGATGCATCTCACCATTTCTCAGGGGGTAAAAGAAGAAACGCTCTTACCTTTAGAATCATAAGTGCAGAGATCCTCGTAAAGGCCAACAGAAGTCTCCGCCATACCCATACGACTACATTATAAAAACAGACTCTTATGGATCAGTTTTGAGGAGTATAGGCTATATGCGAGACTAGCCAGCATCCCACTTTGCAGGGAATATTCAGTAGCAAGACAGAGAGGGATATTAAACCTTATTCTCATTAATTTAAAAAGGATTGTCGGAACTTAGGAATTGCTTACACCTTCGCGGACTCTGTTTTAATAATACTAGATTTATGCTCTTTCACGTGGACTTCATATGCCTAAAGTGGCCTGTATTTATCCTCGTTATTTATAGTTCAAAGGGAATGCGGTATTGTCCTATAAATCTCTCTCTCTCTCTCTCTCTCTCTCTCTCTCTCTCTCTCTCTCTCAGTGTATATTTTTAAAGTTGTATTTCCTGCTGACTTCCAGTAGTTCCATAGCAGAGTAAGACCACGCTTCTCCATCCATCCTATAGCACTTCTTCGTTACTAGCGTCACATTTTAGTGTTTATATCTGGTTACAGCTCATTTCTGAAGGAGAGATGGCAGTTTTAAGCCAAATTAAAGTGGATAGAGCTTGGTTAGTTAGTTGGAAATATAAACACACACACACACACACACACACACACACACACACACACACACACACACACACACACACACACACACAGAGCGAGAGGGAGAGAGAGAGAGGAAGTTGTTCATTTTATATTTCCCTCATAAAATGCTGCCTCCCAGAGAATATCATCTTTCAGTGCTTCCTGGACCCCACACTTAATTCCTGAGTTCTCTTCTTTACACATTGTCCCTTAGAGAATGACCAGAGCTTATCGCATTTACGAAGACTTAGGGCGACATCGTAAGGTACCACGTCTAACTTACGCAACTCGCTTATTTCTACCTGGGGATGTTACTTTCTTTTATTTATTTATTTATTTATGTATTAATTTTTTGCTGTAGTTAGGTAATTTTATTGAGGTCGATCATTTTCCCCATATCTGCACCTTCTTCCGTCTTTGATTTTTTGATGTTGCGATTATTATTTTATTATTATCATCATCATCATCATCATCGTCGTCATGTCATCATTAGTTATTTCTGTGTTAGTCGCTTAACTATTCCCCGCTTTGAAGTTAACCCGTTCAGCCCATGGACTTTATTTTCATTCATGCTACGACCTGACCATTTTATCCAGACGAAAAGCGTGTCCTGAAGGACGGATTAACATCTCTCCAAATGTGTATGAAATCATCCGGATACATAAAAAAAAAAAAAGGCGAAAAAGAGAGACAAAAAAAGGAAAATGAAAGTCAAAAGTCAGTTTAAAATCTATTCTTACAGTACTGCCCTTGGGTTTGTACTTCGGAGAGGCAGCCAGGTGACTCCATCGTAACATCTCCCCAGCGCACAGGTGACCGCGCGAGCCTAATTGATGTTGGCTTGGGTTTGCAGGAGGTTAACTGAACATGGCTCGAGTTTCTGTGTGTGTGTGTGTGTGTGTGTGTGTGTGTGTGTGTGTGAGTAGGTGGTGTAGGGTGTGTGGGTGTCGCGTTGGCCACACTGATACTCGAGTTACTGCTCATCGGGACTTAGGGACCTCACCAATTACAGGCTGTGGTGTGGTGCTTGTTCTTGTAGTCACACAGTTAACGCTTTGACTCGAGGCTTGTTGATCCTGGTAACACAGTGGCTTCCAAATTGCGCCATTGCAGGGGAAGTGAAAGGCCATCTGCAGGAAGGAAATGGAACCTCGGTAGATCAGCGTATTGGACCTTCTTTATTTTTTTTAAAGCTGCGTTTTTATGTAAGCCTGAATAAAAATCTTAAAAAGTTACATATTTTATATTTTACTCTTCTCTGCGGACGATTTCATTCAGCCATAGAGAGTTTTTGAGCAGGAGAAACTAGATATAACTTTAATTTCCGTACTGCTACAGCTTAGCAAAATCGTTGAATACAATCGTCTGTTGGTATTCTGACTTCAGTGAAAAATACGTAACACACACACACACACACACACACACACACACACACACACACACACACACACACACACACACACACACACACACACACACACACACACACACACACACACACACACACACACACACACACACACACACAACCCTGAGACAACAGTTCCATCCACTTTAAACCACCAACCAACCAGATCCGTAAACAGCGCAGGTGCCATCACACTTGTCGGAAGCTATATTTTATTAATTACAAATATCAAACAATAGACACAAATGGCCGCTAATTATGCCCATTCAGGTAACTTGTGGCAATTAATTCCATTGTAAAAGTGCGGCAACCTGTATTTATATTTTATTACCACCATGTGTGTAGCAATGACCATATATATATTGCATTTCCAAACGGCAAGAGAAGGTTAATTTTTTTCTGACAATCATGAGGTGAATTTCGCCTTTTGTTTTGGAGACGGTAAGGGAATAGTTAGTACTTTTCAAACAAACCAAAGAGGGAGCTGTTGCTTTTAGATATCAAGAGGATGTTCTATGATTTCCAGGCTTTTCTGACAAACAAAAGACGAAACGTAGCAACTGCTTGTAGAAACTTTACGAAACTGCTAAACGTTACTCTGACAGACAAAAGATGAACTTGTTTATTGCATTCAGAAACGTCAAGAGATTGATAGTGCTTCCCTGACAGACAAGTCTAAAATTTTGCTGTTGTATTTAGGAACGTAAATCGAATGCTTCTTGCTCTCCTGACGAACAGATGACAAAGCTACTACAAAAATATGATAGACAAAGCCATTTAGAAACATGATGTGAGTGTTCAAAATTATCCTGACACAAAAATATTAAAGCCAAAGCATATATTGTGTACAGTATAGAAACGTCAAATGAAAGATCGACGTTTTTCAAAAAAAAAAAAAAAAAAAAAAAAAAAAAAAAAAAAATGGAGGACGGAACCAAGACATCGCATTCAGACATTTTTTCTTAATACTGATACTTGATTTTTTTTTTTTTTTCAGACAGACAAATCCCTGCGAAAATTAAAGAGAATATTACAAAACTTGAGTCGTGGAGAAAAACGGGACGCCAACGCACCATAGCCAGACGCCGGATATATTTGACTTTATTAGTACCACGATTTTTGGTGATATTTGAAGCTAATGGGGTCAGAAATAGTGAGTGAGGGGAGGATTAAATGGGGAGGAGAGGAAATTAGACGGAACGCGTGGATCAACAGGGAGGAAATTGGGTGAGGATTCGACAAAGCCATTTATGTCACTGAACTGTCTCTAGATGACGTGTTGACTTGTAGGGATTTTTTTTTTGTTCATTTATATAGTGGAGTTAGGATTCCGGGAGCTTGAATGGTGAGTGAATGAGAGTGTGGCCCATTTTACTGGTTTTATTTTTGCTAGTTTCATTCTGTCAGACCTTTTCCTGCTCTCTGGATCTTACTTCACTTCATCCATAGGTGGATCAAAGGTCTGGGTGATGATGATTATGATGATGATGATGATGATGATGATGTCGAAAGAGATAATCGACTTAACACGGTGACGTCTTTTTTTTCCGTATTCATGCTAGTACCAAACGATTCACACACACACACACACACACACACACACACACACACACACACACACACACACACACACACACACACACACACACACACACTCCTTTCATTAAGCTCAGAATTTCTTCTTGACATTTCCTGGTATTTCTTTAACACATAGGCACATCCGTAAACACTCAGGTATTCATCACCTTTTTCAGGATTAATTAGACTTTTTGCTTCAGCCCAACTCTAATATTTCACTTTTTGCTTGCTTTTTCTGTCATCCATTACGTTTAATTATTTTTCAGTTGAGTTTATTACTTAGTATGTGGTCGTGGTAGTGTACAGGGTAAGTTAGAAGTCGGGAAACATAGGCGACATAAATAATGGTTTCTGTCTAGTAAGTTTAAGTGACACATGGGGGCACTGTCAGTGGAAGAACGCAGCAACAGACCACAACACAGCACTTCCCAACACAACACAACGCAATAAAACACCTACTCAATACAGCACAGTACACTGCTTTACAAAACAGCACGTCACCCACATAGCACAACAAAGCATAATACATACAGGTTACACAGCACAACGAAACACAACACAGTACATGCCACACACAGCAAAACACGCCACAACACAACTATACATTGAGGATAACCTGCGATGCTCCCTCTCCCCTGCTCTTTCAGACTTTTGACTCACCTTGTAGATAAGTTCATTAACCTGTTGTAGATAAGTTCATTAACCTCTAGTAATTACCTGTCAAATTACACGTCATCAGCAGCGGGAGGGCAAGTAGTGAAATGATTATGAACCCGATGAGGTTATTAAATTACACGCTACATAACACGGCCAAGAAAACCAATACTAAAGTCTAGTGCCCCTTACCCATTAAAGAAGACTCTATCCATCTTTGTTATGGACGGTAAGGTAGTATCCCATCACGGCCCAATAACAAGTGAGTGAAAAATAAATACTGACATCGCCTTTATCAGTATCCAATCCAACACTGTCTTTTTATGTTTTCTGCCTTGAGCGAAAGTTAGCCGCCAGTCCTCCACCAGCATCCCAGACGACAGAGATTATCCTTCTTTCTTTGTGTCCTGCCTTCCGAATTTCTAATTCCTACTCAGGCGGCATAGTATCCTTCCTTCTCATAGCCTTTTATGGTGTGCATCATAATTGTCATCACATAAAAACAGCATATTGCATTGTCACATCCAGCAGAGAAGTATGGACGAACTTCTGCTAATGACACTACCTTTGAGAGGTTCCCTGGCTCTCCTTAGAATTACTGAGAGTGTAAAGGAATTATTCACGTAGACTGTACAATATTCAAGGGAACTGTGACCTCATGTAAATCGATACAAGATCCTATGTACGTATTTCCTCGTCGCAACTGAGTGTAAAGGAATTGGTGACACAGATTCTACCAGCGATAGTAATACTCACGCCATCTGGGCTCCCGCAGTGTAACTAAGAATAGGGAGTTATCGACAACACTACCAATATCCAATCGAGTTTTGACATTCTGCTGTTGTGTGTGGGTGGATCCCCTAAACGTAAATAGCAGTGTGGGGGAACTATTGGCATCAACTCCCTCAATCCCCAATCGATCTCTGACGTTTTTTGGTGTTTGTGAGAGAAAAAGTTATATTGACATTAACTCCGCCAATTTTCGAGCAACTTCCGATCTCCTGATGTTGCAAAGAGGGAGAAAAAATATATATTGACACTAACTTTCCCAATATTCAAGCCCATTCTGACCAGATGACGCTGTTAATTGGATAAGTTTAATAATAACGTCAGTGTGTTTGGATCCTCGTAATGTAACTGATGTTCACCTTTATACCAGGAGGCGAAGGCTTGCTAGAGGGGGTCAGGGCGAGGCAGTGAGCGTGGCAGGTCCATCAGGTGGATTTAGAGAGACCATCTGGGGCGGAAGGAGGCCGTTTCAGAGAAGGCTTACCTCTGATTGACGCTTACCTTCTCCCTTCCTCCCTTGGCTAATACACAGAGACTAGAGGAAGAGATGGGGTGGGTGAGGTGATGCAAATGGTAGCAGAGCCCCTATCTTCCTTCGTACCTACATACCTATACATCTTCTTAGTAACCTATCCTCGTTTCTGCTAATCAACCTTCTCGTTTACGTACCTACCTGCCTGCCTTTTTGTTTACCTACCTTTCTGTCGTCCTCCCTATTTTCCCACCTGCCTAGCTGTGTATCTTTCTTGTTACCTACCTGCTTATCTCCCTTCCTATTTCTCTATTTATCTGCCATCTTATTTCCCAACCTACCGTCCTGTTTAACTACCTGCCGATGTATGCACTGTACCTACCTACCGTGACGTTCGTCCTGTTTGCCTCCCTGCTTTCCTTCCTTCTAGTTTAACTACCCACCTACCTACCTACTTACCTTTTCTTCCCGTCTGCATGCCTCTTCACGTACCCACATACCTGCCAGTTTTTCTATCAACATACTGCTCTGAGCAAACTAAAAAAATTCCACTTAATTGCTGGCTATCTAAGAGGGAGATCGGCTTCTTTATCAGTTGTACCTATCCTGGGTGAAAAGTTAATATAGATGGCAGGAAAGCAAGACAAGTTGGACCGACACTATAAAACTCCTCTCATTTCGCTGGTATTATCGTGTCTTAGCTGTATCTCCCAGGCTAGTGCACAAAGCCGTGAAGAAAAGTTGAGAGTGAGAGAGCTAACGTAGGTGACAGAAGAGCAAGACTGAGCCGACGTTCTACTAAAACATTCCACTTTATTGTCTGGCTATGAAAGAAGGAGACCTTCTGTATGTCACTTTTATTTTCCCAGTCCAATACACGGAGATGGAAGGAGAAGAGAGGGTGAGCGAGAGAACTAACGTGGGCGACAGGGGGAACATAACTGAGTCGAGCTGAGACCAAAACATTCCACTTTATTGTCTGGTTGTGAGAGAAGGAGAGTCTCTGTATCTCAGTTTTATCTCCCGAGGCCAATAAACAAGACCTGGAAGAAGAGGCGAGGGTGGGTAAGAGGGTTGATGGAGGTGACAAGGGAGCATGACTGAGCTGAGCTGAGATTGAAATATTGAGGCATCCTTCTCCCCAGGCCAAAATAGAGAGCCTGAAGGAGGAGGCAAGGGTTGGTAAAGAGACTGATGCAGGTGACAGGAGATTAAGACTGAACCAAGCAGAAAAAGGATAGGTTTCTAGCCGGAAATTAAAAAAATTCCACTTTAGTGTTTGGCTGTGAAGGGAGGAGAGTTATTTTATCTCATTTTTATATTCCCAGTCCAGTATATAGAAACTGGAGGAACAGATGAAGATGGGTGATGATACAAGCGACTGAAGGGTAATACGAGTTGGCAGTAAAAGATATTGTAGCGGAGACCAGGAAATTCCGATCTCCGCTTCTGTGAAAGGGAGAATGGTTTACATCACAGCACCTGAGTGTGGGTAAAGTGTTGCCGTTTGAGTAACATCATCATCATCATCACCCCTCCCATTTTTCCCACCCACATGTGAGTGAGGTAAGGTCCAGAGAGAGAGAGAGAGAGAGAGAGAGAGAGAGAGAGAATGGCAAACCCTTGTCAAGCACTCCTTCTTACAAACATCATCCAATTGGTGTCGTTTCGTGAGGTGTATGAGAGCAAGAGTAAAGTTAAATCCAGACACAAAACGCGTCATCAATATCAAAAGGTAAAAAGACTCCCTACGGACAGTAACACTAATCACATTTATTCATTAACCGCTTCATAGTATACTCTCACGCCTAATGAAGTTCACGTGAATTATCATAATGTATATATGAATCTCAGTAACGCTAATTATGAAGCCGAAATTACTGGGTTGCACTATTAACTTTTCACCCAGAGCTGCATAAATTAGTTCATGATGTAAATGGGTTAGGGGGCCCTCGCCAATTTTTTTTTTCTTTTTTTTTTGTGATCATATATACATACGGTAAATATGACTCCCATTACAGTCATCACCAGCACCCATACTCATCACTAAACTACCCACACATTACCCAAGTCACTCACACTCATCACCAGTATCACCCACACACATCCTTACAACCACCACTCCCAGCCACTCACCTCCACTACTTCCTACAACTCATCCTTCCCACCCACACTCCATCACCATCACTAATCATTCCATCACCACTATCCACACTCATCACCACCACTCGTCAGCACCACTCACACTCATTACCACCAACATTACTACCACCACTCATCACCAACACTCACCATACACTCTCACTACCACCACCACCAGGCCTCACCATCAACGCTCACCATCCACACTCACCACCACCACCATAAACACCAACACTAATAAAAATAAATCCCGTTACCACCACCACTGTTGTGTTGCCGGAACCATTGTGATGTTGGCGCTGTTGTGAGATGTTATAATGTGTTTCTGATTATGTTCGCTTTTCATCCGTGAGATGTGGTTTATGTTTCTTTGGCTATTTTTTTTTTTTTTTTTTACCGTAGAAGTCATACTGTTTTGGATTTGTAAATGTGCTTTGGATAGCTTTCCAGGTGTCCAATACTTTCCCTTTCACTTTTGCTTATCGTTGTCGTTTGCGTTTTCGTCTCTCTTCATTCCCTTCTACTGCAGCTGTGAAATGTGGTCTTATATATATCTCCCTCTGGTATTCTTGTTTTGTATTCTCTTAGGGTAAGAAGGCTTCCTAACACCTTTTCCTTAGCGATTTATTTTATTATGTGGCTGGTTAATATCCTTTTGTACGTTATTTATGCAGAGTATGACGATGTTTGAAATGTTTATGTAACACGGGAGAGGACAGTAAGGTGTAATAAGGAAAATAAATCGCGTAGGAAAAGGTGTTAGGGAGCTTCCATTACTGACGAGAATACGGGTCCCTGTAACCCCCCCACCCCCGCTCCTCTACTTAAGGGAAATTGACAGGTATGGTTGGGCCAGTTTTGTTTTTCTGAAGTTATATTATTTTTCCTGTACGTGGAAGGAAGAGGGGTCCTTATTGAGTATGGACCATCCCCTTACAGAAAGAAACATCTGTCAGTCAGTGAACAAGCAGAGATAGATAGAGGGAAAAATAGATAGACAGATAGATGGATAGATAGACAGATTAACCGATGTGAAGGAGAGGGCTGTTTCGACCGTCATTATCACTTAAAATGCATCAGCGTGTGCGTTTTTTTTTTCTTTTTTTTTCCGTGGAGAAAAGGTGATGCACTCATGACTTGTCCATTTTGTAATCATTCTTTTTTATCACAACACTCGCACAATATTTTTCGCTGTTCGCCCAACTGTGCAATTGGCTTACACAATCTTGATGTCTCTCTCATTCGAGGTGGGTGCTCTTTTTCCTTTTGGCGAGGTGGCGAAATGACGTCTCCGCTTTCCGATGTGCTCAGCCTCCTCGGGTCACGAACTGTGGCCTGAAATACAGAAAAGAAAAAGACATGCAACTTTAAAGTGGAGGAAATATTGGTTGTGCATCACTGCCTTTTCACAAGCAGGTCAGTCCAGGTTGCATATATCATAAACAGAGAGCATCCAGACGCCTCAGTTGGTGTGTTCGGTATATTTTGCGCGATTCGATTGAGTAAAAATTGTGTGTGTGTGTGTGTGTGTGTGTGTGTGTGTGTGTGTGTGTGTGTGTGTGTGCAGTCAAAGCCAAATAAAAAAGCATGACGGTAGCAAAAATATTATAGTTAAGACTTCTCTCATCTCAAGTTTTACTGGAAGCTATATCTAACCTTCAGACAACAAAATATCACCCATAACCAGAATAAAGTCTTTGTCTTGCGCTTCAGAAACACAATATAAATGTTCCCTTCTCTCATTTTCTGTAAGAGATGAAATAAACGGAGACTTTCAGTGCCCAGAATGTAAATAAAAAGTTATATATAAATTCTGCATTAGCCTCGTATTGCATATTTCCGCAACACTATCCAGAATCGCTTTTGAGATAGTGTTTAACCTCCTGACTGCATTAATTTTTTATTTTTTTTTATTTTTAGTTTGAGGAAAGCGCGTGGCACTGCGTCCATGTAAAAACGAGGCGCATATTTTTCGTTTCGTCACACCAGTTTCAAAAACATCACACAGAATCGCAGAAGGTCTTCGGGTTGGAAGCTCTTTGAAATTGCAAAGTGGAATCGAGGTTCATAATTTTTAGCGATAATTTCTGATGCATGTCACGAGGATGGATGGTGTTGTGACCTTCCTGTATCGCTGCTGACCGCACTCTGTAATGTGGGATGCAGGCTAACCATCCCTAATGACGTCAGAAGTTCCGTAAATGACCGTCAATAATTAGAGGCTTGTATTCCTCTTAACTACTTGTATTTAAGGTTTAAGCATACGGACTTGTATTTCACAGCGCCTGAAGTTGTTCAAATGGAAACACTTTACCGACATTGATCTTCTGCTCAGTGTGAAGATACAGTAATTGCCCTATCCAGTCCGTCGGGCCGAAAAGGTTATTGTACTCGTATCTTCACATCAGTACAGCTTCACTCTATGGGTGCAGTGTCGTAACAAAATCGTGGCTTTTGTGGTGCTACGTAAACCCTTCCTTGTGAAAATGGGGAAGGAGATATCTTTTAAGCTAAATAAAATCACTTGGTGGCAGCAAAAAGATATAATTAATCGTACTGAAAGCGACAATATTTCAATCAGAGGGTCTCCCATGTGTTATATTCTTTTTATCCCAGGACGGCTGTATTTAGTTCAGGAAATAAGAGGTACAGTTGGCCACATATGAACCTGGGACAGTATTCGTGTGGTGAAGCGGTCTGCCTAGTCATGCATCACAGGTACATATGGAGTGATTATTGACAACCTTGTTCATCCATGTTACTGCCACCAAAAACATGTGAATACGATAAGGTTACCAAGGCCAGTGGATCCTAGACTTCACCTGTACACTGATGCTGTCCCAGGTTTATTTGTGGCCAGGTGTACATCAGACACGGCCGACTCGTAGATGTAGCAAGATCAGTTTTATGCATCAAGAACAAAATGAAAAAACGGAAAGTGGGGAAAAAAAAATGTCCTGCCTGAAGGGGTTAACTTATGAATATTCGCTCCATGCAGCTTTTTTATTTCTTTATCCAATTTCGCCCCACTGACGTCAAGCGCGTGTGTCAGGACCGTAAAATATGGCGGTAAAATTGGGAGAGAAGTGCATGTCAAGTGGCCTTTATATTCATGGAACTCTATCGCTGCTAAATTAAAAAAGCGACGACGAAGAATTCCTGGCGTAATGTGTGCATGCATTGGTGATGGCGGCTCTTGTTAGTCCCTTTTTCTCCTTTCCTGTCCTCTCATTTTTCCTCACATGACATCCGTCTGTCCGACTATCTATCTAGCTGTCTGTCTGTTTGTCTTTCTATCTGCCTGTCTATGTATCTATTTACATATCTTCTGGTGGTGGGAAGTATAGGATAATATTTAGTAATCCATAACGCCGAATTTCTAAGCAGTAATATTGAGAGTAAATTCATTTGACAGTTGTAAGTCCAGTTTCTTCCGTGACCTTTCTTCCGCAAATAAAAAAAATAAGCGAGATATTGTGGGGTCTTTAATGTGTGTCTATGGTTGCGCTTGGTTTACGTTTCATCCATTAAAGGCGATGCGTTTTTGTTTCTCGCTGGTGCATTATGGTCGTTGGCGGTGTGCTTTTGCTGTCGCTGATGCATTATGGTACTCCTTTCAGCCAATCAGAGGGTCGGAAGTCGGTCTGCCTCATGTTTTGAAATTTTAAATCAGCCAAGATGGACACCCTGTGTGGTGGATGAGTTATACCTACTGCAGACATCCAGAAACTGATCTCGGTTAGGCTCGAAATACACGGGTCCAGGTTAGGTTAAGTGGCGTGTAAGTCGTTCAGTGCCATATATTCAGCGTAGGAGATACGTCTCTTGTTCTACGGGTTAATGAGGGTTATAATCAGTTCGAAATGTCTATCTTGGGCTTATTAAAATCGTCATGAACTTAGTAAAATCGTCTCAAGCTTAGTAAAATCGTAAGGAGACAGCAAGTACAAACAGAGAGGAGGCATCATCATAGTCAATAAAGACGTCATGAGGATGCACGAATAAAACAAAAGCCACGCACTCTGATTCAGGGCCTTAAAAACTCTGGCCGTAAACTGACGCGGCCAGGCCATAAAACACTCCGTCCTGTCAGAAGAGAGAGAGAGACTTTGGTGCGTGAGACAGTTCCGAGCCTGGAAAGTTGAGGCTGTTATCTCGTCAGGTTAGGAGACTTTCTGTATAGCCTATTTTATTTATTCTAACATGACAAAGATCCCTAGTCTCTTTCAGCTTAGTTTATGGCCATGTATAGTCAGACTGAAGGATAACTCTGACTAGTAATCAAGGAGACTCATTCCTACCTTATAGCTAAAGCTCATCAAGTTTCTTGAGGCCACAACTTGGTATTTTAGTTTTGGGAGTAGCCTAGTTCCATCAGATGAAAACAAACCAAGAACAGAACTTCTAATTTGCTAGTTTATTCTTGCAAATGGCGTATTAACCACTTAAACACGATGACGTCTTTTGCGTTCTTGCTGTTTTCTGACGATTTTATTTTTATTTTATTTTCAGACGAATTGGAGAGGTTAAATATACCATTCATTAACCTCTCCACTGCAAGACATCTCCAACCTCCTACAAACAGTATGCTCCGTGCCAGACTGAAATTTGTAACACGGATTTAATATTATCTTCTGTGTTTTCCAAGCGGCCTGTAACGCAAACAAGAAGTACGTAGCACACGGAAACACACACACACACACACACACACACACACACACACACACAGGAATATTGACTCCTTCAGTCCAGTGAGGTATTATGTTCTTTGCAGGTGTCATACGTATTTATTAAGCTTAGAAAGAGTAGATAGATGTGTGTGTGTGTGTGTGTGTGTGTATGTGTGTGTGTGTGTGTGTGTGAGAGAGAGAGAGAGAGAGAGAGAGCAGGAGAAGCATTTACAAAAAATCTTAATCATTCTCCACCAAACTTATCAATTATCACAGGCCTTTTTGTGCTTCCTACCGGGTATTTTTTCCGCATTATTATTAACTACCATTAAATATTAACTGTGAAGTGTACGATAGCTGTAAGAGTGAAGGCAAACGGAAGTACAGGCCGTAAGTAGTAGTAGTAGTGATAGTAGTAGAAGTAGTAATAGTAGTAGTACCAGTAATAGTAGTAGTAGTTGCATATGAACGTAAACTCCTGCAATCCACCATCCTTCATTTGAGGGAATAGGGTTAAGGGAATGGGGAGACCTTTGAGGGACGTT
The DNA here is from genome assembly GCF_032717465.1 of Coenobita brevimanus. Lineage (NCBI taxonomy): Eukaryota > Metazoa > Arthropoda > Malacostraca > Decapoda > Coenobitidae > Coenobita > Coenobita brevimanus. The sequence goes on from NC_137008.1 coordinate 62,338,618, forward strand.
TATATATATATGTGCCACCACGTGAAGGCGTCCCTCTCCAGAACTAAACTTAAGATACAACTTAAAAGAGTTTGTGAATTCGGTCCCTGAAGAGTTTGGGCGTCCGAATATCTTAAGGACCGAACTTTCCCCCGCTCCAGTGTTCTGAGGGCCGAAATGTGCTTGTGGCGAAGTGTTTGGAGATTCAGACTTTCTCCTCCTTCCCTTTGTGTGTCTGTCTGTCTCTTCTTCCTTTCTCTCTGTCTCTCCTCTGTTGCTGTGACAAAATGCGTTGATTATAGACAGGGTGATCAGTATACGCAAGGTGTATGATATCGTAACCACCTTGTATATAGGTAATAGAAGTAGAAGGAAAAAGAAAAAGAAAGAATAGGAACAGGAGGGAGAAAAAGAAGAAAAAGTAAAGTAAGCCTGAGTCAGTCCATTCCAATAACTAATTACCTGTGACCAAAAGCACGGGTGTAGATAGACTGACCCATAAACAGAATGTGTATGATGTCCTGACCAGCCGTCCACAGCAAGCACGAGATCCGTCTGGTTTAATTACAGGTAGCGGAACCGGCCAACAGGTGTCAGGTATTGCAGGCTTAACAGGGCATGAACCACCACCAGAACCGCGGAAAACGAGGTTGAAGGGTTTGGGGTAAATAGATTGGAGCTGCGAACCCGTTGCTGCACCTGTACCTGCTCGAAGAAGAGGAGACGGAAGAGGAAGAGGAAGGAGAAAAGAAGAAAAAGGAGAAGAAGATAGACTGAAGTTGTAGACCTATTTCTGCTTCATAGATTAGTTGTGGCTGCCCTTTTAGCACTTGCACCTGCTCCGAAAAGAGAGGAGGAAGAGGAAGAAGAAGAAGATAAAGAAATGAAGAAGAAGAAGGGGAGGAGGAGGACGACGACGAAGAAGAAGAAGTTGGAGACCTAAGCCAATGGCTGTCAAATACAACAGGTCGTTAATGTAAGCCATCAATTTTTGCTGAGTCCCATTCGTCCCCTGAAATAGGACCCCCTGTGGTATGTTATACTGGGTCAACTGGGACAAAAGGAAAAACATACTTGGTACAAAAATCTAACTGCTCCGAAATTTCAGCATGGGTTCTTCACGTTACGATCTCGATGTGCTAACCCCCTGCACCACCGACTCTCTCTTACCCCTGAAGGTCGCATTTAGGCTGTTGTTTTATTTTTATATTTTGGTTATTCTAGTACTGAGGCAGCAAGGAAACTGATCATACTCCTTTTATCTTAACTTTGCCTAGATTTTCGTCCTTCTACAGCTTATTTCACGTGGCTCTGTTGTAGGATAAGACAGTGATACGGCTCGACATCCCTTCCATAGCACCTCTTCGTGACTGGCATCATATTTTAGTGTCAGTATTTTTCTACAGCTCGGTATACAAGATGGAGAAATGGCAGTATTGGGGCAAGTTGGAGTAAAAATGGCATAGCAGCCTCACTGCCCGGGTATACAAACGTCCTTCAGGTATTCCATATCCCCTAGAAGGAGGATGGTGGACTGCAGAAGGGCATTTTAAGTCTGCTGTCCACTGGGTTAACACTTCCAATGAGCTTAGGCCACAATAACTGCACCTCCACAATGCTCCAGCACTGTACAGCTGCCCACTCTATCTCCGGCTGGCAGCTAACCCACACGGCTTTGGGGGCTTAAGACGCCATGGGTCAGTCATTAGAGCAATTGCTGGGCTTAAGATGGAGAGATGTCCCTATCTTGGCTCTCGTTAAGGGTAGAATATCATCGCGGCTTAGTTGACCCCTTCAGAATGGTCAGTGGTCATGTCCTTTCTCAATGATATTTCCTTCCACCAAACGAATATATTCATCTGAGGAAAGGCCTCTCTAATTGAAAGGATTTATAAAGACTATATGTAACTCCTCCAGGTGAAAATGCCTCGCACACTCTGGAGATGGCATGACAAAACTATAAAAGTCTTACCTGGCGTTAGGAGGTTAGCCAGGAACAGTCAATCCCTCGCTCTTAGATGTTGAGCTGTGGTTGCCGCGTTCCGTGAGGCAAGGACGTTGGTGTTTTGGTTTGAGGTTCCGGGGCCAGGGCTGGTGTTGCTGCTGCTGCTGTTGCTGGGGAATATACGCGTAAAATCGTTCAGTGCGCGTCACTAGAGTGCCACAATTCATGGTTGCATGGCTAGATAAGGGGAGAGTTACTTCAAAAACTTATGTCTTCGCAAGTATATACAAGATTATAGAAGTAAATTTTAAAAAGTGTGATTGTAGAGCCGTGACAATTTCTAATCTTTCTGTCTATCTATCTATCTATCTATCTGTCTATCTATCTATCCATCAATCTGTGTATCTGTCAGTCAGTTTATCTACCATCAGCACTGTCGTCCTCTGAGTGCCTAGAGATTCAGAGACTATTAAATTCTTGTGAAATGGAGGGCTGGGAGGAGTTGCCAGCCCTTCATCCACTGTCCCCATATGTGATACCAAGAGGAACGCTAGGCAGTGCTTCGTCTCCCCTTGCCCCTAGAGATAAATCCTCTCCCCGGGGAAATTATAGACATTTGCATTCGGTAATAGTTTGTCTCCAGCGCTAAAAGGTAAAAAGAAAATGGAAGGCGACCGACAGCACTTTGACGCACCTTTACTTGGAGTGGCTGAGAATACAGTATTTACCCCTCTCATGGTAGGGATAGCTCTAGTGTTCAGTTTCAGTCAACGCTGGATTTTTTTTTTTAGCTACAATTCGGAATAAAAACTTCAATGTGTTAGTACTGTCACCTTTAGCGCTGTTCATCATCGGGACAACTCTAGTGTTATGATCATCCTGACGCCAGACGATTTTATACAGCTGAGAGAGAGAGAGAGAGAGAGAGAGACTGACAAGTATATTAAAAGTGCGAGAAAGATAACAGGCATAATAATTTCGAATCATGTGATAGGTAGATAGATATCCGGTTGATAGATACATAGATAGATAGATCGGTAGACAGACAAACAGACAGATAGATAAATAGCCCTTTACAGGTTGATATGAGTGCGACTGATATTTAACCTTTTCCTTAGCTGTCTCTCTTAGTAATCAGATAAATTCTCTCTCTCTCTCTCTCTCTCTCTCTCTCTCTCTCTCTCTCTCTCTCTCTCTCTCTCTCTTTCAACTTTTATTCTGATGCAGCTATTTTTCCTTTACATGTCTAGCCCTCTCACTCATGCCTCTCCTCGTCTTCCTCATCCTCATCTTATTTTCCTTCCTCTTCCCCTTCTTCCTCTGCCTGTTTTCGTCTTGCCTCCCATTTTCTCTCTCGTATATTCTCGGCCTCTCTCTCCTTTACGTCTGTTTCGTGCTGCGTTCGCCTCTTGTGATGTGTTTATCCCTAACGCTATTGTCTCTTTCCCCAGTCCTTTTCCTTTTTCGTTTCTGTGTACGCCTTTCGTTTCGTTTTGTTTTATTTCTTCGCTTCTCTGGATATTTGGGAGTTGATACAATAATAATAATAATAATAATAATGGTGATGATGGTGGCGATGTACTACTACTACTACTACTACTAACATTGATAATAATAATGGTAATGATGTGCAACTACTATAACTACTACTTCTACTACTACTACTACTACTACTACTACTACTAATAATAATAATAATAATAATGGTTTATATACAGTTGCCCATGATGTTTCTAGATACTTCAGACTCGTGAATGATTGAAATGGAGAATTATACGAACATAGTGCATCTCCCATATAAACATCACCTCCATTTATGCACAGAATTCTACCCCATTGCTCTTGACTTTGTTGAATGATTGTTTTCGTGTGCTTTTGCAAGGTGAACAAGCGTAGTAAGCAAATCTGAAAACTTACTATATTTTTTTTTTCCTGACCATGGTATCTGCAAAAAATGACCAATTTCTCAAAGCAGTCGTAAAACAGTATAGATCAGTCGGATTCCTTTTTTCTAAACTTTAATGTATATAAATGTGTTTGTTTACTGTTACCCGACTTACAGATCTGTTTGTTTTCTCTTCCCGAACAACAGTAATCATATAAATCTTTCCGTTTACTCCTCCCAAGTAATCTTAATATATATATTGATTGGGTCTTCTTCCTGAGTAATCATATATGTTCGAGTTGGTTTTACGTAGAAAGATCTTTTGTATATCCTTCCATTATAAGACTTACAGATAGATGGATGGATGGATGGATGGATGGATGGATAGATGTAGATAGGTAGATAAAGATAGATGGATAGGTGGATAGATTTGTTCGTTTAATCCCTCACAAAACATTGTCGCAGAGATCAACTCACTTCCTCTCCAGAATAATCTTAACACATTCAGATTTCCTCACTTACTCCGCCCGAAACAACAGTAACTTATATAAATATGTGTTGGCTCCGTTCTTGCCTCCTCCCTGGCTGGTCTGATTCAGTTTGATTAAAAATTCAGGATTCCATTTCTGGGGATGTCAAATGAGGCAGGAGCTGAGCCGGGCAAGAGGAAATTAAACAGCTTTTTAAAACAACATTTCGGGAAGGAGCAGGTAAAGAAAGGTGAGAGGAGAGAGGGGAAGAAGAGGTGAGAATGTGAGTGGTGAAGAGCTGGAGATGAGAGGGAAGTGAGAGGTGGAGAGGTGAAGATGAGAATTGCAGAGTTTAAAATGAAGAAAAGATGTGAGATGTAGAGAAGAAGTGAGAGTTAGAGGAAGGGAAATCTTCGGGGTATTAAAGGTGAAGCTGTGGGGGATGGAGGTGGCATATGTGAGATGTGAGGTGAAGTGGTGGAGATGTTAGAGGTGTAGTTGTTAGAGGTAGAGATTAAGAGGAGAGGCGACAGGTAGTAGATGAGGGGGAAGATTGAGAGGTGGAGGAGAGATGGTGCTATGAAAGATGAGGAAGAGTTGGAGAAAAGACAAATGGATCAGAGGTGGAGATCTGCGAAGTAAGGAAGAAATCGAAGAGGTGGAGAAATGAGAAATGGATCAGAGGTGGAGATGTGGGCAGTGAGGAAGAGATGGAGGATGATGGTGGTGGCAGTGGTAGTAGTGATGAGTAGAAGGTATGATGATGGCGAGGGAATCGTTAATAAGATATTGTTAAGTGTTTGGGAAGGTGATGGTAAAAGCAGACAGATTTTTTTTTTTTTTTTTTGAAAATACCCAATACGACTGCAGCTCCGTAGGTTGCTGTCGATTCTCTTATGTTTTTTATCGACCCATATTATCTATCTTGTGCCTGACGACGCATCCTATGAGGGGTAGCATCGACAGAGGGACCTGCCATACCCTTTTGTCCCTACTCAGTAACATTCCCACGATACATCACCCTCTCTTCCGTAGTTACTCTTACACTTTATCTCTCCATCTCGTTTTCGGTCTCCTCCCACCCACCTAACTCTCACACACACTCCTAGTCAGTCTCTCACTCTCCCTTTTGCACAACAAGGCCAAACCATCCCATGATTTCCCTACAAAAATAATTACATTCCAACCTATTTGCAAAAACAATTGGTACAACTCTGATGGCAATTGGTTTAACAGGTAATGGCCAAATTCCCTAAAATAATTGCCCCACAAACATTCGCAGATAACATTTCATGCAAGTTAAACGTTTATGGCCTTTAGACAGGATTGCAACATTCGCTGAAATTATTGCGCTACGACATATTCGCTGATAAATTTTCATGCAGCGTGGGTATGAATTGGTTTTAAACGGGCGTGTGATATATAAGCTATACTGATATACTCATACTGGGAGGTTCATAACTCCCCACTTTCACTCCACCTGGCGATAACTCGTGTGTTGTGAGGTGTGCCGAGTCACTTTTATGTTTTTCTACCCTGCGTCACTTATTCCCTTCCCTCTCCCATTCCCACAGCTACACCCATACCAGCCGACTGAGCCCTACCCCCAGGACAGAAGATACAGCCACTTAGTTTCTGCATAAAATTCAGGCTGTCGGCCACGGAACTAAATAATACACAGTTCTGGCGAAAAAATGGAATCCCCTCAGAACCCAGCCGCATTTTCCCCAGACGTTTCCCCTCTTTATATCCCACACCTCGCCTGCCTGTCTTCCTGTACTTTACCTGTTTCTTTCCCTGTCCCTCCCACTCCCCTCTCCTTTCTCCACGCCCTCTTTCCTTCTTTGTTTTCTCTTATTACCACTCCTCTTTCTTTGGACTATTTCTCTCTCCACACCCCCTCTTTCCTTTCTTGATTTTTCTTTCTCTTTCTACCCCTTCCTTCCTCTTCTCTCTCCCTTTCCTTGCATCTCCTCACCTCTTTTTCCTCTTTCCTTTGCTCTCTCTTACCATTTCTTCCTTTTCTTTGCCTCCTCTCGCTTCTCTTCACAATCCCCCTTTCCTTCAGTGTTTTCTAGTACCACCTTCCTCTTCCTTGTTTCCTCTCCCCTTCTCTCTCTCCCCCCCCTCCTCTTCCTCCTTCTTTCTTGTATTCTCTCCCTCTCTCTCTCTCACCCCTCCTCTCCTGAGCAGTGTTGAGTGTTGTCTTGGTGTATTTTTACTCCTTCGCCCCCCACCCCGAGAAATGGCAAGAGAATATTAGAATGCGCGTTGTACCTTGGTTTATGCCTATTTTTTACGTAGTTTCATTTATTTATTTATTTTTTCGGTTTAGCCCCCTCAGTGTCATGATTATTGATTTTTTTTTTAATATAGTCTTGCCGCCTTCATGAAAGATCTCTTGTTATGAATGAGCAAGAATTATATAATAAGAAATTTCAGTTAATTCCCTGAGCACTGTTTTGGAAGTTTTGATTCATTCAGGCTTCCATCAGACTGTTCATTTTTGGGGGACGCTTGAATTAACTAAAACTAAAGGTGTCGATGAGGATACTGTTGAAATTGTTATAGTTTTTATTATTATTATTTTTTTGTACTCTAATACATATTCCAGTTCTAATGGGCCTGGATCTGCTTAGGAGTTTTGTATTTGCTTATCTTTGTTTCCTGGGACTTTTTCAGCTTAGAGATTTTGCAGAGTAGAAGGGTTAGGTATGGCCTTCATTAACCCACATCGCTGCAGGTGGCCTTTATAATTACATGTGAAATGGTGTGGAAAAGCAAAAATAAGACATGAAAAAGTTGGTGTTAATGGACGACCAGAGAGAGAGTGAGAGAGAGAGTGTGAGAGAGAGAATAGACAAGAGGTGTGAAGAGGAAATGAGGGGAAAGAAACTGAGAGGACACACATTCTTAACAAAAAGGAACGAACCTACACGAAACGAAACGAAACGACGAAACGAATGGAATCGACACTGGACTAGAGAAAAATGATCGTCAGGATAGGAATTGAAGGAGTAGGAGAAATTCGTCGTCCATTGAAGGAGGAAGAGGAGGAGGAAGAAGGAGAAGAGGGGGGGTGGAGGAGGAGGAGGAGGAAACAAGCGAATATTTGAGATGGAAAATGAGATGAGAGTTGAAGGGGTTCTGATCCGGAGGTTTTTACATGATGTCTGATGGCTGGGGAGACTGATAGATAGATGAATAGATAGATAGATAGATGGATGGATAGATTGATAGATAGCCAGACAAACATAGACGGAGGTTGGCATCTGGTTATATGAGACAGCAAATTGAGATGAGACCTGCATGGGATGTGATTGCGAAGGTAATAAAGATCTGATTATGCTGAGACAGATGCATAGATTGATATGTGGGTAGATCGATAGAAAGATCGGTAGATAGATGTACATACGCCGCAGATATAGACGTAAGTAGGCAACCAGAATTTTGAAAATGAAAAAGGAGGCTTCTTGGGGCTGTGATGGTGATGATGATGATGGTACAAAGATGAGGAAAGGAAAATAATAGGAAGAGGGATAAGTGAAAGATTAGAGCCTGAAGGAAAAGAAAGGGAAGAAAGATAGGAAGAGGAGGAGGAGGAGGAGGAGGAAGAGACAAGGCAGATAGGAGTCGAGACGGGCGGGGATAAAGATAGGAGGAAACGAAAGCAGTGCCGATACACAACGGTGATAGAACACACACACACACACACACACACACACACACACACACACACACACACACACACACACACACACACACACACACACACACACACACACACACACACACACACACACACACACACACACGATTTTCTCTCTTTCTTCTTGGTGCCTCCCTCATTTCTTTTTAATTTTTCTCTCACTCACTTTCCTTTCTTTTCTCGTCTCGTGTATCCTGAACTCCGCCCCCCCCTCCTTTCCTTTCACTCTCATCCTGTCACTTACTTTCTGTCTCACAAATAAATGCTCTTTCACTCACTTTCACTGCTATATCTTCATTACTTTCTCTGCCACCAAATATAATTCTCTCTCACTCACATCCCTTCTGGCTTCTACTGCTTCATTTCGTTTGCTTAGTCTTGACAATAGGGTTCTCTCTCTCTCTCTCTCTCTCTCTCTCTCTCTCTCTCTCTCTCTCTCTCTCTCTCATGTACAAATAGCACACATACCCCCGTTACCAAATCAGACTCTTTAGGTAACATATAAATTAGGAATGTAACTTTATCCAGAAGCATTTTAGTCCACATCAGAGAGATTTAGATGGAAAGTTGGTATACCTGAGTAGACTACAGAGTGGCAGATGGTATACACAGGTAAATGTTATACGTAGACAGTCATGTAGAGGCTTTGGACACGAAATTACAGAGCAAGTGAAGAATATCACTCCTGCTAGAGAAATTTTGGTGTGTTGGGTGAGTATATCATCCAGTACTTTTTCGCCCATCAGGAGCGTAGGGGCCCGGGGCTAGACTACTCATTCCTGACATATAACCTGAAAGCGACCAGCCTCCCTCGCCCCTGAGCATCATTATGTGAACAATAAACCCGAACTTCCCCTCAGATGTAAACCCCAACCGGCTAGAGTGAATTAACTTACTAGACGACCTGAAGTTCATTAGGTTATATGGTTACTACCCAGCGTTGTGGACGATTTCCTGAGTTACACTAAACAATTTGGCTTATCATTCATTGTAGAATCTCCTGAAGGTTGTACTATAACGTGTGAGTGGATGGTGGGCGCAAATACCTGCCTGGCAAAAATAAGAGATGTAAGTAAATTATCACACCAAAGAGATTTAGGCAAAGTACCGGAGTAGACGGTGAATGACAGACGCCTTAGCCATGCACCAGTAGTTCCCGGTTGTTTTAAATGGACTGTGTGGATACTGCATTTGGGTGTGATGGTAAGCCGCAAGTGAAGAAAGCTGTCAAAGAACTTGCTCTGCGTTACGCGACTTAGCCTAATGCCGCGTAATCTAACTTCCCGAATTACGTAATCAGGCACTGAAGAAGAGAACGAATTATCTGATTCTAGGGTACACAGAACTACGCAGTCTGGTGGATCCCCTAAAAAGGATAAATTGTCAGCCTGGAGCATTTGAAAAGTAGGCCACGAAGGTAATTCAGACTTTAAAACCATAAAAGCATCGCGGAGACACTGAGGGAGTATAATTTATTCTCTCTTTATAATAGGAAGACTCAGATGTAAATTGACTGTTGTAGATTCTCGGAGGACATGATGATTTGTAGCTAGGAGAAATATCCATCTGTCTCTAAAATACTATCTTTATTGGGAATATTCTTAGAGTCGTATTCTAGTTGGCGTTGATGGCCTCGTAGCGCCTTTTTCTAAGTAATTTACTATGCATTATACACACATGTAGTGTTTTCGGTGTTGTTCGTGTGCATTTGGTACTCAACATTTTTAGCCTCAGTAACAAACAAAAATTATTGAGATGTAATGTGTAAAATAAATCGGCGACGAAGGGTTGTTTCGAAATTGCCAAGTCCAACCCATCCATCATTCCCAACTTACTCCCCTCCATCCCCAACTCCCCACCCCTTCCATCACCATCAACTCCCCTTCAGCTCCCACCGTCATTTCCTGGCTCATACTATCTTACCAGCTCAATCAGTCCTTCCCAGCTCTCCCATTCACACAGAGCTCTCCCCACCTCATTCCCCAGCACTCCACCAGTCCCAATCAGCCCTCCCCATCACCCATCAGTCACCATCTCTCCACCAATCCCCATCAACTCCCCCATCCCTCCATCACCTCCTCCCCTTTAGGTCCCTTTGCTGTGTGCGAGCTAAACTACCCGGTTGACTGGCAGGCGGGACGGGTGGAGTCACATATATGGAGAGAGAGAGAGAGAGAGAGAGAGAGAGAGAGAGAGAGAGAGAGAGAGATGGTGTGTGTGTGTGTGTGTGTGTGTGTGTGTGTGTGTGTGTGTGTGACGGGGAATGTGTAAACTCACTGGTACAATAACAACAATTATTTCGTGGTTATGTCCAGACGTGTATAAAAGTGCATATAATTTCCAATGGTTAATCTCTTACTGCAACTCAGCATTCAAGATGGAGAGATAGTAGTTTGAGGCCAGGTTTAAAGTGGATATTTCTGTCTTTCTTTTTTCTTTTACCATAGCGGAAGCATTTAAAAGGACTCCTATTCTGGGTACCTGAATCCGGATCACACTTCCGGAAAATCGCCAGATCCGGATTATCCATAGTTTTAAATAACTCTCTTCAACCCTGTATTTAACCTCTTCAGTACAATGACGTGGTGCAGGAGAGGGACGCCTTTACGTGGTGGCACATTTATAACCAGGCGGCTCCACTGCCCGGTTATGCATACGTCAGTCTCCTCCCTATCCTCCCCCAAATAAATAAGCCTAGAGGTAGTAAGAATAAGTGATAAAATACTCCTCCGTGCTGAAGTTATCCAGTTCTGGGAATAAACTTCACTGCAAAAATTTCTGACGCGAAAGATATATGTTGGCGTTTGTTTTGCTGCGAGAGTTAAAGATTTTTCTGGTGGCGAGAGTCGGTGGGTGTGCTGTCTGTCTTTTGTGTGTGTGTGTGTGTGTGTGTGTGTGTGTGTGTGTGTGTGTGTGTGTGTGTGTGTGTGTGTGTCTGAGATGTCACGTAAGTGCTTGAGAGGAAGGATGTTTGTCTGTAACTTGTTCGTAATTGTGTGTGTGTGTGTGTGTGTGTGTGTGTGTGTGCGTGCGTGCATTTAGAGTGTGTGTGTGGGGGAGGGGGAGGGCGAGGAAGGCAAGCAATGTCAGCACCTCACGTGTCTCCCTCGGGTCCACCAGTGCCACTCGAAGCTGCAGGAAGGCCTTGAGTGTTTACCCTGCCTTCCTGGTTTGGTTTGTTTTTTCCACGCCAGCCAGCCTTACTCTTCTGTCTGTCTAGCTATCTACCTATCTATATATCTGTCTATCTATCTGTCTATCTATCTATCCTTGTTTACCCTCAACGTGGTGGTGTGGTCTTCATTCCCATATCACCTGCCTTTCTCTCTAAACTTTCATTTTATTGTGACTATCTTTCTGTCGGTCTGTGTCTGTCTGTCTCTGTCACTGTATTTATCTATCTGTCTATCTATCTATCCGTCTGTCTGTCTGCCTGTCTGTTTTTACTCTCGATGTGGTGGTGTGGTTTTCTGTGCTTTTGTTTTGTGTGTGATTGTATCTGTGTGTCTGTTAGTCTGTCTATGTTTGTCTGTCTGTCTGTTTGTCTATTTAATTGTCTACCTGTCTCTGTCTATCTTTGTTTACCCTCGTTGTGTTCGTGTGATTTATTTTAAACACATCGCCACTCAATTCAACCATTTATAACTTTGTGTTACTAATCTACCTAACTGTCTATCTGTCTATCTATCTATCTATCTATCCATCCATCCATTTATCTTTCTGCTTATCTATCTATCAGTCTGTGCATCTGTCTATCAGTCTAACTGCCTACATCTGTCAATCTATGATGATGACGATGACGAATGTTGGTAAGGACTGGTGAAGAGTTATGGCTTCGATGCCTTATAATAGTGGCCAGCTTGAGTGATTTTTTTTCTCTGTAAAGGAACCAAAGTCTGGGAGCAAGTTAAAGCTTCCCTGTCAGAGAAATAAAAATAAGCCGAAATTAGGTGTCTGAATAGAGAGACGAAAGTCGATGTTCTTAAGTGCTTGAGTGCGTGTGTATTTTAGTGTTCTTTATTTTTCTCCGATGTATTCCTGTGCACATTCTCTAAGTATTCCATCACGATGAGAGTTTACCTACAGTTTCCAGCTGGTATGATAGAGAATATTTCAGTTTGATAGCAGTATGAAGCGCACAGCAATAAAAGAGAGAGAGAGAGAGAGAGAGAGAGAGAGAGGGAGAAATAAAAAGGGCAAGGAAAAGTGTGAGAAGGAAGGATATTCTCCGACGTTCGGGGATGAATGAGAAATATGAGAGGCAGGACACAGCGCTGGCATAGAATCGTCGGCTAACTTTTGCTCGTTATAGTAAGATATTCGTAACCCCAAGTTCCGTAGATCCTATATTGGTATACGTGCTCTGGTACGGTATGTCGGCTGCGGTACGGATTTTCTATAATATGAATTGCACGTGTATATGTTTTCGTCATGTTTATTATCATTCAGACCTCTTTTCCCATCAGTGGTGTGAGAGGTGTTTTATGGTAGAGAAATATGCCCCGTGTGTGTGTGTGTGTGTGTGTGTGTGTGTGTGTGTGTGTGTGTGTTTTATATTTTGTACGTTTGTTTTCCCATACCCACATTATGTTTTGTATGTGCTTGCCTTCGTGATATGTATGCTGAGGCAGGACGTAACAGTATCTTATGTTTTGTTTGCTGATTTCAGATTCCTGCTGCCAAAGTCCAGCTAGATGTGCTGAGTATGTCATAAAAGTGATATTAGGGTGAGTGTTAATTTCATATAGTCTTTGTACATGTAATTAAGATAAGCTTATAATAGTTCAGATTTTTCTTTTTTAACGATAATGCTATACCACCAAAAGGCCTAGAGCAGAAGTGTCAATATTTAATACTTGAATGTACCTGCTTAATTGTTCTGGGATGAGGTGTAGTAGATCTGCTTGTGTACTGAATTTCCACATTTTCTCTCATGGTCAAGTTATTTTTTCCCTGTTACCTTAGCAGAAGATGTGTTTAGGCTAAAAGGCTTCACTTACGGAGATGAGCACAACGGCTTCAACCCCTACATTTACCTATGATTTTACCGACATTGAAAAGGCAATTCTGTATGTTAGTACTCTAGGGTTACTGACTCACCCTTCGCTTAAAGAAAAAAAAAGAAAAGAAACAAGAAAAAAGACAAGAAAAATTAAACGCGTTAGCTGAAATGAAATAATACCGTAGAATTGGCCTGACCATGAGTGGGTTTAGCTGCAGTTCTCTTTTAGTGCCAAAAATATGTGTCTCTGAGTTCAGTGATCCGTGTCTGTCAGAGAGAGGGAGAGAGAGAGTAAAAAAGATATATTCGGAAATCCACAGTTTCTTCGGTTTTCCAAAAGGCATTGAGAGCAAGCTTGATTCAAAATTATAGGCATAAGACTAAAAATATATTCGAGAAATATATCGCGTCTTGGGAGCGCATTTAGTAGTTGCAAATAAGCAGTGGCAGTTTATATTTTTATTTCGTTCCTACTATAGCCGTAACTCTCGACGATTTTAGTGTACGAAAGGTCTCTCGTACTGAATAGGTGAAAGAAGTCTGTGTGTAGCCACCTCAGTTTCAGAAAGTCACATATACAAAAAATAATAATAATAATAAATAGATACACAAGTAAAATTGAGAATCAAGTTAACAAAGAAATACATCATCAGAGAAAGAGATTAAAGACAGACACAGGAATCACAAACTATACCGTTTTTACGCCAACTTGGCCTAAAATTGCCCCCTCTTCGTCTTGAATCCCGAGCTGTAACAACAGATTAACACTTGAATATGGTGCTGGTCACGAAGAAGTGCTATATAAAGGATGTTTTAAGCCGTCCTGCCATCTCTGCCTTCCACTAAGCCACGTGAAATAAGCTAAATGAAGGTGAAAATCTGGGCCGAGTTAGTGTAAAAAGAGTATAGTATCTCTCAAAATCATAATGTATTTCAAAAGTAATATTTTTTTTTTTGCAAAGTATTATAAAGTGCCTTGGAAACAGACATTGTACTCCTTTCACTCGAACTTGGCCTAGAGTTTCGTTCTTTGCGGCTTGTCCCACGTAGCCCAGTGATAGAGCAAAATGACACTACGGCTTAGCATTCTTTATATTGCACTTCTTCGTGACTAGCTTCATCTTCTAGTGTTAATCTCTTGTTACGACTCAACATTCAAGATAAAAAGATGGTAATTTTAGGCCAAGTTAGAGTGAAAAGAGTGTATGTGGTAAATGAGCAACTCTTTTTAAATATTATGCACGAAACATTCCAAAAAATTTAATGACATGTAAGAGGCTTTTTGCAGTGCGTTTTGCTGGAAGATTATTTTAATTTTTTTATTTTTTCTTTATTTTTTCGCCTCGGTGAATCAGAGTGAAGGACCATGTGACCTTGTGTGGGTGTTGAGAGAAAGAGAGGAAGGGAGGGAGAGAGAGAGAGAGAGAGAGAGAGCCTTTTGTGTGTGTGTGTGTAGTGCGGGGAAGAGCTATTGGTGTGCATCGGTTGGAAGAAATTTGCGAAACAGGAACCCTGTGTTGTGGACTGACCAGTAAGTGTGTGTGTGTGTGTGTATGTGCACATTGATGGCATGTGTGTGTGTGTGTGTGTGTGTGTGTGTGTGTGTGTGTGTGTGTGGGCGCGTGCGTGTGTGCGTGTTGGAGGCGTGGGGTAGCTCGACACATGCATTTCCCTCCTCCTATACTGTCCCTCAGCTTTAACTCTCTCTCTCTCTCTCTCTCTCTCTCTCTGTCTCTCTCTCTCTCTTACCTTCATTGCTGTAAGTCTATCCTTTACTAGTGTATCACCCCATCCTTTTACCTTAATCTTATACTAATATTCCCTGTTCTTCTTTCCATCTTCATTCTTATTTCTTTTCTTCATCTTCCCATCCTTATCTCCCTCTCCAGTCTCTCTTCCTCCATTCAACCTCCCTTGTCTTCGTCTGTCTTTCCTCTTCCCCTCTACCTCCATTATTCCTTCTCTCTCCCCCCGACCCTCCGTCCCTCTTTATCTGTACCCAATTTCCTCTCTTCCTGTCTGTGTATATAATTTTTCTTCTGTCGTCTGTTTCATCTCACCATCCTTCATTTTTTCCTCTCCATACCATCTGTCTTCCGAATTTGGCATCCCTCTGTCCTCTTTCATTCAGTCACCCATTCCTTTTATCCTGTCAATCTTTTCTTTCCCTCGAGTGACCTCTCTTCCTCATGCTGTAGGCTCCCTCCATCTTCGCTCCTTCATCCTCTCTTTCATCTCCTTTCCTTCATCCACTTCTTCATCTCCTTCCCTCCTCCCTCGTCTCTCCGTTTCCTTTGCGTCTTTTCATCCACCTTCCTTTCAACTTTTTTCCGTGTCCTGTTTTCTGTCATCTTATGTCTTCGCCTAACTTTTCTTTCCTGCCTTCTCTTCGCTTGCGCTTCTTTTCTTCCTGTGGCGTCGTCTTCCTTCCTCCTCCTCCTTCCTCACGCTTTCTCTCTCTCCCTGTCTCCTTTTGCCTTATGTCTCTTCCCTTCTTCGCCTTCGCATCCCCCCCTCCTTCCTTCTCTTCTTCCTTTTCTTTTTCCACTCCCCTTCCTATTTCTCATCTCCTTCCTCTTTCTCTGTCTTTTTCTCTTTCCTTTCTTCCACTCCATTCCTCTACCTCACATTTCTTCCCTCTTCCTTCTGTGCCACCTTCCTCCTCCTCTTCCTCCAACTCCTCCTTATCTCTGTCTTCCATCCCGTCATCCTCTGTCTGGTATTTCCTCCCTTCTCTTTCCTTTCTCTCTCCTACTTCCTTGCTCAGTCTCTATATCTTCCATCTCCCTCCTCCTTCTCCTCTTTATCTTCCTTCTCTCTCCTCCTCCTCTTTATCTTCCTTCTCCTTCCTTCCTCCCTTTATCTTTCCTTCGTCCTTCTAATCCCTTCCTTCTTCAGTGTTAATACCTCGTCCCTCCGTATCTTTCTTCTCCAGCTTTCCATTCTTTTTCTCCTCCACCACTTCCTTACCTTCTTCTCTCACCTCTTCCCTCTTTCTCATTGTTTACCACTTACTCTTCCTTTCTCTCTCTCTCTCTCTCTCTCTCTCTCTTTCCCATTCAACTACCCACACACCTGCACACACACACTCACCCTTTCTCTGCCCACCCCTTGAACGCAGGAGTTAACAGGTACTCTTAGTCTTAAATTACACAGCATGTCACCTTTCAACCTGTCTTTCTCAGTCCGTCGTTCTCGCTGCCCATGACCTTCAGGCGTTTCAGCGCAAATTGTCCAGGTTTCTTTAAGTTGACACACCTTGATTTACGGTTTCTTTTGTTCAGGTTTCTTGTTTGAGGGATACTTTCTTGGAAGCTCCGAGCCCTTGTTTCATTCTTGCTTCCTTTGTTTTTTTTATACATAAGGTTTCTCGTAATGCAGCCTTCCTTTCTACCTTGATTTTTTTTTATTTTTTGGTCACTTAAGCCTGTGTTTATTGATCCTCTCACCCCTATCATCTCTTCCTTCTAGATCCTCTTCCCTCTCCTCTCCCTCTCTCTCTTTTTCTCTCTCTTTCTCCTCTTTTTTTGGGCCTAGTTTCTCGTCTCTTTGCTGTCTCCTGGCTTCTTCCACATTCTCTCTTTCCACTGTCGCTTTTCCTTTCCTTCACTTCCCCAGTATCTCTCTCCTTCTCTCTCTTTCCCTCTATTGTCTATTTCCCTTTCATTTCTTCGCGCTAGTTTCTGTTTCTTCTCTTCGCTAGTTTTTCTTCATTTTCTACCCCTTTCTTTCGATTAACTCCCCTTTCCTCTCTCCTATAAAGGTTTCTCGTTCTCTCCATTCCTATGCATTATCGGTCTCCTTGCCCTTCTCCTCATCAGTTGCTTTTCCTTTCTCCTCTCTTATCAGACCATTCCCTTCCTTCCTTTCCAGTTTCTCTCTCTCTCTTCTCTCCTGTCAAACTACTCCTTCCTTTCCAGTTTTTTTTTTCCTCTCCTCCCTCTTCCCTCTCCAGTTTTTCTCTTTCCTCTCTCTTATCTTTCCTTTTTCCTTTCCAGTTTTCCTCTCCTCAGTTCTCAGACTACTCTCCTCTTTCCTCTCCAGCTTTTTTCTCTCTCTCTCCTACCTCTTACTAGGCACCTCTCTTGCCTTTCCTTTCCATATTCTTTCTCTCTCTCCTCTCTTCAGTGAATCTACTCTCTCCTTTCCACTTTTCGCACCCACCTTGCCCTGACCCTCCTCATCCCTAAGGGTATTGCACCCACGTCAGAGCCGACCTCGCGTCCTCTCTCTTTTCCTTTCACACACACACACACACACACACACACACACACACACACACACACACACACACACACACACACACACACACACACACACACACACACACACATCCATGTCACTATTTGTTTTTCTCTCTCTCTCCTCCCATAGCACTGTCCCTCCTATCCTTCTCTTTCTCCTCCTTCCCGTCTGTCTCTACCCATCTGCTGAACTATCCCCCCCCCCTTCTCTCTCTCTCTCTCTCTCTCAAAAATCGCCGAGGGATCAAAACCGGGTGTAATCTCTCTCTGAAGACGGACGGATCAATGGGAAAGAGGCTGAGCTCAGTGAGGCAGAGATGATGAGATAGTTTTGAGTGTGAGTCAGTGGCGGTCTCTCTCTCTCTCTCTCTCTCTCTCTCTCTCTCTCTCAAACCAGAAAGTCTAAAGAGAGCTCATACCTCCACCGACGCCAATAAAATTGAAGATTTGCCGCTATAATTCACTTCCCTTTTAAACGAATACTTTTACGGTCTCACATGGTCAGTCACACAATTCTGCGGTCTTTGTCTGCCCTATTTCACAGTCTCAGAGATCGTATACCTCCACCGACGCCAGTATTATGATTTATTCTGTCATATTGATCCGTATGTCTTACTATTCTGCCATTGCTTTATTTCCCGTACACTGCATTATTTCGCACTCCCACCACTACTTTATGTCTCACTCTTCCACCGCTGCTTTATCTCACTCTTCGCACTCTTCCTCCAACATTCACACGCAGCCAAACGTCAGGTCCGGGTGCGGCGGTCGGAACTACATGATACTTCAGGTAATGCCGCTTTATGGTCGCAGCATTTGCCTTTATGACGCGTCGTAAAGTTGGGGAGGGAAAATGAGTGTGTGTGAGAGAGAGGGGATGCGAGAGAGGGACATGAGGGAGAGAGAGGGAGGTCATGGAGAGAAGGGGAGATGATGGAGAGAAGGGGAGATGAGAGAGAAAGGGAGATGGGTGAGAGAGTGAATGGGACAAAGACAGAAGGAGAGAGTGAGAAAGACCGACAAAGAGGGAGGGAAGGAGGGAGGATGAAGATGGGAGAGAAAGGTGGGTGAGAAAATGAGAGTGAGACAGAGACAGAGGGAGGGAGTAAGAGAGACCGATAGAGAGAAAGGGAGGGAGGGATGAGATGGTAAGATGATTGTGCGGAAGAGCGGACTGACTAGGAGTGGTGGAAGGACAGGTGATTGGAGAGGGAAGATAGGGGGAGTTTGCTTGAGTCTGGGAGAGAGGGGAGAAGTGGGGTGGAGGGGGTGGAGTGGTAGAGGAGGGATGAAAGAGGGAAGAAGCTGGAGAGGAGAGATAAT
>NC_137008.1:62364674-62469674 GCF_032717465.1 Coenobita brevimanus
TCCATCTCGCCATCCTGTTTCTCATCTATCTCTATCTTCCTTCCTACACTTCAGCACAATATTGCACACCTTTCCTCAGAGATCCTACTTAACGCGCTTAATCTGGTTCGTCTTATCCAGGCTTAGGGCAGAGCATTGTATAATAACACAGGAATATGCTTTAGCCTTGGGGCTTGAATTAACATTTTATTTACATTTCAGGTATAGTGCTTAACCTTAAATGAATATTATGATTAATACCTTGAGTGAATATCATGTTTTTAAATATATCTGTGCTAGGTGTTTTGATGCAATAACTCCTTTTTTTTTTTTTTTTTTGCTGGTGTCCCTTGTTAATCGGGAATTTTCGTCATTTATGAGCGTCTTTTATTATTATTATTAGTATTAGTATTATTATTATTATTCAAGGTAAGGCTCTTCACCCTGAATTAATATTATGATGAATACCTGGAGCGAGTTACACCTGCTGCGAGAATTACTTTGACTGTTTCAGTGGTAGTTGCTGTACTGCGATGAACATTGTCCTTTTTTCTCCTTTCTCCTTTGTTCGTCGGCAACTCTCTCCAATTCTCGTCTCGTTATGTGTGTTTATGTATGCATGTGTGTGTCATTTTGTCCAATTTCTGTCATGCACTGCTTGCCTTTACCTTCAGATAACCGATAAAACGCACGCAAGCACACACGCACGCATCAAATCACCTATTTCATCTAATTCACCTATTTCAGACACGTATTTCAGAGTCTCATGGCTGAAGTAAAAACAGAGACAGAATTTGACGAACTATGGATTATCATAATATTTCTCTTTCTTCTCTGATGATCATCACAGTAAGAGTAAAAAAGAGAAAGAAAGAAAATCGTGAAGTGCAAGCGATCCTACCTTATATTCGCAGTAAAATACCTTCATAAAAGAGTGACTAACCCTTACACGCACTTACTCTTGTCCAGCCCTCAGATGCAAGAGTTTGAAGGTATTTTCATTTAAGTAAAGTCAACTGTAGTGCATTCATTGTAACTTGGTGGAGATTTTCGTCCTTTAAATAAAGCCTATTTCCCGTACTTCGGTGTCAGAGTGAGACAACATCACGGCTCTGCTCCTTTCCATGGCACTTCTTCGTGACCAGCATCTTATTCAGATGTTAGTTTCGTGCCTTAGCTCAGTATTCAAGATCGCGTGATGATAATTTTACGCCAAATTAAACTTACAGGATATTACAAAGTACGCGCCATTCAGCATACTTAGGTCTGCTACATGGACGAAGTATTGCGATGTTATGAGCCGTCGTGTAATGTGAGTGCAAATATTACCCCTGATATTATTATTATTATTATTATTATTACTATTATTACCATTATTATTATTATTACTATTATTACCATTATTATTATTATTATTGTGCTGGAAATTACGTAAATAACACGATCTTCTTTATCTTCCCTCTTTTCCCACTTCTCCATGGGGTCTATGTGCTTGATCAGTCTTCGCCATACAACCAACGCATCGTTTTTACGAGATACGCCGTAGCAGTGCCTGGGTCTCTCCAGGTTTGCATTGCCATAAAACTGCACAATACACGACGCTATTATAATCTTCCTTAATGTTTTCATGGCTGACATGGACTGATCCTGCTTCACCGCTTCACCTTTTCGTTGCAGTTGGTGTAGTTTGGTGTCTAAGTCCTGTTAAAGTTACTGGAGAGGGACGCCTTCATGTGTTGGCACTGATATCATTAGGCAGAGGACCTACCGTGTTATACAAACATCCCTCAGTCCCCTCTCTATCCCCCAGCAGGACAATGGTGGAGTGCATGAGTGAGGTAACTTTAGCCTATAGTTCACCGGGATTACATTCACATAAGCGTAGGGTTGCAACTACTACTACTACTGCCACTACTACTACTACTACTGTACGATTTTACTGGAAGTGAGAGGAATTCTAGCAGTCAGAGGCTTCACAGAAATCCCGTGTAATCATTTCCCTGCTGTTTAGTACACAGGAATTTAATTTAGCTTCATATCACAGCTCAGCTGAGAAAAAATTCAGAGAGTCACAGGTGGACCATTTGCGGGAGCTGATGATGTGGCCGTGAAAGTAATGAGAGAGAGAGAGAGAGAGAGAGAGAGAGGGGAGGGGGTAACTGTCTCCTCCCACCCCCTCTCCTTTCTTCTTTCAGATCAGGAGACAATTAATTCGTCCCGTCATTACTAATTAAGATTCTTTACCTGGGAGAGAAATTTCCGGTGACCTCTGTAGTCGAATCCATCCTCCTTCATTATATGCAGGGCGACACAATGGCGGAGAGAGAGAGAGAGAGAGAGAGAGAGAGAGAGAGAGAGAGAGAGAGAGAGTAAAATTATTAATGGCGGAGGTAGAAAGAGTGGTATTGCTTGAAGAAGAATATTTTGTCTGAGCTTTTGACAAATAAATTAAACAGGGAATTCACGCACAGGAAGAAGAGTACCGGTATATAAACGAAAGTAGATTGTACGGAGATACTTACCTTCACATGATCGGAACAACTCTATACACCTTTTTCCTTAACGTGGCCCAGATTATCGACCTTTTGCAGCTTGTGTCACGTAGCCCAGTGGTGAAAAATGACATTGTTTAGGCTCGACATCCTTCCCGTAGCGCTTCCTCGTGACTAGCACCATATTCTAGTTTAAATCTACTGTTCCAGCTCAGCATTTAAGACAGAGAGATGGTGATTTTAGGCCAGGTTAGTGTAAAAGTAGTATAGAAATTCGAATGCACGCCAGACGATTTTCATTAAGCTAAGTGTGAGTCATAGGAACTGGGGCGATAAAGGAAGACAATTGGACGAGCAGAGGAGATGAGATAGAAAATTACAAGAAGAAGATGTAAGGAAAGTGAAGAGAGAGAGAAGAAGAGGAAGTGAAACATTGAGAGGTAGAAGGAAGAGAAGTGCGACGGAGAGAGAGAGAGAGAGAGAGAGAGGGAGAATGATGAGCAGCTAAAACAGAAGGGGGTTAGGGGATGCATTGACCTAAGCCATGAAAAAGTAATTAATGAAGAGATTAGAGCACAGAGAGGAGGGTATTAAGCAAGCAAGGAAGGTAATTATTAAACAGTAATAACAATTAGGCTTCCGTTAATTACTCTTGGCTTTATAAATTCATGTGGCCTTAGCTGAAATAGGCGTGTCCAATTACAAGTGGCGTTTCCACATTTCCTAACAGTTTCCTAGGTGATTGATTCTGCACAGTGCGCCTTAATGTCCTCTTTTATGTAATTGATGTGACCTTTGTTGGAGTTAAAGTGATATCAATGAGAGAGAGAGAGAGAGAGAGAGAGAGAGAGAGAAGGGGGGGGGGATTAAAATTAGTGAGAGATCAGTGACCGACTTGAAAGGAAAATATTGAGTGATTAGAGAAGCTTATTAATCTGAGTTCTTAAAAATTTGTTAATGAAGGGATCGGAACACAGATGCACGGGTGTATTATCAGGCCAGGCAGACGATTAGTTAGTGATATGAACACTCCCAGGCTCCCACGACTCCCTAGCAGCTGAATTAAATCGTCTGCCGTTAGCTGGAACATGATTTTTAATGAAGGGATTGCGACAGGGAGGTAGAATCAGTAAGGGATATTGACACTCTCAGCCTTCATTTTCTTCCAACTGACAGACGATTTTATGAAGCTGAAGGGGGATGATGGACTGCAGGAAAGGGCATCTTAAGCCTACAGTACCCTGGTTCACATCCACATGAACCTAGGGATGCAATTGCTACTAGCCTAATCCGAGAGCGTATTCTTTAGTTCTTTGTACATCCAGACGATTTTTATTCAGCTTAGAAGAGACTTTTTGACTGGAATGGTTAGTGATAGCCTTCATTAAGCCCTTCCCTGCAATAATCCTTACTAAATCGAACAGAAATCCTTTAAAATAACAAGAAAGCCCCCGGATTATAAGGGATTAAGCACTTATCACTATGTAAGGATGGCGCCGACACACTGGTCCCGTATATTAAATTCCTTGCCAAAATACGAGGTTGCATCCTACTAGGTTTCATAAGGTCTAACTGAAGGTGATTATTTAGTATGTCGGAAAACGCTGACTTTCCAAACAAGATAAAATGAATAAAAAATAAACATGTTTGAAAAAGAAGAGCGTATTATTTTCATTTAAGGCAATAAAATGAGGTCTGCTATTCTTTTTTCCCTTTTAATGTAATAGTTGATATTAAAGAAAAATGGGTTAATAATTGTAAAATCAAGTCACATCGGTTGCCCATACCCAAATATGCTGGAGAAATATTTACACAATTGTTAGTCTGGGTAAAAAAAAAAAAAAAAAAAAAAAAAGCCGGCTCTCCAGGCTTCCACTTTTAAGAATAAGAGTGAATTTTCGTGGAGCTACGGCTTGTATCTATTCCCTGCAGCATTTTAAATTACACGCGGGAGAAGGGATAATGATGATGCGGATAATCTATCTATCTATCTATTGCCAGACGCCTCAATCCCGTTTGGGGTGGCCACAAACAAATCGCCTCCAAGTCGCCCTGTCCCCCGCCATTTCACTGCCCTGCTCCCAACTCACACCCCCCTCTCTCATATACCTCTCCACCCCATCCCTCCATCTCATCCTCGGTCTCCCCCTCCCTCTTCCACCCTCCACCTCACTCACATACACTCTCTTCGTCAATCTTTCACCCTCCATCCTCTCCACGTGGCCAAACCACCTCAGTGTGTTCCTCACAACGCTTCCTATCACATCCACATCCACACCACAACGCTCCTTTATATCCTCATTCGTCAGCCTGTCTCTCCACGTGACTCCACAGGCTCCTCTTAAATAACTCATTTCCACTGCTCTCACTCTTGACTTGTGTCCTTCCAACAATGTCCAAGCTTCACTTCCGTACGTTAGAGTTGGTATCACAATACTGTCATGTAGTAACTTTTTTACTTCCATGCTCACTTCCCTGTTTCTTATCACTGCTTTTAAGGAACCAGCAACCTTTCTTCCCTGCTGTACCCTTTCAAGCACTTCACCCTCCAAACCTCCATCCTTACTCATCACACTACCCAAATACTTAAACGTACTCACATTTTCCAATTCCTCACCATCCAACCTCGCTGTACATTCACTGACTTCACCTCTCTCAAAGACCATCAATTTACTCTTCCCTACATTCACCTTTAGGTTCCGTTTCTTACACACTCTCTCAAACTCATCCACCAAGCCTTGCAGCTCCCCTTCGTCTTCACTCAACAACACAGTATCATCTGCAAACAACAGTACAGGGAGTTTCCAAACACTATCCTCTCTCACCAGGGCCACTCCAACATCCACTACCCTACCTTGTACCTCTTTTATTACCCCATCCATGTACAGATTGAACAACCATGGAGACATGACACATCCCTGTTTCAAACCAACTTTCACAGAGAAAAATTCACTTAGTTCACCATCCACACGCACTGCAGCCTTCGCACCATCGTACATACTCGTCACAGCATTCAACAACTTCCCATCTACTCCATATATTCTTAACACTTTCCACAATCCTTGTCTATCCACCCTGTCATATGCTTTCTCCAAATCCATGAAAGCCGCATACAACTTCTTTCCCTTCTCTAGAAACTTTTCCACTAAAGATCTAAGAATGAATATCTGATCTACACAACCTCTTCCCTTCCTAAAGCCTCCCTGTTCTTCTCCAACTAATTTCTCTGTTCTTTCTCTAACTCTGTCTATAAGTAACCTACCATACACTTTTCCTATTATACTAAGAAGACAAATGCCCCTATGATTACCACACACTTCTTTTTCCCCTTTTCCTTTGTACAAGGGAATAATTATACCTGACTTCCAATCCTCCGGGACTCTACCTTCCTCCCAGGCCAATCTGCACATCTTCCACATCCATTCTACTACTATCTCTCCCCCATGCTTCAGCATTTCACCACACACTCCATCAATTCCTGGGGCTTTCCCCGATTTAACTTTCTTCATTGCTTCCACAACTTCCATCCTACTGATTTCTTCCTGTCTTCTCACCTCCCTCCTTCTCCCAGCCATTCCCCAGCCACTTATACTCGCATTACTTCCATCCTCCACGTTCAACAATTCCTTAAAGTGTTCTCTCCATCTGCTCACTTTTTCTCCCTTCTCCACTAGTAATCTACCATTTTATCTTTCACTCCCCTGCTAACTTCACTTCCACCCTGTCTTACTCTTTTTCACTTCTCTCCAGAACATTTTCTTACAGTCCCTCCACTTTACACTCAAATTCCTTCCAAATTCCTCATCCACTCTCTTCTTACTCTCTCTTACTAATCTTTTCACCTCTCTTCCTTTCCACATATAACTCTCTCTTCCGCCTCTCAACTTCTTCCACGCCCCTATTTCTCATCCATTCATTGTATGCTTTCTTCTTTTGTGCCACAGCCTGTTTCACCTCTTCAGTCCACCACGCTGTTCCTTGCACCCCCTCCGTCTTCTCTTCCTTCCACACACCACATCACATGCTGCACATATTTCTTCTGTAAATATCTTACACACACCTTCCACGTCTCCCATCTGCTCCAATTCATATTTGCCCAATCGTTCCTCCACTTCTCTCTTATACTCTGCCTTTTTCTCATCCTCTTGTAACCTTTCCACTCTCCATGCAACTACTCCTTCCTCTCGTCTTTCCCTTCTTCTATTCCTCCATCTTACTTGCAACCTAATTCTGGCCACCACCAAGTAGTGGTCAGAAAGTCCACTCCCCCAACCTCTATACACTCTTGCATCCTTTACACATCTTCGCATCCTTTCATCCACACACACATAATCAATCATTGCCTTCCTTTCATTCAGTTCACCACCCACCCTTCTCATCACTCGCCATGTATACCTGTGGATCATTTTATGCCTGAAGAGGGTATTGGCTATTACCAACCCCCTCCCAGCACAAATGTCCACTAGCGCACTCCCATTCTCATCTATCTCAGCAGGCACACCCCACTCACCAACTATTCCATCCACCTTCACATTACCAACTTTACCATTCATATCACCAATCAAAAACACTCTCTCACTCCTTCCAAACTTTTCCATGCACACTTCCACATTTGTCCAGAACTCTTCTCTCACTCTTCTAGCACGATCTTGCGTTGGCGCATACACACACACACAATCGCCCACATTTGTATTCCAACTTTCAACTTTACCCACACAATCCTTGACCCAACTGATCCATACTGTCTTATGCTCTTCTTCCATCTTTTACTCACAACTATACACACTCCTTCCTTTGCCCTCTCATTCTCATCTACTCCTGCACATATACCCCATCCATACTCCCATTCTCTCACACTTTCTCCTCTCCATTTTGTTTCAGTTATTCCACATACATCCACTTTCGCATCCTCAAGCACCTGGACAATCTCTCTCTCTTTCACCTCATCATTCGCTCCTCTTACATTCCATGTACACATTACCAAGTCCTTTGTCCGGTCCTGGGTCGTCAACGTTTGGTCATTCCTTGTCCGAGGCTTCTTGTTTGTTTTTTTAGTTAGTTGTTTTCCGGGGAGGGGCACTAACCCTCCGCCAACCCTTTTAGTCGCCTTTTACGACAAGCAGGGATACTGGGGGAGTATTCTTGAAAACCCCCCTACCCCCAGGGGGGGTAAATGTTCTGCTTCTTTCATGATGCTCTTGGACTAACCCCTTCAGTACGATGACATTTTACTCGCGTGCTAATTCCAGATTATTTTATTCAGTCTGTGAGACTTTCTGAACCTGAGAGATACAGGTTTCGTTAATCACTACTTGAATTCTCTCCAAGTTTGATAATATTGTCTGTAGGGTAAATATGCTGTCGGATTGAAGAGGTTAAGGAATTGCTTGTGTACGCAAATGCAGAGAACTGTGTCGTCAAAAATATTATTATTATCCAGACACCACATTCTCGAAGTCATGCAATTGAATGCGTCCCCTTTAGCGAGAGTTTAAGCTATATCAGCGCCACCACTTGAAGGCGTCCCCCTCCTGCACCACATCCTCTGAGTACAGGAATGGAATGCGTCCCTTTTAGCGAGAGAGTTTAAGCTTTAGTACTCAGCCCCTAACTCTCTGCCCCCACTGTCTTCCTGTGCTGAGTTACCACGCTGAGCCTCATTAAGACTCCGGTAATGAGATCAGAACCAGCTAAACGCGGACCAGGGAAGGCGTTATGTGGTTCAAGAGGCCATTGCTTACGCCCAGACTGCTTCGCTTACGTCGATGCTTTGTAAAGGAAGTGAGTTTTGCCTAATACAACGCCTCGTCTGTAGGGTCCAATAAAAGTAGTAAAGACATTCCAGTTTCGTGAGAAGGAGGTAAAATAAATAAGTGTGGCTTAGATCAGTGTTAACATAATTCAGTAATATTTAGATTTAATTTTATACGATGTAAATATTTCAGAATCGTACAGACATTGATCCAGGGCTTTGTGATGTGTTTTATATCCTACGCACTAAACTGAAATCCATATGCTGCTTCTCTTGGACACTACTCGTTTCGGCTGCTGGCTAACTTTCCTAAGCTGCGAGAGAGAGAGAGAGAGAGAGAGAGAGAGAGAGAGGAAAAGGGGAACGATGATAATTTCTTGTCCGCTTCTGTAAATTCGACAGAAGAAAAAAAAAATCACTATCTTGCTGAAAGTTTGAATATATAGGACGAAAAGTTTTAAAATATTGCCTAGGGGGTCTTTGAAACACCTACCTCACCTGTATATGCTCAAAGTCAGCACAAAAAGAGTATCATTAGTTTTAAGGGCGCATTTATCTATTTATTTTATTAATTTATTTTTTTTGTCCGGAATCCCACCTTTCCTCCTCCCCGTTTCACGTAATATGCAAATGAGAGTATTAAAATTTTGAGAGACCTTTCCAAAAATTAGTTACCTTTTCGAGAGTCCGTACAAATCATAACTTCTCTCTCTCTCTCTCTCTCTCTCTCTCTCTCTCTCTCTCTCTTTTTTTTTTTTTTTTTTTTTTTACCCCCCCCACCTCACGTCGATTTTTCTCAGCTTCTCATATACTAAGAAAAATCGTCTGAAAAATGATGGATGAGCTCTGGTAATGAAGAGGTAAAGATTTGGGCTGTGTGTAACTTTGTCAGCGTGTAGGTCGTTAAGCTGAAGACGGGGAGCATCGGCTAATCCGCTTATTTTATTCTCTCTCTCTCTCTCTCTCTCTCCCAAGTTCGTTCACCCTTCTCTTAATATCCATTCTTTTAATTTTACACACTACCTGAATCCCCTCTCTTTTTCTCCCTCCCTCCCTCCCTGTAATGATCATCTTTTTGCTCAGTTTCCCCTAATGTCCTCTTTTTTGTGTGTCTCTTCCTCGATTTTTTTTTTTTCCCTCTCGCCCTCTCCCTCTACCTTTGTTCTCTCTACCCCTCTCCCTTCTACCTCTCTTCCTTCTTCCTTCCTCTCATTGTTTTTATATGTCAACTTTCCTGTGTTTTTCTTCTTTTAGTCTTTCTATAATTTTCTTTGCGTCATTCTCCCTCCAGCTAATATAATTGTTTACTCATTTTGTCCTCTTTCATTTCTACCTTCATCTTCTGATTTTCTCCCTTTTACCTCCTCTTTCTGTCTTTCTCTCTCCCTCCCATTATCTTTTCTCCTCCCTCCCTCTACGTCCCTCCCTCTTTCTTTTTTTTCTTCGTCTACCTCCCTCTCTCTCTGATGATCGTCTTCTCTCTTCCAATGCTTCCTATTCTCTAATTTTTTTCTTCTCCCTCCCTCTACCGCCCTCTCTGACGTCATCATCTCTCCCCCATCCCTCCCTCCAATTATCCTCCTTGCCTCCCTCCTCCTTATCACCCTTTGTCTTCCCCCTCTGCCAGGCCAATCCCTCGTCTGTCGGCGGTAAGTAAGTAGGTTTAGTAAGTTTAATTGGCCGGGATTCAGTATGAGTGACGCATAATCTCACACAAGCATGACATCCATTTCAGACTGCCAGACTTTTACGAACCTGTTACGAGTTTTTAATTTTCTGCGTCTTTGAGCCCAACTGACTACTATTTTTTCATTCTCCTTCATCCTCTTGACCATTATTTTCCTCTGATTATGTTTCTCTGTTACTTAAATCTTCTCACTAATTTTTCCTTCTCATTCTCTCACTAGCTTTTCCTTCATTTTTCCTTCCTGTTCCTTCCTTTGACTGCTGTTTTTCCCTTTCTCAACCAAGACTATTTTTCTGCCCTACTATTGACCCTGTGGCTGTTCTTAAACCTTCAGGGACATTGAGTCGTATTAAAAAATTTCGCCAAGAAGATGTAGGCAAGCCCTCCGTATTTTTTAACATCATTTTTGCAACTCATAATGAAGTGTCATCCATAGTAATTTTCTCTAAACAGCGGAAGTCGTCAGTAGTCATTGGTTTCTAAAAGTAAAAAAGAAAAGAAACTACAGTATATTGATTTGTACATCTGATACAATACTTCTTCACTACATTTAACATCGCGTCTCGTAAGGTAATTTTTTTTTCTTTCTGTTAGTAATTCCTTCAACAAAGAGTCACGTTCCATTGGCCCTCATCAGGTTTGAGTGGCTTGTCGAGTGAAGCAGTTGTAGGCCAGGAAAAAGGGTACTTGAGTTTACCCTCATCCATAAGAAGACGAGTTTAATTATTTCTTTTTTTGTTTTGTTTTTTCACTGCCTACAGACGTTTCTTTTCCTCCTTTTAGGGAGATCAGTGATAGCGAAGATGAAGGCAATATCAAAATCTCCCATTTCAAGAGGTGTCCAAGCGGGAAGAAAATAATCTGTTAAAAGCAAAAATGAAAATGAAAAAAAGAAGACTGCCAGCTTCCAGAGCTTAATATTATTTCTTGAACAACTGCTCACGTTCCATTGGCTCTCGTAAGAACTGAGTGGTTTGTCGAGTGAGGCGGATGTAGAGGCCAGGAAAAAAAGGTGCCTCAGTTTAAAAGCCACAGGAGCCACGACCGTGTACACTCCTGGGAGACTCTCACCCTAAATGACATTTCTTTCTGTTAGGGGGAGTTGGTGGGGAGAGGGGAGGAGAGGAGAGGAGTCGAGTCATCCCTCACCCCTCCTCCTTCTCCTTCTCCCAATCTTGTTTCCATTCTAACCACGTCTCCACTTCTTAACCCTCTCTGCCTTCCACCCTAACCTTCCTCCACCTCCCACCAAGTTGGCCCCACTTCCATTCTCCAGTCCCCACCCCATAACTCCCCACCTCCACTCTCATTCACTTAACCTTTCCTCCCTTCCCATCTTCCAGCATCCCCCCCATCTCCTCCCCTCACCCTTATCTCTGTCCCCCTACATTTCCATCTCCCAGTCGTTCCTATCCCCCCCTCCTTTCCTTCTTCTTCCAACCTTCTCCCATCCAAACTCCCCCACCACCTTCCACTTCAAACCCCCTCCACTTCCAACGCCTAAACCCGCACTTCCTGCCCCATCCGCACCCCTTATCTCTCCCTCTACTTAATTCCTCCCATTATCACCTCTTTTGTCTCTTCTTCCGACCCACCTTCCCTCTTTATTTCCATCTCCCAACCCTTCCAGGATTCAGCGCTCCCTCTACCCATCCCCTAAACCTTCCTAAACCCCCCTTAACCGCCCCCTCTTCTACTCCAGCCCCCCTCCCCCTTCCCTTTAGTGGAGGTAGCGAGGCTGGGCAGGGACTGGAGGACCTGAAGGGTTTCTTTAACAGCGTCTCAACGAATGAAGGAGCCCCAGCAAAAGTTTTAATTACTTCATCTGCACGCACGAAAAAACAGTCTACCTAGGACCACTGGTTTCTCTGTCTGTCTGTCTGTCTCTCTCTCTCTCTCTCTCTCTCTCTCTCTCTCTCTCGAGTTAGGTTTTAGCCGAAAATATGGAACTTCGCAAGAGAGAGAGAGAGAGAGAGAGAGAGAGAGAGAGAGAGAGTCAGACAGACAGACAGATAGGAGGAGACTACTGTTTTGGCCATGAAAAAAAAAAAAAAAAAATCCTCTTACTTTACTCGGATTGATGCAAGACACTTTGATTACACTCAGGTGACACCCACGAGGATCAGTGAAGAAAGACAGAAAAGTGAAGAAGACAGAAGGAAAAAAAAAAATCTAGAAAAAAAAGAAAAACGAATAAAAAAGAAAAGAAAACTAAATAGAGGAACAACTTCAGCGAAAATTAAGAACTTTTTTGTACTCTTTTTCCAGCCGAGTCCAGCTAATTGAGTTCACGAGGCAATCCTTCCTGTTCAGTTTAGTCTTTTGTTTTTTCTGTTTTCTTAAGATTTTTTCAGCGTTAGGGGAGATTTTCCGGACAGTAGGGGTTTGATGTAGAATTTATAAACCCCGCCACTGCCAAAGATCCCTCCTAAAGTTGAGCCAAATTGGCGGGTAATAGCGTGGTTAATTTTAAAAGCATTCAAGTCGATTCGCTTCCAATGACATTCCGTCCCCAGTCGTTTCGCCCCCATTATAGTCTGTTTATTTTTATCTGGCAAAGATTCGTAACCCCTTTCAGCTCAGGTAGTGGCCGAACATTGTCAGACTGGAGGATAAATTTGACTAGTAACCAAAGAGACTTATTCCTACCTCGTAAGTGAGACTTATCAGATTCCACGCAGCCATGGCTTAATATTCAAGTTGTGGCCTGGTTCCTTCAGATGAAAACAAAGCATCAATAATATAACCTAATCTAGCATGACCTAACCTAACCCAGCCTAACATACTCTAATTTATCCCAACGTAAATTGACCTGAAGTAACCTAACTTAACCTAGCTTAACCTAACACCTACTGACAATCAGAACGACTTGTGGCCGGATCGATCGGGGGGGAAAAAAAAAAATGAATAAGTAAAATGTCATCAGGGTTCGGTAATTGGAGAGATAATTGAACGTGTGTGTAATTAGAAAAAAAAAAGAAGAAGAAGAAATCCAGAGGGAACATCTTCAAGAACACAGAATTTCGTACCCCGTTCCAGCTGCTACCAAATTATTCAGTTCAAGAGACGATCACCGTGGTGGAAGATGCAGCTGGGGTAGAAGACGCAGCCGGGGTGGAAGACGCAGCCGGGGTGGAAGACGCAGCCGGGGTGGAAGATGCAGCTGGAGTGGAAGATGCAGCTGGGGTGGACGACGCAGTTGACCTTTGCGTGGGTAGAAAAGATGTTCGTTCTTTGGTCGGACCGGGAGTGATTTTGGTTCCAGTGAGTTTATTTATTTATTTATTTATTTATTTTTATGTCGCTGCCATCTAGGGGCTTTTTTTTTTCCCCTTCTTTTGCTCATCTGTAAAAAAAATTAATGCAAACCTCTAGCACTGAAAAGGTTAGTTAATGAATGCTGTATCATCTGACTCCCCCAGTTTGAAGTCTCCCTAAAGCTGAATAAAGTCGTCTAGTGGTTGCAATAATGTTTTATAAAAATACTCAGACGACGATTTGTTTTATATTCTCTCACACAGCGGGCAATTTCTTTTTCCCAATTCTTTTTATTCGAGTGTAATATGGAAGGGGTTAACGAAGGCGCTGTCTAACCCCTCTACATCAACATTTCTTTCCCAAGCTGAATAAAATCGCCTAGAGATAGGGAGAGTAGAATAAATAACACGTCATTGGGTTAAAGGGGTTGACTACTCCAGTGCCACATTTTCTGTTACATTCTCGCTACCTCCAGACGATTTTATTTACTTTGGGAGACTATTAGAGAATGGGGAGTTAGATGTAACCGTCGTTAAACCCCATTACTAATAAAGGTCTTTCTAGAGATGAGTAAAATCGTCTGGAGATATCAAGAATGAAATAAGAAATACGGCATTGGAATGAAGGGGTTAGTGAGAGAGAGAGAGAGAGAGGTCCTGGGAACAAAGAGACTGCAAGGATATTGGGCCTTAGTATTTTTTTCTTCCATTGAGTTGTAGCTGGAGACCGTCACTAGTTCGAGTGTATAGTGCTAATCACGAAGAAGTGCTAGGGAGCGGACGTAGAGCTGCAGCATTCTTTTATCCTGCCACTGAGCTTTTGTCGAATAAGCTGCAAAAGGGCGAGAAGCTCCACCAAAGTAATGTGGACGAAAAACAGGTATCATTAAGTCTTTCCCAACGTCCCTGATTAGTGTGGAGTTAACTGCCTGTACATTTTAAATTCCGTTCCTTCTTAAATGACCTTCCTTTTGTCTGTCTCTCTGTCTGTCTGTTTGTGTGTTGGTCCAGATGTTTATTCGTCTGTCTGTCTTGTGCTTATTGTAGTAGAGTAAATGAATTATGCATAACGTCGTTCCTGAGATAACGTTATTATTTTCTTTTTTAATTTTTTCTTATCGATTTTGACTAGTTACGATTGTTTGCACTGACGTATTTTTCTTTTAAATTTTTGTCTTGTATCATCAAATTTAATGAGATTAGTAGTGATTGCATGCACTGATGAGGTTAAAGTTTGCTTCGTTTACCCTGTCAATAAAAAAGGTCCCTTCAGAGCAAAAGGGAATAGTTTGAAGATAGCCAGAATGAAGGGGCTAGTACCTCTGACATTTAACTCTCTCTCTCTCTCTCTCTCTCTCTCTCTCTCTCTCTCTCTCTCTCTCTCTCTCTCTCCCTCCTTGTTTTTTCCGTAAATTTTTTTGCACACTCTCTAGTTACACACGCTACTATTTCGTTCTCCAACCCATCCACAGCTCTGTCGTTCTAAATAGTGATTTGATTGATTGATGGTTTGTGTGTGTGTGTGTGTGTGTGTGTGTGTGTGTCATTTCAACCATGCGTCATTATTATTTTTCATGTGTATATTGCTAGAGTGGAATCAGTGGCACAGCAGTAATATCAATACTCCTTTTACTCCAACTTGGCTTAAATTGCCATCTCAACGTCTTAAATGCAGGGCTGTAACAATAGATTAACACTAGACTTTGATGCTAGTCACGAAGAAGTGTTATGGAAAGCATGTGAGGCTGTAGCATTGTTTTGTTCTGCCTCTGAGGTACGTCATACAACCTACAAAAGGACGAAAATCTTTGTCAGGTTATAGAAAAGCAGTTATAGATTTATTAACATGGAATAGTGGTTTATATTTAACGAGACTGCAATCCGAGTGTACAGAATCTTCCTTAATAAAACACATGTAATCATAAACTAATCATTCCAGACATTTCAACATACAGATCCTTTAAAGTGCACTAGTTCGTAATTGCATAAATAATGGTATTGGCTGTTTATTTTTACCTGCATTGCAAGATCAGGTAAATGAGAGCAAGGTGGTCTTGTCTCTCTCAGTGGGATAGTTTGCAGTTGAACACATACCGGTACTATAGCTGTAAAACCCCGAGTGAACCAACCGAAAAAGAAAAAGTTCAAAATATACAAAAAGGTTCCATTACCCGCCCAATTGATTCTACTGCCCTAAAAGCATTAACCAGTTAGCCAAAGTGCAGCCACTCTGTGTGTATTCAGCGCCACAGCCACCACGGGATGCTGCAGCCGCGTGGACAGTACCGTCACGCAACCCCGTGCTTTCAACCCTTCCATTTCGATTGCCCGGGATTATGGAGAGTGACCATCAGTGGCGGGGCATTGACCGGGGCTAGAGGGTCGGCACAGTGTTATCTCTCTCATTTTGGCCGGCTTTTGCTTTTTCTCATTATTGGATGGCACTCATTTCTCTCTGTTCTGTTTTATCTTTCTTTTTCTTTCACTCGACTCTCCGCTTGGGATATCCTTCTGGTCAGCTCCCCTTTACCCTCTTCATTTTATCATGCTCCGATTCTCCCTTCATTTATCTCTTCCCTCCTCCTCACTTCATCATTTCCCTCCATCTCACTTCTCCATCCAACCCTCCTCGTTTTATCTTCCCCACGTATCTATTCCGCATCACTATCTTTTCCCCTGTCTCTTTGTCTCTCTCTCTCTTTTTATCTCTCCCTCCTCTCTCTATCTCTCCGTCTCTCCCAGTTCTCTCCTTTCCTCGGCCCCGGTATCGTATTTCCTCACCCTTCATTTTCGTTTACTTTGGACTCGTGCTTCTTCTGTCCATCTTGGCCTTGTGGTCTGGTGGAAACTTTGGCCTTGCTATTCTTGCATAGGGGGTCTCGTATTCTCTCTCTCTCTCTCTCTCTCTCTCTCCTCGTAGTTATTGATGCATGCCTGAACATCTGCATCAGGTTGTGTTAGGGTTTGTGTGTGTGTGTGTGTGTGTGTGTGTGTGTGTGTGTGAAGGGATGCTCTACATGTGATGATGTAGAAGGAAAACCAGCTTCCTGATTTTTTGTTTGTTTGTTTATTCCACCGAGATTAAGGGAAACATTTTGTAATGGTGGGGTTGAAAGTCTTTACTATCCCCTTAAGGCAATGGGTCTGTCCTCGGCTGAATAAAATCGTCTGGCATTAGTGTTAGAATAACAATCTCGTCCTCTGGTTGAAGGAAATAACACCACTAGTATAATGATGCCTCTTATATTGTAATTTATCTCTCTACAAACAGACGATTTCATTCATCTTAAGGACCTCTCGTAATGAAGGTCAGAACTGCATTGAGTAGGCTCCTTAACCAAAGACTCCACTCTTGACCCGAAACGCCCTCATTCCTCTCAGTTACAGCACACTTAGCAAACGGTGATTAAGCCCTCGTGTGTGTGTGTGTGTGTGTGTGTGTGTGTGTGTGTCCCCATAAATCATGCATAATGGCATGTGGTATTATCAGGCTAATTGAGACATAAATTGACCCCTTTGCCGCGTCAGGGGTACCTAGTCAGTGAACGGGAGGGGAGAAAGGGGAAGAGGGGTGAGGGGAAAGTAGGGAAGGGGGAAAGGGAGGGAGGGAAATGTAGAGAGGGAGGAAGAGGACGTGGAAAAGGGAGGTGAGGTATGGGTGTGGGGAAGAGGAAGAACGCGGGGAAAGGATGGGAGGAGGAGAAAGAAATGAGGCAGAGGGTGAGGGAAGGAGATGTGAAAAGATGAGAGGGTGAGGGTATTTGGAGAGAGAGAGAGAGAGAGAGAGAGAGAGAGAGAGGGTGGAAGGCAAGATAGGAACTGGAGGATCATTTTCGAAACCGTTTGATGTATTGTGAAAATTCGCTACAGTACTGTTTGTTTTGTGAGCGAAGGATAAGAAGAGCAAAGGAAGAAAAAAATAGGACTGGAAGGAGAGGGGGGCGAAGCTAGTCCTGGGAGGGGAGAGGGAAAGGGCGTGGGAGAGAAAGAGATACGAGAGGAAAGGGAAAATATGGGCATGGGAAGGAGAAGAGTGAAACAATAGGAGGGAAGGAAAGAAGGCGGGAAGGGGAAACAAGAATTGAGGGAAGGGGAGGGGGAAGGAAGAGGAGGAGGAGTGGGTGGAAGGGGCAAATGGAGAGTGGATACTAGGAGAGGGAGACTGAAATATTGCTGCGTTTGAAGGCGGTAGGGGATGCTGCCTTATAGGGGTAGGGGTGGGGGTGGAGATGTGGTCAAGGTGAGGATGAGGCATAGGCAGTGGGGGTGCGTGGATGGGGATATGGAGGTGAGGGGTGGATGTGGGAGTGGGGAAAGGAAAGTGGGTGTGTGTGGGTGGGGATGTGGAGGTGGGGGATGTTGGAGGGAAGATGTTGGGTTGGGATTAGCCCTGGAGGTCGGGATGTGTGTGTGTGTGGGGGGGGGAGGGCTGGACGAACAGTGGTTGTAGGGGTGTGCATGGAAGTGAGGATGTGGGGAGGGAAAGGGTGAGTGATGGTGAGGGGTGTGGGTGTGGGGTTGGGGATGTGGGAGGGAAGAGGGGGACATGTGTAACTCAGATGCAGAGAAATGTACATGCAGAACGTGGTTAATGCTTCAGATAAATGATGGTTCCAGATCTTGACAAGGTGGAATGAGTTGTGGCGAGGTGTGAAGGGGCAAAAAAGAAACATTACAGAAAGTGGAACATCAGGAGAAGAGGGAATCTTATAAAACAAGAGAATGAAAAAAAGGAAAACAAAGGGGAAAGAAATGTCAGAGAGAACTGGGAGTCAAAATAATGAAAAAAAGCAGAAAAAGAAGTAAAAAGTAAAGGAGAGAGAAGAGGGATGAACAAGGGAAAGGACAGAAAAAAGAGGAAATAATGAAAAAAAGATACAAATGAAAGAGAGAGAGAAAACAGCACTATTAAAAACGTATAACAAAAAGAAAGGAATATCAGAGGACAGAGGACGGGAAAACAAAGGGACAAGTAAGCAGAAAAGAAGAGGAAAATCTAATATCAAAGACTCACAAAAGAGCTTAGTAAAACACCAGAAACAGGGTATTGATGATAGTGGACAGAGGATATCACTATTTTAGCGTCCTGGTTCTTGTAGCTTTTATTTGAAGGAGACGGATATGAACAGGAAGGAGGGGAAAAAGTCAAAATGCGGCTTGGAAGAAAGAGGAAAATGAAGAAGATACAAGGAACGAGGCGAGGGAGTGAAAAAGTGAGAATGAGATGTTGCTGGACGGCCAGAAAAGGTGAGAATACGAGAGAGAGAGAGAGAGAGAGAGAGAGAGAGAGAGAGTTCTTAGTTTAAAACATGACAAGTTATGAAAGTTAATTAGTGAGGACAATGTGTAAAAAATAGAGCTGTGTGAGAGGAGGTGGACACACACACACACACACACACACACACACACACACACACACACACACACACACACACACACACACACACACACACACACACACACACACCTCAATTAACCACATGACTACAATAATATCTTGTTTTATATCTTTCTTCTCCAGACGATTTTTTGCATCTCAGAAGAAACTCCGCCTCGTAGGTTTCAGATATCCTCACCAATCCTTCCAGTATGAGACGCCTTTCCTTATGCTAACAAAATCGCCATGTGGCAGGGAAAATATAGTTACGAAATCGTTGTATAAAGAGGTTAACGAAGAAAGCTTGTTAGAGTGAAAGTGCGTGTGAGTGAGGGGGGGATGGGAGATGGGGAGGGTAGTGTAATGATGGGGTGGAGTGGGGAGTGTTGTGGTGGGATGAGGGGGAGGAACGAGGGGAGGAAGGAGTGGGAGTGGGGAGGACAAGAGGTGATGATAATGGATGACAAGGCCGAGGAAAATTGAAGGGTAAGAGAATAAGTGGTGTGAATAAGTGTCAGGCGGTTCAGTAGTGAGTGTGTTGGCGAGTGATGGAGATGGTGTGAGTGTGGGGGCGAGGTGAGAGAGAGAGAGAGCGACGGTGTGAGTGTGTGTGTGTGGGGGCGAAGTGAGTGCATTAGATTCAGCCTTTCCGTGCGTGCAAACAGAAAGAAATAATCCAGTTTGCATCACATCCAGACAGCGACAACAGGCAGGCACTGGGATGAGAGGACGAGCACTGGGAAAAGGAGGAGGAGAGGAGGAGGAGAAGAAGGAGGAGGAGGTGGGTGGGAGGAAGAAGATCAAAGGATGAAAAGTAAGGCAGCCGAAGATGAAAGAATGAAAGCTCTGAGGAGGAGGAGGAGGAGGGAAGAGGGACGAAATTAGAGTGGATGAAGGAAAATATGGGTAAAAGAAATAACATTAACAAAGATAATGGAGAAAAACTAAAGGAGACGAAGATGAAAGAATGTTTTGGGGGAGGAAACGAAATTAATGAGGAAGCAGGATGAAAGAAAAACATTACCAAGAATAATAGAACGATAGTTAAAGTATCCGAAGATTAAAGAATGTGGGCCTTGGAGAGAGTGGGAGAAAAAAAAAAATATGAGACAAAGAAGACTGAACAGTAGTATTTGAAAGAAAAGAAAAAGCAGCAATAAAATTAATGACAGAAGTGGAAATGATAAGAATTTAGGGTGGTGGGAAGGGGATTTAAACAGAACGAAGAAGAAGGGAAGCCACAGGAAAGATAAAAAAAAAGATTTAAGAAACTTCAAAAGACGAGAACTGAGGCAGCGGAAGATGAAAGAATAAGGTCTTTAAAGAGAGGGACGGGACGTAATGTAAATGAGGGGGAAAGAGGAAAGTATGTAAGTGTAGGTGGAGGAGAGCGTAAGGAAATTAACGCGAATGAGGGAAAAACTGAGGATAGAGCAGAGATGGAAGAGCGGATGTGGAAGAGGAGGGAAGAAAGTAGAAGGAAACAGTGGAAAGGACCGGACAGGAATAGGAGGAGAAGCAAGAGGAAAAGGAGGAAAATGAAGGGAATGAAACAAATGAGGAAGAAGGGATGAAAGCTTTGGAATGAGGGGCGGGGAGGTATAATGAAGGACACACATACACACACAGACACACACAAAAAAATAGTGCAATATTTAAAGAAATGAATCTGTGAAGTGAAGATGGAAAAGGGGACGAGAAAATTGTCAGAAAGCAGTGATAATAAGAAATAAGTAAGAGGAACAAGAAGCAGAACAGAGAACAAAGAGGAAAACATTTTAATAGTAAGGATTGGGAAGAAGAAAGGGACACTAGGAAGAAGAAAGACCGAGGAAGACAGTAACAGTGCAAGGATGGATAGAATAAGGGAAGGGAAAAGAAGAAACAGTAGTGTAAAAAGGAAAGAACAGTGAAAAGGAAATGAACGATGGGAAGAAGAGAGAGGCGGGAAGAGCGGAACAAAAGAAAAAGGAAAGAGAAGGAAAAAGAGAGGCACCTAGAACACAGTATAGCGTAAAATGGAAAAAAGAGATGGGAAAAAAGACCACAGGAAGAGGGGAAAACGAAGGAGAAACAACAGGAAGGAGCAAAAGGAAGAGAAGGAAAAATGAGTGGAAGGAGGAAAGAAGAAGTGAAAAGGAGGAGGAAAAATGGGAACAAGAAAGACCAAAGAGAAATCAGAGAAAAGGAAAATGAAGTTGACAAAACTGAGCAAGGGTACAGACGTGAGCATGGAAAGACGAGGAAGAGATAAGATTATGTGAGAAAATATAGAGAGTCAGGAGAGAATCGGAGAAATAAGACTGAGAAATGAGATTCAGAAATAAGATTGACAGAAAAAAAAAGAAAAGAAAAAAGAATTCCGTGTGACATACAGGATTGAGAAATGAGACGAGGAGTTCAACGAGGTTAGAGAGAGAGAGAGAGAGAGAGGGGGGGGGGGAAGAGAGATATCAAAAGCGTTTCATTATAATTTTTTCGGGCTCCTGATGAATTGTTCCTCTCTCTCTCTCTCTCTCTCTCTCTCTCTCTCTCTCTCTCTCTCCACACACACACACACACACACATACACACGCTGGGAACAACAACCACTAAATTATTAAAATAATTCAGTAATATCCACGCATTGCTCTCAGTAACCCTGCACACGCGACGCAAGGTTAAAAATTAAAGTCCAAAGGTGGGATTCGAGGCAAAATTATCTCTGGTTGTCCTTTACTTTGGTTCTTGGTGAAAAGGAAGACGAAGGAGAGGAGGAAGAAAGAAAATATCAACAGCAGCAAAATCAGGAACCTATTCACTCACCAGACACACACATTTGTACCAGAGAGAGAGAGAGAGAGAGAGAGAGAGAGAGAGAGAGAGAGACCATTGAGGCAAGGAAAAAAAAAAATGGCGAGCTCCCTAACTTTGGTCCCCGGTCAGGGAAAGAAGAAAGACAA
This sequence comes from Coenobita brevimanus, assembly GCF_032717465.1. Taxonomy (NCBI): domain Eukaryota; kingdom Metazoa; phylum Arthropoda; class Malacostraca; order Decapoda; family Coenobitidae; genus Coenobita; species Coenobita brevimanus. Next base: position 62,386,161 of record NC_137008.1, read on the forward strand.
AACAACGAAACGAAGACAAAAAAAGAGTGAGAAAAACGCCAACCTCACTATTTCCAGCCATTGTTCTCATCTACCTTGCACAGGCGACGCAAAAAAATATGCCAAATAAAAAAAGCAAAAGGCGAGACCCAAGCAAAAAAAAATGATGTCGCTCTCCCTAACTTTGGTGTCCAGGTAAAGCATCCCTGGTGAGGCCACGACCCCTCATCACGACCCTCATTTACCAAGTTTACCCGCCTCTATTAAGCACCCAGTCCCCCTCTCTCCTCGCGTGGGTTCGGGTTTTTGGAGTTCGCACGGTTTTAGGGAAGATTTTGGCGGTACTGAGGGTTTGCTTCAATGGTTTCGGTGCTTCATTCGTGGTTTCGGTTTAGTTGACTCACATACCAGGTTTTCTTCCTTCCGTTAAGTGCCCAAACCCCCATATTCTCACCCCGGATCCGGGCTTTTGAGTTTGTATTTTGGGGGGAAGGGGGTAGCGGGAGGCTGGCGGAATGTTTGAGGTTTTGTTTCAGTGGTTTCGGTGTTTATTTTGTGGTTTTGTTTAGTTTACCATTCGATTCTGTTGAGATTCTGTTATGTATGGTTGGAGTTTGTTGGTTCATCTGGGGCTCTGTTTAATTAGTGTGAAATAGTGGACGCAGTATTATTTGTCTTCCTTTCTCTCTCTCTGGACCCTACCTCACTCCATCCTTGGTTCAGGGAAAGGGGTCAGGATTATGATGATGATGATGATGATGATAAACGAAGAATGTCGTTGCTAGTCCCTTTTTCTCCGGGGAAAATTAAGTAATTTGAGCGTTATTGTGTTGGGGCAAGGCTGGCGAGGACGATAAAAGAAGAGGAAGTGCCTTTATCGCGTTAAGTGAGCTATTTTTAAGTTGGGTACACAGGGCGTCGCTGTCGTAATTACCCCTCTCAAAATGTGATGCCATGAAAGCCACCAATACAGGATTAAACGGACCATGAATATCGCACTCTTTTTTTACTCTAATTTGGCGAGAAATTGCCACCTCTTCATCTTGAATGCTGAGCTGTAGTAATAGACTAACTTTAGTATATAATGCTAGGCACGATGAAGCGCTTTGGAAGGAATGTAAGGTTGTAGCATTGTCTTTTTCTGCCATTGAACCATGAGAAGTACTCTGCAAAAAGATGGAAATCTGGGCCAAGTTTAGGTAAAAAGCCTACAGTATATATAGCTAATATTGGGGCCAGAGAGGGATGCCTTCATGTGATGGCACTGATATACTCGTGCGGCTCCACTGTCTGCTTCTACAAACGTTCCTCGACTCACTCCCAATCCCCCGAAGAGAGGATGGTCGATTGCAGGAGGAAGGAAACATCATCCCGCAGTCCACTGGGTTCACGTTTCAGATGAACCTGGGGCTGCAACAACAAGTACACCACCGCCATGTATTTCAGTGGCAGTAGGCAGGGTAGAATAAATGAATGGACGGTAATAAATTTCAGTCGTAAAATGAGCGCATCCTTGGTGACCTTTTCGAGATGAGCAGCCAACTCTAGTGAAATATTATGAAAGTTAAAAAAAAAAAAAAGAAAATGAATGCTCTAGATTGGTTAACTTTTTTTTATATTTGTTTTTGTTGATTGGTGGATTGACTGTGCTATCTGATGTGCACTTAAATTTCAAAGATTCTTTTGACTCTTTTTACTGCAGCATAAAATCGTTTGGCGTTAACCAGAGTAGTATGTAAGGATTGTTCCGAGCATGAGAGGGATATTGATGACCGTATTAACTCACTCTCTCTCTCTCTCTCTCTCTCAGCGGAGTAAAATCGACTGGCATTAGCTGGAATAAACCACACGAGTTGTTCCTAGCATGAGACGGTTAATGGCGACACTTTTAACCCTCTCAGCGCCCAGTGATTTCTCGGCTCAATAAAATCGTCTGACGTTGGTTGGAATAGAATGCTAGAGTTGTTCCGACCATGAGGGGGTTGTGTTATACTCTGGGTGGCTTGGAGACCTCCTCAAGTGCAGTTTGTCTGGGTTTATTGTTGTTCGTCTTGGGTTTATTGCCAGTTTTGATATGTGTTCCGGGAAAGGCGGAAGTATTCTGTGTGTGTGTGTGTGTGTGCGTGTGCGTGTGCGTGTGTGTGTGTGTGTGTGTGCGCGTGTGCGTGCGCCAGTAAGAAATAAGTTGGCATATTCACTTAAAACCATCGTAAGGGGGTACACTTAAGGGTGCACTAGACCGCCTTAACTAAGTGCATCGTTAGGGAGTCTAAGTGCACCCTCCAGTCCATCCGTACAGCCGGGGACATAACTTCCTTAATATTTCACCTGTTCTGCTTCTAACTTCCCTTAATATTTTACCTGTTCTGCTTCTAACTTCCCTTTACATTTCACCTGTTCTGTTTCTCACTCTTCTCTGCTGGCGAACATCCCTAAGCTGACAGAAATATGCTGTGGTTCTCTGCTTACATATTATTCTCTATGATGTGAGGCGTCAGGGGGGAAACTAATGGATTACCCCAAATGTGAAGTGGAGGAAGTCGTAAGCGAACTTTCTTCCTTGATTGTACATCCGAGTTTCTTAATGAGGACCCAAGGCAGAGTTGGGGAAAGCGACTGTATCTGGTTAAATATCCTCCAGCGAGAGTGCGGGATACATTCCATTAAAAATACGCTGATCAGGCCCAGCATAGTAAGCAGAGTGCATTAAGGAAGTGGTCTGTTGTTCGAAAGGGATGCAGTGCGATTCCAGACTCGGGCAAGAAGCAACTTTATCATTCCTTGTATTTCGTTAAAACAGACTTTATCCCTAATAGTTTTATTCTGTACTTTGTTCATTTTACCTTGGCCTGTAATTACCATCCGTTTATCTTGAATGCTGAGTTATAGCAACAGATTAACACTAAAATATGATACTAGTCACGAAGAAGTGCTACAGAAAGGACGTAAAACCATAGTATTGTCTTTTTCTGCCACTGAGCTACGTGAAATAAGCTGCAAATGGATGAAAATTTTGGCCAAGTGAAAGCGAATGAACTCAGTCCCAAATGAGACCGTCCAAGTACCGGTATGCACTGAATATGGACGGTGGATATTAGCGTCGAATTGGTGACATGTACACCCTATAAAAAAAGAATCGGGACCCTTACTGCACGATACATTATGCCACACCCCACGAAGGAATTTGAAGCCCCAACTGAGTTCTGGTGCGTATCAGTGGTCATTGCGAGACGCATCAGCTCGTGGGGTCCCGATTCTTTTTTTTATAGGGTGTACAGGTATATGGTAGATGAAACTGCTGGGAGGACTATTGTGGCCTTGGAAAATGGACTGTCAAGTCTTTGCTCATTGTTTAATATTACCTTCAAAGACCACGGAACATCATAGCAAGTTCATTTTGTAGCTAGAGGAAGAAGTTAAGACGATATGGCTAATGTAAAAGATATTTCTGATTGAAACCTTTATTGTCCGTGAACTGATAGGGGTTTAATTTCGTCTAACCATCCTCACCCTTACATAAGATAAGAGAGAGATCCTTTAACCCCTTGAATACGATGATGTGACGATTGTTGCTACTTCCAGATAAATAAATTCAACTTAGAGATGACTTTCCTAACTAGGTGGGTAAAATATAGTCTTCATCAACCCCTTCGCTACTGAGATCTCGTACACTAAATAAAATGGTCCAGTGTAAGGAAGATGAGAGGCACGTCCTGGCAGTAAATGGATTTTTCACCTCAAGCTCATGACTTTATTTTTGCTGCTTTCAGAACTTTTATTCAACTTAGGAAAGGCCTTTTGTGTTAAAGAGATCGATGAAGGCCCTATCAATCCCCTCCAGACTGAGAAGCATCTGAGTTAAATAAAATCATCTTGAGATAGCAAAAATAAACAAATAAATTGATGGATAAAAAAAAATAATCGGTCGTCAGATTGAAAGGATTAATGCAAAGTGATCAGTACGCTCTTGACTGGGACCAAATAGCACTGAGAGCCCTTATCAGCGTTACTAAAGCGTTACTAAATCCAAGGAAAGAGCATTGTACCGGGGGGGGGGGAGTAAGTCACCCCTCGTCTCGCTGGCTGTGCACGGTAGGTAAGGAAACAGCCATTTAAAGAAAAGAACCCGGGGGCGAGGATTCGAACCAGCGCTTGCAACTGCGTGAGTACAGCAGCTTACCAAGTGAGCCATTTAGTCCGTTCTCCCTACGTGTCAAGTAGGGTTGGTGGAGGATTAGTGCCCCTCCCTGTAAAACAATTAACTCTAAGCCTTTGGCCACCCCGTCTGGGATACATGGCGTCTGGCAATGAATGAATGAACCCGGGGGCTGTACACTTGTAGACGTAAGAGGCTTCACACACACACACACACACACACACACACACACACACACACACACACACACACACACACACACACACACACACACACACACACACACACACACACACACACACACACACACACACACACACACACACACACACACACACACACACACACACACACACACACACACACACACACACACACACACACACACACACACACACACACACACACACACTGGTGCAGTGGTAACGTTCTCGCTTGCCAACTGGTGGACAGAGTTCGCGCCTCGCTCAGGTTGCGAAAAGTTTCACTGACGAAGTGGGTGGTTACTGTCCCCCTAGAGCAAGGGGACGTGTGTGTGTGTGTGTGTGTGTGTGTGTGTGTGTGAAGATCACAACCTTGCCCTTAGATCGGACTATATGAGCTCTCAGCTCCCTTCCGGGAGGGTAAAAGCTGACGATCACGACCATCATGTGATCCTGACCGACCCGGTGAATTACACACACACACAACTCAAGTATGTTTTCAATTTCACATATTCATGGCATTTCCGTGGACGCGTGTATCGACAAGAGTGTGTGTGTGTGTGTGTGTGTGTGTGTGTGTGTGTGTGTGTGTGTGTGTGACGTGGGGCAGATTTCTGTGTCGGCAGCCTCTCGTAAACCTCAGCTGAATCACCTTCTTCCCTTACCTTATATTATTGCTCATGTTAAGTATCTCTCGTAACTCCAAGTGTTATTTCTCTCTCTCTTACAGTCCCCTCTTGGCCGGACCCTCAAAATGGACTCTTGCCACATACCTCATAAAAATCTGAGGAGAAAAGAGAGATAAAAGAGGTATTTTCACTTGATATGTATGGTCGTTGAATTATGTGATAGAGATTGAAAGTGCCGAATGTCTGCCTTGTTCCTTCTTGTATAGGCTGATTTGTGTCATATCGTTAGAGGAGAAATAGGTAAATATATATGGTATGTAAAGAAATAGATACGATAAATAGATACAGATAGATAGACAGATAGACTGATAGATAGGTATAGATAAACAGTTGGATATAAATTCTGTACATGGAAAGAGATATAAAGATTGATAGAAGTGGATAGATAGATATAGGCAGGTATAGGTAGATAGATAGACAGATAAATGTCCAACCAGGTCAGACTTCGTGAGCCAACATATCCAGTACAATAACATCTTTTTCAATTCATTTTAATTATTACCAAGCTAATTTTAATTCATCAAAGAACAGCTAACCTCACACTCTCAAATTAACTCAGGGAAGAAAGTTACGCTAGAGCCTCTTAGTTACGAGATGAGCTTAATTCTTCTGCTTAAGACATATAAGACATCATCGTCCTGCTGGGGTTAATTTGGCCAAGGAGCTGGTAATCTTGGCGGTGGTGCTTGAGTAATTAAAGAAGTCGTTATCTCTTTATAGGTGGGTGTTATTCTCTCTCTCTCTCTCTCTCTCTCTCTCTCTCTCTCTCTCCCTCAGTTACTCCTTACTTCCTCCTTCCTTTCTTTATTTTCTTGCGTAAATTATTTCTTTCCAACTTACATAACCATTTCCCCCAGTTCTTCCTCCTTTACTCATTGTATTTTGACATTCTTCCCGTTTTGAGAGAGAGAGAGAAAGAGAGAGAGAGAGAGAGAGAGAGGGAGAGAGAGAGAGAGAGAATAATTTATATGCCGTAATGAGGAAGGGACAAGTGACAGGTGGCTAGTAACGAAGAAGTGGAACCCATTATTTTTTTGTATTCTGTTTTTTTTTACGCCCTCGTTGGTGGGACACGTTCATTAGTGCGATGTGTGAAAGGCTGTAATATAAGAGACAGGTGTGTGTGTGTGTGTGTGTGTGTGTGTGTGTGTGTGTGTGAGAGAGAGAGAGAGAGAGAGAGAGAGAGAGAGAGAGAGGGTAATTATGAATGACGAAAGGAGAGGTAAGGAGTGGATTTGAGATTTCATGTGTTGGGTGAACAATGCACCTCCAAAGCCACACTTCTCTTCCACCTACTCCTTCACATCCACCTAATCCTTCTTTCATATCCACTTGCTGCACAGCCGACTCCTTCCCACACATCCACCCCTTCCTTCACATCCACCCCTTCCTTCACATCCACCTCTTCTTCCACATCCACATGCTTCCTCCTTCACATCCACCTGCTTCCTCCTTCACATCCATCTGTTTCCTCCTTCACATCTACCTCTTCCTCCTCCACATACACTAGCCACTTCTCTCTCTCCAACCCCTTCTTCTCCTCCCACTTGAGTTCCTTGCGAGGGCGCACTTCTACGAAAATATTACCAGCATTTCTTGACTGTCTTGTTTCGATGCTTTATTTTGTTGGTTTATTCTTGATGTTTCCAGGCGATTTAATTCAGCTTTTGTGTGTGTGTGTGTGTGTGTGTGTGTGTGTGTGTGTGAGGTATGGCAGTGTGTGGTGTGATAGTGTACTGGGTGCGTTAAGGCAGTGTGAGGTGGGCAATGTGTTTGGTATGGTAGCAAGCTTGGTGTGATGGGCAATGTGGGGTGTAGCTGCGTTACTTGTGCAGTGTGAAGTATGGCAGTGTGTATGGCAGCAGTGTGTGGTGTAGCAGTGTGTGGTGGACCAGTGTTAGGTGTGGGAGTGTCTGTGAGGTGTGTCTGGGGTACTTTGCGTTTGGGAATATGGAGTGTAGCTTTGTGGAGTGTGGTAGTGTGAGGTGTCCCAGTGTGTGGAGTGTGTTTGTAGTGTAGGATGTGGTGTAGCAGTGTGTGGTATGTTAGTGTGTGGTGGACCAGTGTTAGGTGTGGGAGTGTCTGTGAGGTGTGTCTGGGGTACTGTGGGTTTGGGAATATGGAGTGTAGCTTTGTGGAGTGTGGTAGTGTGAGGTGTCCCAGTGTGTGGAGTGTGTTTGTAGTGTAGGATGTGACCTGAGTGAGGTGTGCTAGTATGATGTATGATAATGTCGTCTGATAATACTGACTTTCATAACGCCTTGCCTTACCCAACTTCAGGAGCGGTAGAAAAAATGAAACCACACCTGTATATCACGTGTAGATTTCCCGGTAATATGTTCTAAGAGGAGGGCATTCGAGGAGGAGTGAAGAGGAAGGGACAAGGAAGAATATTGGCAAGATGGAAAGTAGAAGTAGGTTCCGTATATACAATCTTTCTCGGAGATAAGATAGATTGTAATTTTGTCTTCTCATACAGCTAAAATTCGCGTCACAACCAAACTGGGGTGAATATTGAGTTGATTAAATACGACTGACAAGCTACTTCATGATTTAGCAGGTATGGAGACTTTTATCACGCAGAGTTTGAAGGATTATTGATAGATGTGAAGCAGGGAGGACGTGTTAGGAAGGAGTCTGAGGCATGTCTTTTGCACCCCACCTCTCTTCTCTCTCTTCATATATCTTCATTAGCCTCTTAACACAAGCCACGCACGTACTTACACCCCCACCTCTCTCTCTCTCTCTCTCTCTCTCTCTCTCTCTCTCTCTCTCTCTCACACACACACACACACACACACACACACACACACACACACACACACACACACACACACACACACACACACACACACACACACACACACACACACAGTGAACAAGAAATCCTGTTGAGCTACCAGAGCAGCGGGCATGGGGTAGGGAGGAGGGGTGACTATCATATTGACCCTATAGAACCTTCCCAGGAAACAGGTGATTGAAGAGGCACCTACAGCGTCACGTAAGAGGGCTTGGTAGAGTAATTGCCCTTTCACCACCCTATTTCTGGAACCCTTGTCCATTTCCCTAACTATGGCCGGGAGAATAGGTGTGTGTAGAGAATAGATGTGTGTGTTTGTAGAGAGTGGAGGGTAAGGTGTTTTTAGGTGTGTATAGAGGATAGGGTATAACGTGGTCTAGAATAGGGGTGTGTAGCGGGCGAAGGTAAAGTGGTTGGTGGTGAAAAGCGTTTTGGATCATAACATAAAGGGTGTATTGTTATCCTATTTTCCCCATCATAATTATTAGGTGTGTAAGAGGGTGAGGGCAGGGTGGTTTGTATAGAGGAACGTTTAGGGCCATCTTATTAAGGCTGTATTGTTGCCCTGTGTTCCCAGTATACACCTATTTATACACGTCATATTATACAGACCACGGAGGAGTGAATAGGTGTGTGTGTAGAGGGCGGGGTAAGGTGGCTGGTGAAGAAAGGGAAGAAATGTTAGGGTCGTTATTAAGGCCGCGTTTATTGAACCTGTTATCGGGAAGAGGAAGGAAGGCCTCCATTTTTTATTCTTTTTTCTTTTCTTTTCTGTTGTTTGCATCGATAATGGAATAAATGATGGGAAATACTCCATAAGAAGTTTGGTCTCCTAGTCCTTTACCCAAACCGTGGCTGAGAGAACATGGGTGTGTGTGTGTGGGGTATGACAGTGTGTGTAATGTGTGAGATGCGGCAGTGTGTGATGTTTTAGAAGAGTGTTAGTGTGAGGTGTGGTAGTGCATGGTGTGGCAGTTTGAGGTGTGGCAGTATGTGGTATGGTATGTAAGGGGTGTACTGGTGTGAGGTCCTGTAGTGTATGCTGTGGCAGTTTGAGACGTGGCAGTGTGTAGTAAGGTATGTGAGGGGTGTACTGGTGTGAGGTGCAGTAATGTACAGTGTGGCAGTTTGAAATGTGGCAGTGTGTGTGTGAGAGATGCGTTAGCGTCAGAGGTGCGACATAGTAAGATAGGACACGACTCTGTACTCTTTATGTTTTAAAGCACAAACAACATTGCACATTCCTGTTTGTTCTGTAGATAGAGATACAACAATTCTTCTTTTCGCTACCCCGTAATACCGTTGTTTACTTTCCATTTCCAGAGTCCAAATTCCATCTTCATCATCATCGGGGAGACTGAGGTAAAGTAGAAACGAATTTTTACTGTTTATGGACAGTTATTAATATTTTTGTTGTCTCTTCAAGGTTTATTTATAGTGGTTTGTGTGTGTGTGTGTGTGTGTGTGTGAGAGAGAGAGAGAGAGAGAGAGGGAGAGACAGGACCTCATCAGTGTCATACGCTTCGCTCCTCCGTAGGGGGAAAAAGTCCTGTCAGGTATTTATTTTCCTCTCTCGTTTCCCCAGTTGAAGGGAGGTACGTTAGCTTCCTCAGCAGACCCAGTGAAGGTAGCCCGGCCAAGAGTGTCAGTAAAGGAGTAAGGGAATAAATAAAGAAATCATCATCGTCGTCATCATCGTCATTATCATCGTCCTCATCATCTTCATCATCATCCATCCATCATCAGTCCATCATCATCCATCCATTACCGTCCATCCAATATCATCATCATCACCATCACCACCACCACCATCATCACCATCATCATCATCATCATCATCATCATCATCATCATCACATCTTTTTTTCCTACCCATGAGTAAGGTGAGATGGGATGCAGAAAAAAAAAAAGAAAAAAAAAAAGGAGAAATTAGGAAAGTGAGAGAACTATTAGCCATCATTGCCTTGACCTTATTTTTCCTTGCCACCACCAAGGAAAAGTTTGCATAAGATAAACAAATAGGGAATGAAAAGTAGGATAGTAGTTTCCGTCCTAATCATCTTCACCTTTTTGCCAGCGTAAGGATAGAGAGAGGTAGGATTTAGAGGTGAGGAGAACGTATAAAAGTGGGAGAATTATCAATAGTAAGGAGAGTAAAGTAGGCCAGATATTCATTCACTCATCATTCAAGCCCCTGGAATCCTCGCTCAGTCCCACAAGCCTAGGGTAAAACGTGAAAAATCTCTCTCTCTCTCTCATTTTATAATTTAATATTTTATTCTGTGCACTTCTCGTTTATTATTTACCTCTCTATGATAATCAACTCATCCTTTATTTCCTTTGTTGTCCACCCTCCATAATTCTTCAGATTCTTTACCGTTCCTTTATTGTTCATTTTATCGTATTTGCCCGCTTCGTTGCCCTCATTTATTTTTCTTATTGAACTCGCCCTCATTACACTCCTTCTTCAGTCTGTACGTATGGTTCATTTGCGTTCATTATTCTCACACCTTGGCTCTCTCTCTCTCTCTCTCTCTCTCTCTCTCTCTCTAGGCCTAATCGCATCAGACCCAAATATCCATAACATTTCGTCCCATGAAAAGACCACCACCGTCAATACTTAATCTCAGCCACTTCCCATTTTCTATGAGTGGTCCTTAGAAGCTTTTGACAGGGGTAACTCAAGGGAAAAAAATTGGTGGGTAGATTCGGGGAAAATGGGGAATAGGAGTGATGTTACACCGTATTGAGAGAGAGAGAGGGAGAGAGAGAGAGAGAGAGAGAGAGAGAGAGAGAGATGCTTTCTATATTAGTGTCCTTCATTCGTGTATAAATTATCTTTAGAAGAATAGTTTACTGAATTTGGTGAGAAAGTGTTGTATTATACTACTTCAGAATATTCTTTATTTATCATGAATATTCTATGATCATTAGTGCAGGTAAAATTCAGGTAAACAGAATGACGAAGTTAATTAATATTGTTATCATGAACCCTCTCTTGATCGGGACAGCTTTAGTAGTCATTATTTTTCACCTAACTCCAGCGTACTTGATTGCAGAGTCGTGAGAGCCTTAGAACTTTACATCGTTTATTACCAGGGACCTTTTTTAAGCTGCATAAAATTTTCGGAAAAAATCAGGAGTAAAGGATTAAAAACGTTATCGATAGCAGGTTGGACATTACGGAAACATCGATACCGCAGTGGTTTACGATAAAGGCCTAATATTTGGCTCCTATGACTCACTGCCAGCTGAAGGAAATCGTCTGTTAGTAGGAAGAATAAACACTGATCACCACCACCACCACCACCGCCACCACTTGGATAAAAAGGGGTCGTCCTTCTCACGGATCCCAGAGGCTTTATTGTCGATCCTCTCCCCAGGGCAGTTTTCCTCCTCTCCATCCTTTCAAGATTTTTACTTTAATTATAACTTTTCCCAGTCAGTGTCGCCTCGTCTGATGCTTCCTGAAGATTAGGTACCCTCCCCCCCCACCCTCACCTCTCCCGCCTTCCTCCTTCTGTTCCCTTCCTCTCTCTCTCTCTCTCTCTCTCTCTCTCCTTGACGTAGGGCCCCGAGGCTAGTCAACGGTATGCCAAGACAATAAACGATATGAGAACGACCTACGCCCCTCATACCATTAAGGGATTGAAACCCAGTGAGGTGCCTTTAGGAGATTCAACCCTTTCAGTACAAGAACAAACAGCCACACCAAGTGGCCTAGTGTATTTAGCCCCCTTGGACACCTGTTGTATTTCATTTATTTATTTTTTCATTGTGGTAATTGTTAGACGATTTTATTCATCTGCATGTTAAATTTGGTTTTGAATGGGATATGCGGTATAGTGTAGTATGTGCATGAAACTCACTGTAGGATCTCGTGGGCTTTAAGTATGCTGCGGTGATAATATGCAAAAGTGATGATTTGTGTGTGTGTGTGTGTGTGTGTGTGTGTGAGAGAGAGAGAGAGAGAGAGAGAGAGCGTCAACTCTCACGCAGTGTGGAAGATGGTGAATATGCAGCGTGTGTCTATTTTCAGATCAAGAAAATTGCGCGTCAACTTAATTCCGCAGAGGTTTATTTTATCGGTCCACGCACCCACCCTAACGCACACCACACCCTTCTTAACACACCCCGGCACGCACCTCACACGGCCACATGATTGTTTAGGTTATGAGACACCCTGGCACGTTTTAACAATCTACTTTAGACACTTTAGCTTCTTCACTACACTGATGTCTTTTTCATCTGCTTTATTACGTCGATGTAGTAATGTCTTTATACTTTCTTGCCACGCACTACTTTGACGTATTGATGTTATGGTTTGTTCTAGCTTCGACAAGTTATATTCATCTTGGACGGCTTTTAGTGAAGGGGTTATTGAAAGCTGTATACAACCCCGCCTGTTCGAAAAGTATGTCCTGAGCTGAGTGAAATCGTCAGGAGAAGGCAAGAATATACTGAAGAATGGTGGATTCAGGGGATTAAATAGTTTACTGATTGAGATGGTGGGCATTAGTTAGCTGATGGACAGGCACAGGGGAGACTTTTCACTGACTGACACTTGGAGACTGTATCTTTCACTGACTGACAAGCTGAACAAGACCTTTCACTGATTGTTATACTTACAGGAGACGAGACAAGTAAATACCAAGTGTAGAGAAGGAACGTACTTTCACCATCAGCGCTGCGTTTACCGTCAAGTGTCCACATCAGGTAACAAGACTTCACTGACAGACAGCATCGGTATAAACGTGTCACTTTACTCAGACCGGCAGACGGGGTGCAGAACACAGATGGACAAGAGCACCTAAGTTATCCAACAGCCAGCGTTTAGAAAGAAACCTAGAACCCCTGAAGTGAACCCCAGACCACCACACAGAAAGAATAACAGCTACTCACCACTTGAAACCATACTCACAAACGGGAATTACCTCAGTGTCAAGAGGTGCCGGGCTGGAAGTTGTGTATCATCCCCAAGCAGGGCACTAGGAGCAATACTAACAAAATCTCTTTAATTTGTGCATAAGAATGTTTGTTTATATGTCTGCCTTCCTTCATACCGCTAACAAAGACTCACGGCCAAAAACAGACTACCAGTACACATGAAAACGGAAAAAAAAAGTGAAACATAACGCTCGTCGAAAACAGAAATGGTTACGTATACTTATTTATGCTTTAAATTGGTGAGGATTCTTTATAAACAGGACCCCAGATCTTCCAAACACAGGCAGGAAATTTGAGCCAATGAGAGTGTACCCTGAGAGTCACGCCTGCAGAATGGGCCAATTAGCATGATGCCTCTCAAGATAGTGTAAGATACTGGAGAGGAGGGGGCGAAGGAGGTGAAGGCGCGAAGAATAGAGGATGAAGGATACAAGGAGCGACGGAGTGAAAGAAGTAAATGGAGACAACGGGGGTGAAGAAGATAAAGGTGAGAGAGTGAGGATGAAGAAGTTAGAGGGAGAGAGAGAGAGAGAGAGAGAGAGAGAGAGAGAGAGAGAGAGAGAGAGAACTGGTGAAGGAGACAGAAAGAGAGATGGGGTAACTGGAGAAGGAAAGAGGAAGATGATTCAAGAAATACAGTGAAAAGATCAGAGATAGATAGATAGATAGATAGAGAGAGAGAGAGAGAGAGAGAGAGAGAGAGAGGGGCGAATGGGATGCAAACACGAACATGAATAGTAAATGCTAGAATTGCTCTGACCATGTGAGAGTTTATCAGTCCTGGAAACCATTTACAACGCTGGGTGGTAACCATATGACCATCCCATACCTGTTCCCCACGTGTCATCAAGTGGGTTGGCGGAGGGTTAGTGCTCCTCCCCGTAAAACAACTAACTCAAACGGCCATCCCTTACGGGATTATGGCGTCTGACTATAGGTAGACAGAGAGGCACATCGATAGATAGAGTTTTTCATTAGACTTTATTACTCCAAAACGTTCCCAAATCTCAATATAGATAAAAAGAAAATTGCATCCTAGAATTCCAGTGATGAAATTGGAAAGCATTTTTGTCTCGATGGTCACCCTGTCCTAAAAAAAATTAAATAAAAAATAAAATAACGGGGCGGCTCATTAGAATTTACAGCTGAATTTTGATTTGGGGTCCTACAATGGTGCTTTATTCCCCGGGCCGCCATATTGAAACCGATTTATGACTGGCCGGGAGAAATAAATGAACAGTGGCGGTAAAAATAAATGAACAGCAACGGGACTGATCACACATATCCATAAAAAAACAGAGAGACGGAAAAATATCAATAAACCTCCATGGGCGGTCGTAATTCTCTCTCTCTCTCTCTCTCTCTCTCTCTTAAAAAAGAGTAAAAAAAGGCATTATTAGGGATTTATGTGGATGTGTGTTATATTTTACGGCGCGTCCTGCCATCCAATGCGCTTCGATTCAGCCACGGGATCGGATCAGAGCTGTCAGCCATGAAAGTGTGTGTGTGTGTGTGTGTGTGTGTGTGTGTGTGTGTGTGTGTGTGTGTGTGTGTGTGTGTGTGTGTGAGAGAGAGAGAGAGAGACTGGGAGGGGGGAAGGAGGATTATTGAGGAAAGTGTAGTGAGTGGAAGGAAAGAATGTTGTGATGAGAAGATTTAAGGGTACGAGAGAGAGAGAGAGAGAGAGAGAGAGAGAGAGAGAGAGAGAGAGAGAGAGAGAGAGAGAGAGAAGAGTATGGAAGGGATAATGGAGGGAGATGGGAACGTAAAATTTATATACCTTTAAACTCAGTGGTCCCCGTCCCCAGGGTGAAGGGGTTATTGGTGCAATGATTATTATATTGACAGTGATAGTGGGAAAGGGTAATTGGTGATAATGTGTAATTGATTGGTGATAATGATGATGGTAATAGCAGAAAATGATACATGTGGTTATAATGGGTTAATGATTTTATGATGATGATGATGGTCGTGGTGATGGTGGTAGTGGAGGTGGTACTGTAGAATGCTCACTGTGGTAATTATGATAGAGCTGTGGGAAGGCTTGCGTGTTCACTGAGAAACCAACTCCCGTAACCACCCAAAAAATTCCTTTAAAAGTGTATGGCTGGTTATGCAAGGGTCGCATCTAAACCTTCTTACTGAAAAGCCTTGCAACTTTAGACTCGGAGCCCTCCATCGCATGACTGTTTCGGCTTAAAATGAGAAGAATGTGGATTTTCGGTGTCATTGCATGCGACTGTCTCCTCTTAAAAATGCATCCTATATTTTTTTTTTACTGCAGTTTTTTTTAATATTTCCGGAGGGCGTGGAAAACTAGCATGGAGATATTTTTGTCGCAGCCATTGGGGACGAAATGTACTGTAGGCTATTGGTGTCATCGAATGTGCGTGTTCCTTCATAATAATACTGCTCACTGGACGTTTGTGTTTAATTTAATGTTTAGTATGTCTAGAGGCAGTGGAGAACGAGCTTGGGTGTATTTTTGTCGTGGTGTGGGAGTGAATTTAGCTTGTTTAGCGAGTTACAGAGACGCTGGTGTTTTAGTGTGTCTGAGGTGGTCTCCGCGTCGGTTTTCTCCCTGGACTTTTGGATTCGTCTGCAGCACTCCATATAGCTGCTTTGTTTTCATCTGGCGGAACTGGACCACTCCCACAACTTGAACACTAAGTTGTGGAAGCGTGAAATTCGGTGAGCCTCAGTAATAAGGAGGGATTGAGCCTCACTGGTTACTAGTTAAACCAACCCTCCAGTCTGGCTACACTTGGCCATCAACTGAGCTGAAATTCAGTAGGGATCTTTGTGAAGCTAAACACGCTATAGTAGCAAAGTAGGGAGGCGGAGATGGCAGGCACAGCTGAATTCAGGCGTCAGTGTACTGGTGGGAGGGCTGACGATGACTACAAAGGAGTACAAAGGAAAGCAAGCAGCAACAGAACTATTGGTCCTGTAGAGAAGACTAACACAATGATATCTAATTCTTAAGTTGAAGGTAAGGATAGTAAAGCAAGAAGGCTGATGAGGAGCAAAGTGAGGATAGACTTGGGGCTCATTTTAGACTTCCGAGTGAGTCAGGAACTAAACTTGCCCTTGTATCTCCTTCTGTTCCCCCCTCCTCCCCCTCCATCTGTCTACGCCTTCCTAAATCTCTTCCTCTCAGACTAAAGTAGGTCAGCTTCCGTTCTTCATTACCTCCTCCTGCCTCACTCCTTTTCTTCCCTCTCTCCTAGATTCTTCCCATTTCTCTCTTTCCGGCTTTTTCTCCCGGACTTCTTTTAATCCTCAAGTTTCCCTCTCTTCTCTCTTCCTCTCCAGCCATATTCGGTCATTTGGGATCTGACCCCCACGTTGACCTTTTCTTCCCTTCCTCTCTCCCTGTCTCCTTTAGTCCCTCCAGATTCCCTCCATCCCTCCAGTTTCCCTCCCTCCCTCCACTTTCTTTATTTGTCACTCTCACTCCCTGTGTTTTCCTCGGCTAAGCCAAACTCGGCCAGCTGGGTTCTCTCTCCCTCTGTCACTCCCTTCCAACTTCCTTCCATCCCTCCAGTTTTCCTTCAGCTTTCGTCCATCCCTCCAATTGCTCTTCAGTTTCCCTCCAGTTTCCCTCCAATCTTCTCTCCACTTATCTCTCCCTCCTCCTATCTCTCCCTCTCTTAAGCCAGACTCGCCCGGCTGGGATCCGACCCCCTAGTTCTTATTCCACTGGGGCCTTGACCTACGAGGGGAAGGAGGGGGATGGAAGATGGAAGGAAGAATGAGAGGAAGAGTGAGCGGAAGACGGCAGCGGTAGGAGGAGCAAGATGGAGGGGAGGAGGAGGAGAGAGAGAGAAGAGTGGCAGGAGGAGGCGAAAGGAAGGAGGGAAGGGAAACGAGGCGGAAGAGAAGTGAGAGGAAGAAGATATGAAATGGCAGAATAACAAGAGCTTGGGGCAAGGAGAAGAGGAAGAGTGAGAGGAAGAAGGGAGGAAGACTAAAAATGTCTTAGTAGACTGTTTTCTGACGGAATGCTTTTTAATGTGATAATAGCTGCTTGTGCATCATCTTCCCTTTAGCTTGTATCTATAAAATATGTACTTAAAGTAGATAAATTGAAAAAAAAAAATTGGTTGAGCACAGAAAGCTGGGAGGAAGAGATTGACAGAAAGCAATTAGGAGAAGGGGAAGAAGGAGGAGGAAGACAGACGAAAGGAAGGGAGCACGAGGGAAGGAAGAGAGGCGGAAGGAAGGAAGATAAGGGGAAGAACAGTGGAGAAGGGAGATTAAGAGAGGGGAGGAGTAGGGGGTGAGAAAAACAGCGCAGGAAGGGACGAAGAGGGGAGGGGAGATAAAATGGAGGGAGGAGGAGGGGAAGAAAAAATGGAGGAAGAGGGGACGGACTGAATGCAGGTGAGGAAGCCAGGAAGAACGAAAGGAAAAAAAAATGCAGCCTGAGGGGATGAAGGAGACGAGGGTGGAAAAAATGTGGAAAGGAAAGCAGGGAAATGGGAAGAGAGGAGAGGAGAGGAAATACGAAGACAGGACGATAGAGAAAGGCTTCCCATTTGTACTTCCTCGTATAGGGCACCACAACTCGGGTAAACTTCTTAGGCTTCTGTGTCTCACCTGAATAAAATCGTCTGGTGTAAAAGTGGAGTAGAATAGTGGCGGTCTTTCGAGATTACGATTGATGGCGACAGTAGTATTTCTTTCATTCCCCTTTGACTTATCTAAGCTTGTTAAGTCGTGTGGCGTTTTACCAGAGGACGGTAGTGTTCATCTTTGAGAAATACTAAGTTAATAGTGAAAAGGTTGGAAACTGCCGTAATTAAATCTTAGCCCGCTTCAGTTTCCCATCATTTTAAGAGAACAGTTTTGATTTAGCGTGATTAAAATGCACAGGTGCGTCCGTGGCATCGAGAAAAATTAACTCCTTCACTCCGATCAAGTATTTATTTTCGTCTCTTTTGTTCCTGTTGACT
Source organism: Coenobita brevimanus (assembly GCF_032717465.1). Classification (NCBI taxonomy): domain Eukaryota; kingdom Metazoa; phylum Arthropoda; class Malacostraca; order Decapoda; family Coenobitidae; genus Coenobita; species Coenobita brevimanus. Next base: position 62,403,893 of record NC_137008.1, read on the forward strand.
TCAGAGGATTATATTGAGCACAGGAGAGAATGTCGAACTGGGAAGCTTGGGTATAACCTTCATCAACGCCTTCCCTAGATGACGCTGCCTCTTAGCTGAACCCAATCGTCTAGAGATAGTGAGAATCAATCAGTCAGTCGGTCAACCAGTCAATCAGTCAGTCAGTCAAGAGTTGAACGCAGTCTTCTGGAGGTAGTGAAAATCAGTGTTAATCAGTCAGTCAGTCAGTTACTCTATCAATCAATCAGTCAATAAACAAATAAATAAATAAATAAATAAATGAAGGTGTCACCGGATGGAAAGGATTAAGGTCAGTGGGTCGTCCATTAGGCCTGCAGGTGATTCTTTAGCCAGCAGGTGTGGATCAATACAGGTGTTCCCCAGGTTTTCACTCACCTGTCTTCCTGGTAATCGCTGGCTCACGCGACTTCCTACCTGCCCACACGCATCCCGCCTACAGTAGAAATAAGGAGAAGGTGACTATAGTTCGTTCACCTTAACTTGGCAAAGATTTTAGTCCCTTCTCATGGCCTATATCCCGTATCTCAGGGTCAGAGTAAGACAGTACGAGTAATAGGGCTATAGATCCTTTCCATTGCGCTTCTTCGTGATGAGCACCATATTTTAGTGTTAATCTCATATTAAAACTAATATTCTTAATGGAGAGATGACAGTTTAGGATGACCGTGTGGTCTGTTTCATTGGTCTAACTGTGAATAATTTTCTCTTTTTTAATTTCCGTCTTTATGTGGGAGTGAAAATCTGGATGGTGATGATAACGAAATGTTGTCCTATTATCACACACACACACACACACACACACACACACACACACACACACACACACACACACACACACACACACACACACACACACACACACACACACACACACACACACACACACACACACACACACACACACACACACACACACACACACACACACACACACACATTTATTCATTAACTCACACAGTTGTCAGAAATGTATTGGTAAATGTAAAATGTTTGATTAGTTTACGTGGATATTAATTTGCGTTGTTAATTTGCCCAGTGCCTCGGCTAACTGGCTGGGTGTAGGTGGTGATGCATATATCGTAATTCCACGCTGTATAGAATTAAATTTGAGGGGAAAGATCAGCGTTATATACAGTCAATAGCAAAAACACTGTCGCGTCTTTTGTTTCTCTGCCCATGGACCTTGGAAGCAGTGTGGTAAAGCAGAAACAAAAGAAACTGACAAAACCGATGTAGACCAAATGACACTGATATAGGCCAGATGACACTGATGTAAGCTTTATGAAGTGTTATGTGTCAGTTGTTTTAGAGTCACCATACATTTTGTAAAAGTCCATGGAGGTGAAAGAACAGAATTTGTCGGCATTGTCAATTATATTAGGCAAGGTTTATATGAGTAATTTCCTCTCCTGTAAATTACTTGTACCACAGCGATAATAATTTGTGCCGTGTGGCCAAGTGATTAGTATTGGTAGCTACGAAGCTGCTGGCCTGATAGCACCAGGGTTCAATTATTGGTGCAAGTAGTTGTCCCCCTCGACTCAGCTGTCAGTCTACCCTTTGTGGGATGATAAGGAAATTTAGTAGCTGAGGTGAGACCTAGATGTGCGTAGATGCAAACCGTGTACTGTATGTAGATTATATGTTACACAGCGATAGTGACGTGTGTGTGTGTGTGTGTGTGTGTGTGTGTGTGTGTGTAATAATTTCTTATTTTGTAAATTAACTAACCTTGGGATAGCAGAATAGCCCTTTTGTGAAGAACATTGGCAGAAGTTCACATAAATAATTCCTTCGCTTATAAAATATATCACAAAGGCTTTAACCGTGCCTTGGCAAAATTAACTTCGAAACCTGGAGGTGGCTGGTGTTTTGTTTTCTTTCATACACATGCTCTCTGAGGCGTAGGGCAAGCTCCTAAGGCTGGAATGATCTGAACTACGATAGCCTGTTTCGGAGTCCACCAGGAACCCAAACGAGACATTAATTCACTTTGGTACTATAACATGGATTACATTTTAATCAGGTGACCGCCAATGTATTCTGTTAAAGTTAGGAAGTACCCTTTAGTAGGGAAGGGGTTAGTGAAGGCTGTACGTAACCTCCCTAGTTCAGATGGTCTTTCCTAGTGCGAAAATGTTTGTAGAGAAGGAGAATAAATTAGCAAAAAAGCCATAGGAGTGAATAGGTTAAAATTTGGGTATTATTGGGCTTTATTTTACTATTGTTACTGAACCTATGTCATTACCTATTTCACTTTCCATGGAGGCTTTAAATCCGGGTAATCGCCATTGTATGATTGCAGTGTTCGTGTTTATACAGTCATACGTTTGCACTCCCTTTTATGAACGCTTTGTGCACCCCTCTCGTTTTATTTCAGCTGTTAATTCGCCCGTATAAAATAACTGCTTTTCATTTTAGCCGCCCATTTCAGGACTTTGTGTAAAATTTATCAAACCTTTCCAATTATCGGTGGCTATGATATTGCTCTGTATTTCAAGCGAACTGTAAGCGTGGCCAATCCGTATTTGTGTTGGTTATTTGATTTCGTATTGTAGGACTTTTTTTTTTGTTCTGTTGAGGTTAATTAGGCTAGGTTATATTCTGCCGTATTTGCAGACCATGTTATTATCGTTTCTGTGCACTGCTACTCGATCATTCAGTTATACCAATACGCCAGAACACTTGTACAGCTTAGTTGTATACTGTCAGTCTTGCACAGCTCACACCACCGTTCCCTCACACCACCACACCTGCATATCATCACACCGTCATGCTACCACATGCTCACAATACACCCCCTTACCTCCAAACCCAAACGCCATCATACCACCATACCATGACATTTACACACCACACCATCACACCACCGCATCTTTACAGCATTGCACCTCTTCACCATCACACCGAAACACCATCAGACTACACACCACACCACACCACACTATACCACATCACCATCGCGTGGGCTGTGACATCCCTCCTTCAACACCCATCTGTCTGTCACCTTAATATTCACGCCAGCTCCGGTCGCAGGTGTCCTTCTGTTCCTATTCTCCCATTTCATCATCTTCCACTTCTTCCTCTTCCTCTCCTTCCCCCTCCTCATCCTCATCTTCCTCTTCTCCTCATAGCTTTCCTTCTCTTCCTGTTCTTCCCCCTCCTCTTCCTCATCTTTTACCTCCCCTTCCTCTCCTTCCATTCCAGCCATTACCTCATCCTCCACCTCATTTTTCTCTTCTTTCACCTTCTTTTCTTCACAATTTCATATCCTCCTTGGCTTGACATAAATGCTGCTCCTTCATATCGTTACTCTCGTAGCAGAAACTCAGCACTACATGAGGAGGTAGAAATTGAACCGCTGTTGTTGTTGTTGTTATTGTTGTTGATGCCCCAGGTTCATCTGAAACGTGAACCCGGTGGATGGATGGCGCGCTTAAATTGCCCTTCATCAATGCATCAACTCCTTAGGGGGATAAAGATGGTTTTTGAGAGACGTTTGCAAAACCAGGCAGTTGACCGACCCAGATATGTCAGTGCCACCGCTCGAAGGCGTCCCTCTTCAGCACGAGAGGTTCACCAGTACATAAAGATAATATTAGCACAGCCTCCCTCGTACTCTAACTTTCCTTAACTTGTAACAAAATTTCTCCTGGCACTTTTCTTTAGTCTCCCTTCCCAGCAGCTTCTCAGGTGGTGGAGATTTGGTGGAGATTTTGGGAGATCACTGTGACATTTTTGGGGAACCCTTTTTTTTTTTTTTTTTTTTCCCCCCCTCCTGGTCCTACTTAAAATAATGAAAGATTATTATTCTTATTTACTCTCGGTTATTAAAAAAAAGTTCGAGGAAGTACCATTGTCACTACCAGGCTACATTATTCAGATTGAGAGCACCGTAGTAGTAGTCGTAGTAGTAGTAGTAGTAATAGTAGTAGTAGCGCCCTAGTATCGATGGGGTTGATGTTTATCCAACCCCGCTAGTTCCAGATTCTCTCTCTCTCTCTCTCTCTCTCTCTCTCTCTCTCTCTCTCTGACTAAATGACTTGGTGTTAAATAATAATCGGTTATACATACATTGTAGATTCGTAGTAAATAGATAAATAGATAGAAAGACAGATGGATGGATAGACGGACAGGCAGATGTTAGATAGATAGATAGATACACAGACACATACACACATTCATACACACATACATACATAGGTCATACGTACATAAAGACATGGATGGACAGACAGATAGGTAGACAGACAGATATTAAAAATTCAGTGTATGCAAGAGTGTACAGACAAACTCATATCCTGTCAACTTCCTGCCCCTTAATCTGATATTGACAGAGCTGACGACTGATTAGCGCCGACCTTTCAGAAATAATTACGTTGGCTGATTGCTGTGTCTTCTGCGTCTCGTGCTAAAGGCTAAATCGAGGTGGATCTCTGACGCACGGTGAGGTAAGTGACTGTGATGGTGGGGTTTGTGATTGGTGCTTGTGTGGAGGTGATGAGAGTGATGGTGATGTGTGATTGTGATGGTGGACTTGTGATTGCTTGTGTGGTGGTGTGTGGAGGTGATGAGAGTGATGGGGATGGTGATGCGTGATTGTGATGGTGGGCTTGTGATTGTAGCTTGTGTGGTGGTGTGTGGAGGTGATGAGAGTGATGGTGAGGATGGTGGGTGATTGTGATTGTGAGGCTTGTGTGGTGGTGTGTGGAGATGATGAGAGTGATGATGAAGGTGATGATTGTGGATATGAGTGAAGAAGTGCAGAGAGTGATGACTGTGATGAGTGGTGATGATGGCGGTAGTGGTGAGTGAAGATGACTGATAGTAGTGATTAGAGTGAAGGTGACAGTGATGGGAGAAGTGATGAGAGTGAGGGTGAAAGGGATAACAGTTGTGATGAGAGAAAAGGTGGCAGTGATGAGAGTAGTGATGAGGATGAAGGTGACGAGAGAGTGGTGAAAGTTATGGTGACAATGATGAGAGCAGTATTGAGAGATGATGATAGTGGTAATTTTAAAGTGGGAGTAGTAGTGATCGGTATGTTAAAATTATGATGATGATAGTAAAAGAGATAGTGATGACTGTGAGAGTAGTGATGAGTATTGTGTGATGATGCGTAACGTCACACCTCCCGTCAACCCTCATTTAGTGCGTTATTCGGGCTTTGAACCGATTATGATTTCATTTATTTCTTGTAGGTCAGTACTGGCGAACACGAAGCGCATACAAGCACGCGCATACATATACACAGAAGTATACATTTATTTTTTTTCTCTTTCACACACACACACACACACACACACACACACACACACACACACACACACACACACACACACACACAATAACCACAAACCAGCACACAAATTAGATGTATGCTTTTGTGTGTGCATGTGAGCCTCGATAGCCTATATGTACTATAAAGGTATGCAAGATTATTATTGTATTAGTTTATTATGTGGCCAAATAAAAAAGTCTTTGATGATGGTTCGAATGAGAAAAAAAGCAGAAGCAAGTAGTTTCAACAATGGGCAATGGAGATGAAAATTAGGAGTTTGTATTATGAATGCATGTACGGAGGTTAAAATTATTCAGTCATTATGGTACACATGGGGGATTCTGTGGTTTCAAGTGCCGTGTGTTATGATGGTATGGTGACTTCAAAGGGAGATGGGTTCAAGGAGTTAAAACAGTGGATTGCGCTGGAGTATTATAAGTTAGAGGAGAAGGCTCTTAAATCACTCACGTACTCACCACTTCTCTCACCCACCCTTGAATTCACTCACTCAGTTTCACTCAGTCATTTACTCACTCACTCAGTCACCGAATAGCTAAACACGCATCCACCCAGCAACTGTAAGCTTCGTCTACACCACCAGCATCCACGTGTATTGTCAGGGTTCACAACTCAGCGGTTTCGAAGCATGCTGACGAACACACAATCATCAGTGGAACAGCTGTGGGGTGGTGCTTCAGTTTATTACGTTTACTCGTTCATTTTCCTCACATTCTCTTTTACCATACTCCAGAACAATAGGTGTACCCTCGTATCGTGTGTACGGGACTATAATCATGTGTTCATTTACTCTCGTTCATCCGCCCATGTGCTCGTTCACCACCTATTCACTCCCATCCCTCCCCAGCTCACTTCCGCGTTCATTCGCCTGACTTACTGGTTGACCAAAGCTTTACTCGCTCATTCCCTTACCCTTTCAATCACTAACCCGCCCATTTCACTTACTAAGTCACTCAGTCATTACATCACTCACTGTCTTACGCACTTAATCACTCACTCTCCTACCCGTTCTTACGTGCCGTGTCCAAGTACTCTGCCCATCAGCTTCGAAACAGTGACGAAGCAGTATGGACGGCGGATGAGCAGCTCGACTGTTTGCTCATATACTGACTCCATCCTTGGCCCCTCCTCTCCTGCCCAGTGTCTGCGAGGCTGCTGCATGTGGAGGCTGTGAAATAGCTCATAAACACTGTCATCGCCGCAGAGGAACTCTGTTATGTGTCTTGGGGGAATAAGGTGTGTTTGTTAATGTTTTTACCTTAATCTGAGGAGCTGGCAGACACTGCAAAAACAAGAGATGGTGAATAATAGAGAAAAAGACGAGAAAACAAAAGCATTTCTAAGAATGCCACGCTGTAGAGACGCGTTTATCGTTATGGAGTGTGCGAAATCGTTTGTGACTTCGAGACCCGATCGCCTCCTTTGTGACGAAGTTCAGAAATTATAAAAAGTGAAAGAAGTGTACAATAGAAAACTTAGACCACGTGAGAAAAAGTGCTTATTAGAAAGAAGTAGAGGAAACTGTATTTAGATTGTTAATGAACAGAAACTTGGTGATTTAGTGAACTGAACATGGTGATTTCAAGAACTTCATTATCATATCAGGTGACAGGTAGTAATGCTTGTTTGATAGAGTAAGCCATTCGACTGTAAGCGATGGTTACCTCTTGAACCAAGTGACGGAGTTGTTCTATTTACTCTTGCTGTGTCCATACCACTTTGTTCAGCTGAAGTCTGACGATAGATATAGCCTTTATTAAACTCTAAAAAGGGATTCTGGTAAACTGAATTAAGTCGTCAGATGGTTGGAAATCCGAAACATTAAAGATCCTAGTAGTGAAGTGGTAAAATAGAAAAAAAAAGTTGACTGAATCGAAGCAGAAGGAAGGCTAAAGACTACGCAGCAGTACCTTGCAACGGGACTCACCTACACATTTGTACAATATCAACACGACCGGCCAAATTTACCTGTGTGGAGATAATTGGAGGAACGTGTAAGGTGAGATACCCTTCGTAACAGGTGGATTGTCTGAAGGTAAGCAGCTTCATATATATTTCTCTCTCTCTCTCTCTCTCTCTCACACACACACACACACACACACACACACACACACACACACACACACACACACACACACACACACACACACACACACACACACACACACACACACACACACACACATTTTTATTTAGTGGTAGGGCGACCTCTCGAAATAATGAAAAGGGTAACAGTAAAAGTTAATCCTAATTCACTCTTTCTACCTGTATACTCTTCCTTGCTCTCTCTGACAGTATTTCTCAATCACTTGGTCAGCATTCCACACTCTTTCCGTCAGTACCTCTCTTCGTACACTGAATATTCCTGCTTACTCGTCCTGTCTACCTCATTCACCGTCGGTACTTCTCGCTCGCCTTCCAGTCAGTATTTATCTCTCAGTCAATACTCCTCTCTTCCTAATAATATTCCTCTCACTCCATTCCTACCCTCTCACTCGTCCTCTCTACCCTCTCACTCGTCCTCTCTACCTCCTCACTCGTCCTATTAACCCGCCAATATTCCTTACTCAGCCCAGTCAATACACGCTGCTCACTCGTCCTGTACGTGCCAAATCGCTCGTCACAGGTCAACACAGCGATTACACAGGTTACAATCATAACCCGGTTCGCTTTGGTCCCCCCCCCCCCCGCCGTTTGCTCACAGCCTTCCCGGGTTCTCAAAAGGACCCAAGATCGGGTCCCAGTTCGTCTTGGTTCTCCCCAGGTTGCTCAGCACCTCCCCGTTTCGCGCTTATACTTAAGTTAAATCTGTGTCTTAACTTACGTGATTTTATGTAAAGTTTTAGTGTTCTCGTGACTTGTATAAATTTTTCGGTGTTCTCGTGACCTATATAATTTTTTTGTGTCCTCGTAACCTGTATAATTTTTCGGTGTTCTCGTGACCTGTATAAATTTTTTTTTGTGTTCTCGTGACCTGTATAATTTTTCGGTGTTCTCGTGACATAATTTTTCGGTGTTCTCGTAACCTGTATAACTTTTTTTGTGTTCTCGTGACCTGTATAAAATTTTGGGTGTTCTCGTTACCTGTATAATTTTTTCGGTGTTCTCGTGAGCTGTATGAATTTTCGGTATTCTGTATAAATTTTGGGTGTTCTGAATGTCGCAATATATTAAATTACACACGGGCGGGGGAGCCAGGCCTTCGTTCATGATTCTTTACCCCTCGTTCACTTCACATCAAAGACCTTCCTCGCTCCCTGCCTCTCACAAATATTATCTCCATTTCTCCCCTGCTCCCAGTCCATCATATCCACTCCTTTTTTCTCAGTTTTCACTCCTACTCAGTCCCTTTCACGGCCCTCACTTTCACACGCTTTCTCTGTCTCTGTCTGTCTGTCTGTGTGTTGGGGAGTTTCCATACCCAACAGGGACACGTGCCTCAGTCTCCTATGACAGTCCTTCAACCAAATAATCATCCTTCGTTAACCAAAATAAACAACTCGAGTTATTTGTACTGTGAGGTGACCATGGCAACGGAGCAGCGTCGTCCTCTAGCGGCAAAAGCAGCAAGTAATTTGGAATGGACCGTAATGAGGAAGGATGGTGGTGTCTTGACTGGGGAGGAGTGGATCTAAATTTGGCTCGTTGGCAGAGAAATATTGTGTTACTGGAGGTGTGTGTTACTGTTACGGTACTCTTAAAACGGATACTGTTACTTTCTCTCACTTTCTCTTAAGCTAACCACCCCGTTTTAATATCAGTTTCTCTTACTCTCTCTTACTCGCTTCCTTTCGCATTCACGAGGGTACCCAGTCATACTTATATATTTTCTCTGTCTGTCTGTCTGTCTGTCTGTCTCTCTCTCTCTCTCTCTCTCTCTCTCTCTCTCTCTCTCTCTCTCTCTCTCTTTGACTCACGCCAACACTCTTCCTCTCATCCACTTTCACTGAAGGCACAATTTCATTTACCTTCACTTTGGTTACACACTTAGGCTTCCACTCACTCTCCATCACTTTCATCACTTTCAGTCGCTGACGTCACACACACACACACACACACACACACACACACACACACACACACACACACACACACACACACACACACACACACACACACACACACACACACACACACACACACACACACACACACACACACACACACACACACACACACACACACACACACACTATCCTTTTATTTGTCTATTAGTCTGTCTCGTCTGTCTGCCTATAAATGTGTGTATCTATCTATCTATTTTTGTGTCTATCTATCCCTTATCTCCCCCCTAGCCTTTCTCTTTCCTCCCCATCTCTTCCCTCATCCTTCTTTGATCCTCCTACACCTCAGCCACGAGATACATTGGGTCATCTTTAACCAGATAGTGTTTCAGAGCTGCTGAGTGAGTGAAAACTGAGAACGCGAAGGTGTAAACAAGATACCCATTTTAGAACACTCCATTTCGAAACCCATGTGATGATCTGAAGTATTTACGTACTACTATGAAACGTTTATGTACAATGTTTATATGATAATGTGGAATGTGTATGGAGTTTCTGCCTTACATAACGCTATCAGCAAAGAGGTAGATGGATTAACTCCTTCACTCCGAGTACGTCCTTTCATTTGTTATTCTCTGTCCAGGCGATTTGATTCGAGTCTGGAGGGTTTTTGGAGCGGTCTGAGCGTTGCCTGAGTCCACATTAAGCCATCCCAGTTAGCATAAAATTCTGCTGTAGGCTGAATAAAATCGTCTGGTTCTAACAAGAAGGAAATAAAAACAAAAATACTACGGCAGGGTATTGAGAGGGATTTTTTTTTTTTCATTTTTTTTCCAATAATGATTTAAAAATGGGGGTTCTCCTTTTCCTTGGCGATTTCAGTTTTAATAATGCATATATAAGGCTTCTATTGTGATGGCTTGGGATGTTTCGTAAATCCTCTTCGTCAGCGATTTATTTTGTATATTACACCGTTACTGTATGTGCCCTTGTATGTTACTGATGCAAACTGGGAATATCGATATTAAAGAGACATACTGCAAATTGCATGCAAGAGAAAATTGAAGTGTAATATGCAAAATAATTCGCCAAGAAAAATGCGCTGCGGTCTCTCATGCCCACGAGAATTAGGCGTTAAAATGCTGTTGTGACCAAGAAGAAAGGGAGGAGGAGGAGGAGGAGGAGGAGGAGGGTAATTAAAGCACACAACCAACTTTAATGTTGTTAAGTCGATAGCTTCCCATAGAATGCGACTCGGAACCATCAAATTTACATCCAGGTCCCCAAGAATAGCCCGCTGCTGTGTGAATGGGGAAAAATTTCGTCCAGATGTTGGGATTGAACTCTGGTGCTTTTGGTTGGCGGGTGTATGTGCTAACCAATACGTCACTGATTCCCCTCGTGCCTAATATCGTTAAGATGCTGATTCTCATGATACTTTGAGATGACCTTATTCAGTTTTATTCTTTACCGTTTTCTTCTTTTTTTATGGTGTGGGATTTAACTGTGGCTGTAACTGAGCTCTTGAGTTCAAATAGTTTATCTTAAGCACCACGTAATCGTCAAGGGACAGAAATTATTATAGAAAAGTTACAGGACTGCAGGTGTTACGATCGACTTGGTTTGCATCAGTAATATGTGAGTGGATACCAAGGTGTATTAGGAAAGAAGAGAAAAAAAAAAAGATAAAAGACGAGAAAAGAAAGAAAAAGAAAAGAAGTCGCAGAAGAAAAGGCGTTACGAGTGCTCCCACGTCGGCAGGAAATAGTAAAAATTCTCCGGGGAACATGACGCGTTGCCTCTCCTAAGGTTGACACCCAAGGATGTGTGTGTGTGTGTGTGTGTGTGTGTGTGTGTGTGTGTGTGTGTGTGTGTTTATTTTTGTGTATTTTTTATTTGTTAATCATCGTCATTTATTATTATTATTATTATTATTTTTATATATATCATCATCATATCATTGTTCTTTAGAAATAGTAGTATTTGTTATTTGCATATTTATTGTCCTTTTGGACGCGTGGGAATTCCCTCAGTTGAATTTTTTTTGAAAGGCATAATATTTTTTTTTTTTATTCTGCACCTTCTGCGAACGTGACATTTTCGGCTCTGATTCTCCGAGCTGACTAGTAACCAAGGAGATTCATTCCCCCCTGGTAACCAAAACCTATCGAATTTCATGCGACAACGGCTTGGTATTAAAGTTGCGAGTTTAACCTAGTTCAGTCAGGTGAAAACAGGCCAAGTCTAGTATTGCTGGATTATAGGGTTGTGATAGTGTTGAGTTTTGCGTTTTCAGCCTGGGTACGCATTGGTTTTTTTCCCTCACTTCCCGTTGCCATCAGATGTTTTACAGAGGGAGGGAGAGGGAGAAAGAGAGAAATAGAGACGTACCGCTTATAGTGAAAAGACTGATTAAAATTATCCAACCACTCCGATTCGAGAAAGCCTATCCTGAGCTGAAGAGAATCATCTGGAAATAGGAAAAACAGAATAATCAGTACATCAGGTTGAAAATGATTAAGGGTTTTGCTAGACGGTCGTACCCTGGGTCATCTGGTGTCAAAAATTACAGCTTTCCTACAGCAGTCATCATTATTGGCGTACTGTCAAAGGTGATACGCCCTCGCCAGTGTCTTATCCTTTCATTGCCCTGCTGACTAATTAGGCAGTCTGGAGGTTCACAGTAGCTCCCTGTCATCAGTGCTTTCAGAGACGAGTACGTTCCCTTTGATGACGGCTCTCATGTTCGATTCGCGTGCCGACTTCCCCAGTGACGAAAAAATAGTGGTGTACAATGAAAGAGAATCGTTCCCTACTCTTCCACTTCGTCTGCTTTACTTAGGGTACATGTGTCGCTTTCCTCCCTGACGCATCATATCCATGTGAATTCAAGCACAAAAGCTCACCCACTGTTCCGCTGCGTCTACTACAGTTAGGGTATGTCCTTCACTTCCGTCACTTTTCTCCCTGACGCATTATATCCACGTGCAATCAAAGATAAGAGTTGCCTACCATTCTGCTGAGTCTACTTCACACTTAGGGTACGTACGTTGATTTCCTCCTCTGACGCATCATATCCACGTGCGAAGACAGAAGTTCACCTACTATTCCGATGCGTCCACTTTGGGTGCGCGTGTCTCTTTGCTCCCTGGCGTGTCGTATCCAGGTGAGTCTTCTGTGGGTAGAATGACATCAAGACTCTCTGACTTATGATTATTAACCAGCAGAAGGTAAGTGGGAGGTAGAAGAGGTTAATAATAGATAGAAGAGGTTAATAATACGTATATCCCCGATTGTACCCCGGTTCTACGGATCATTTGACCTTCAAGCCCCGTAGAACACGATTTGAATGTGTTTAAATCTCAATCCTCCCCAGAGTCAGGCTTGTGCGAACCAGCCGCTGCAGGAACTAAACACACACCCCGAGAAATTTAGTCTGGCTTTGTTCTCCCCAGCATCTTCACGCCTAGAAATTAATTGGGGATATGGATAAATAAATCGCTGGTTGCAGGTATCAGAATGTTGAGGGATTTCCTTTTCTTGAACGCTTGTGTATGTTTGTGATTTACCCTTACCCGCTGAATACTGGACGAGCATATTTTCATTTCTCGTCTTCTCTCATCGTTTCTCCTTTCTTCCTCCCTCTTCCCGGTTCTGCCTTCCCTTTCCATTCTCCTTTCATGATTCCTTTCTATGGTCTGTGTTTCCTCCTCTCACTCTGCCCCTCTCACATTTTCTCACTCCCTTTTCATCCAGACCCTTCGTTTCCATTGTGTGTGTGTGTGTGTGTGTGTGTGTGTGTGTGTGTGTGTGTGTGTGTGTGTGTGTGCGTACGTGCTTGTGTACACAATTCCTTCCCGTTCCTAGTTTGTTCCCTCCCCTCTCGTCGCCCCTCCTCCCTTTTCTACCTTTCCCCTCTTTCTCCCTCTCTCCGCTATTGTGTCAGACCAAACGATGTGGAGGAGGCATTGTTTTGTCTTAGGCCAGATGTTGTGGAGAGACTTGCCTTCAAATGTTATTATCTTTTTCTCAGCACTTTAGAATTGGAAAGCTCTTTTCTCTTCTGCCCTAAGTTTCGAAAGCTCTCTTCATTTCTGTTCTGTCGTTACAATGAATGTTGTGTACGCCTAGCATTCTTTTGTTTTCTTTTTCTCTCGTCCTCTCTTCACCTTCCCCCCACCCCCTCTTGTTCTCTTTTTCTCTCGTCCCCTCTTCACCTTCCTCCCCCCCCACCCCTTCTTGTCTCGGTCTCTCTCTCTCGGTTGTTACCCAGTTCAGGTTTGGAAGGACATGTTCTCTTTTGCTAGATAGAGTAGTTAGGGTAAATGCGGTGTTTCTCTCTCTCTCTCTCTCTCTCTCTCTCTCTCTCAGGGAGATAAATACTGGATTAGCAAAGGTACTTTTGGTCGTAATTAATCTTGCTATCTGACTGTCTATTTGCCCGTCTGTCTGTATATCCATCTGTCTGTATATCCATCTGTCTGCCTACCTGTTAATTCATCTAACCATCTATCTGTCTATCTGTATATCTCTGTCTCTCGGTCTGTATGTCTAGGAATGAATATGAAGAGTATATTTTTGTTCTCTTTAGACTACAAATTGATTAAGTTTATCGTTTTTTTTTTTTATTATTATCACGCGTTTTTTCCAAGTCTTTTTTGTTAGCATGGCTGTGAATTTAACCCTTTTTATAGTGTACTTTAAACCCCCCCAAAAAAAAAAAAAAAAAAATCTGGTAGTTTATAACCAAAGATGTCATACTGAATTAGTTAAGCTTTTCAACCTGATGAATTGTATCATTTATTCCTGCTCTTTCAGACGATTTTATTCCGCATTTTAAGAGAGGCTTCAGTCTGTAGTGGGTATGTACAGCGTTCATTTTCTTTATTCTTTTCTATATAACAGATCTCCACCTAAAATAAAATTGTCTGGATATAGTAAGAATAAAGCGGTATATAGCGTCGTCGGACTGAAGGAATAAATAAATTTTCTCTCCTTCGCCTCGTTCCGCCATCCACCTGTCACTTCCCACTCCGGTCAGCTCATGTCAGTGCTGTGAAGTGTTCTTGGAGGTGACATGCCATAACACTATGTTCCCTCCTCTGCCTCTCTCATCTGTCACATCCTGTCCACCCCACTTACTGGAGAGAGAGAGAGAGAGAGAGAGAGAGAGAGAGAGAGAGAGAGAGAGAGAATTACAGTATATGGAATAGTTTAGCATATTTCTTCATTTGATTCGTTAGTTTACACATTTTCACAGATAGATAGATAGATAGATAGATTATTTTGGGTTTATCTAATGCAGTAAAACATGCGACTCTAAACCTAGATTGCTACTTCATTCCGAGGAGGTCATTTCCAGTTGATTCGTACCATCTCCACACGATTTTTCCTCGTTCTGTTTCAGTGTCCCCTCGCTTCCTCTCAGTATATCTCGTTTTCTGCCAGTTTATTCTAGTCCCTTACAGTGCACCCTCGCTTCCTTTCAGTATATGCTCGGTTTATTTGTCAGTTTAGCCTCGTTTTTCTTCAGTATACCTTCACTGTCTTTCGGTATGTTTTTCTCCTTGTGTGTACCCATCTCGTTCAGTTTATTCTCGTTTTCTTTCAGTGTTTAGTTTTCTGTGTCACCTCCCCACATTGTCTCTCTCCTCCTCACCCCCTCTACCTCTCTCTCCTTGTGTACTCTCTCCCCTCTTTACTTCCTCTCTCCCTTTCTTCCTTACCTCCTCTTTCACTTCTATATCTATCTGTCCACTTATCTATCTATCTCCCCACCTCCCAGTCCCAAAAAAGAAGGCTGAGGCTGAACAATGGCCACCGGGACGCAGCTTGGGGTAAAGAAAAGCGGGATAGACATTGTTATCGCTGTCTGTTTGTTGTCGCCACCAGGGGATGAGGAGCAAAAGTTTCCGAGATGAGTAGATAGATAGATACAGATAGATAGATAGTACAGGCGGAGACACAAGCTCGCCTCCTCCTCTCTTTCGTACTTGTCCGTCACAGAGAGGCAGTTAAAAAGGGGTCATTCGTAGCATTTTCACACTAGCGATTCATTTTCCACATGGCACCGTAACCTCCACAGTTCTTTTACGTATATATATTTTCATCTTGCTACTTCCAGTCGATTTTATTTTAGCAGTGATATTTTTTCTGAAGGAGTTAGGTAGGGCAGTTCTCTCTCTCTCTCTCTCTCTCTCTCTCTCTCTGACGAGTTCTTAAACTAACAGGAATATTTGATTGTGCAGGAATTTCGCTTCAATAATTCAGAACCCGGAAGTTTCATCTATTCCTTCTGATACAGTTTTTAGTCTCTCTCTCTCTCTCTCTCTCTCTCTCTCTCTCTCTCTCTCTCTCTCTCTCTCTCTTTGCGTAGGGCCGATTTTTTGACCTTGAAGGGTTGCGTATTGGCTCGTATTTTAAATGACACTGGAGGGTTCGTAGCAAATCTTCCAAACCGATTTATTTTGCCCCTCACACCGTGGTATTCTCCTGTATGCCATGTCACCGTAATGTTATCGTGTATGCCATTTGTATCGTATTTTAGTTTGCATCAGTACAAGAGAGTAAAGGGATTTAATGCTCAAAATAAATCGCTAAGGAGGAGGTACTGCGAAGCTTCTGATGCCACACGGGTCTTCGCCAGAGTGAACCCCCCTCACTTGCGAAAATCATTAAGGTTCAACTGACCGACCGGGCCACCCATAGAGATGGTCCCATATCTTAAAAATGCGATTCTTATTGACGCACAAAGAGGAGGCATAAATAAAAAAAAAGAATAAGTCCATCCTTGATCTATTTCAATTTAAGACGGACGAGTTTTATAGTTCATATAAAAATTCATCCTAGGAGGTAGGAAAAGAAAGCAAAAAGAAAAAAAAAATTGTCGCTTATTGATTCGACGAGGAGACATAAATCACAGAATTGAGTGCTATCTTTGTCTTATTCCTTAGCCTCTGTTGCAATGGCGATGAAATGCATGGAATAAAATGCATGTGTATTGCGTTTTATCATGAGTGGATGGCAGAGACGTTTTTGATATAGTCTTTCTCTCTCTCTCTCTCTCTCTCTCTCTCTCTCTGACTGACCCAACGCGCCGTCACCGTCACCCAACTCAATATTCTGGGGACAGGTGGAACGGTAGGGTGGGCGGAGAGGGGTGGGCGGGGTGGGGTGGGGTGGGTTTGGGGCAGATAACGAAGCTAGAGAGATAAAGTTTGTGTGTATGGGGTGAGTGTGTTTTTTTGGAGTGTGTGTGTGTGTGTGTGTGTGTGTGTGTGTGTGTGTGTGTGTGTGTGTGTGTGTGTGGTGTGAGAGAGAGAGAGAGACTTTAGAGTGTGGGAGAGGTTTAGGGGTTTGTTGTGGGGTGTGGGTGGGTTGAAAGAGATTAGGAAGTGAAGATGAGGAAATGCATAGAATGGATCAAGATGAAGAAAGATTCTAGAAAGTGAGAAACGAGAAGAGGCGGAGGGAGGGAGGGAGTGAGAATGGGGTGTGGAAGGAGACAGAAGAGAGAGGGAAGGAGGAGTATAAAAGAAGGAAGGAGACAGCGGGAGGAAGAGACGTGGGAAGAGATAGAACTCTGGATTAGCGAGGGGAACGAGATGTCGAAGAGTAGCAAGAGAGAGGCGTGTGGGAGAGGGGGAGAGGGAATGTAACAGAGGATCTAGGGTGTAGGATTGAGGATTCAGGGAACAAAGATAAGACAAAGGGTGTTTTATAGGTGAGCAGGCAGGTGTAGCGGTGTAAGGTGAGAGGATGAAGGTGTGTAAAGGTGTGCTAAGCCTTGCGTGTGTGGTAGGAAACATGAAACGCTCTGTTAACTTGTTTTCGTTTTTTCTTGGAGGGAACAATTTGCGGGCTCCTGGCCTTTGGTTCCTTCTTCCTTCAAAAATATAAATTGGCGTAGGAGGCTTCGTAACACCCTTCCCTTTGCGACTTTTTTTTGGGTGGGTATTACACCTTATCATTGTCTTGTGTGTGTTTTTTTTATATTGTTTTATTTTAGACAGTGTTTACATCAAGAACATGACTGATGATGAGGTTTAATGTACAGAATAAATTGGTAAGAAACAGGTGTTGCGACATCTCCAGAGCCACGTACTGTATAATACAACCTTTGTGTGTGTGTGTGTGTGTGTGTGTGTGTGTACGTGGGAGAGAGAACATGGGTCGGATTCTTCTCTCTGGTAGCCTTCAGTGTTATGCATGAAATTTTGACATAGATCATGTGACTGTTCAGCAGCGTAAACTGTAGAGCTTGCAAACGATTTTATTTTATTAGTTTTGTTTCTTATGGAGGTAGTTATGTTGTATTGGTTTCGTGGTAACATCATATGGCACGGGAAAGTTTTGGCCAGTGAAATATCTATGTATGTCCATGTCGGTCTGTCTGTCTTTGTGTCTGTCCATCTGTCTGTCTTCCTAGCAGTCGATATACAGTACATATATATATAGATGTATTTACCTATGTCAATATCTCTGCCTCACTCTCTCTCTCTCTGCCTGTATCTGTCTGTATCTGTCTGTCTGTTAGGGGGACGAGGTTATGGTGCGTGGGTTGGAAGCAGGAGGAACTGAGCTTGGAAGAGGGACAACTGATATTATATGCAGGAAGGAGAGAAGTTAGGCATGTGGGAGGGAGAGGCAAGGTTGTTCAGCGTGTGGCAGGGGAAGATAGTGTGATGTGGTGTGGGAGGGGACGGAGAAGTGTTGTGGGGTGGAGACAAGTGCATGAGTATGTTTATTGAAGGTGGACAGAGCGGTGTTGTGTTCGTAGGAATGTTTGTGGTAGGGGTTGGGATGGTGCTGTGTGTGGGAATGTTTTCATGGGAGGGGGTCGGGGTGATGTGTGGGTGTATTTATATTGTAAGGGGACAAGTAATGTTATGTGTGGAAGTGTGTGTGGGAGAGGGGCAGGTTGATGAGATGTAAGATAGAGATGTTGTCGGGTGTAGAAGGTGGACGAAATAGTGGTGTGTGTAAGAGGAAGATGAAATGGTGATGTATGGGAAAGGGGAATAAAATGGTATGTATAAGTGGGATAGGACGAAGGAATGTATGTGGGGGAAGACGGAATAGTGTAAGTGGGCGAGGGCAAGGTAGCGTTTGTGGAAGGATGAAGAGCATGACGGTGGAGAAAATAATTGATGGTGCGGAAGGGGAAGAGGATATATGTGGGAGAAAAGCCAGGTGTGGTGTGCGGGCGAACAGCGTAATAGGGATGAAATGGATAGGTGTTGCGTGGGAGGAGGAGGAGGAGAAGTATGTGAGAGAGGGATTTTCATGAATGTGAGGAAGTTGATATATCAGAGCGTGTGTGTATGTAAGAGGGGGACAGGACAAGGCGTGGGATGGAAACAGGAGAGTGGTGTGTGTGGGAGGTAGCTTGTGTGGGAGTGGGAAAGGGAATGTGGGAGGAATACAGGTCGTGGTACGATGGAGGACAAGACGAGGGTAATGCTGGTGTCTAAATGAGTGGGAACTGGAGCGTTGTGTGTGGGAGGGAGCTTGCGTGGGAGCGGATTTATGTGGGAGTTGGAGTGGAAAGGGCGATGTGATGTTCATGCAGATAAGAGGTAATGGGTTACGAGAAAGTTAATGGCGGTGT
Source organism: Coenobita brevimanus (assembly GCF_032717465.1). Classification (NCBI taxonomy): domain Eukaryota; kingdom Metazoa; phylum Arthropoda; class Malacostraca; order Decapoda; family Coenobitidae; genus Coenobita; species Coenobita brevimanus. The sequence goes on from NC_137008.1 coordinate 62,422,827, forward strand.
CTAAAGGAAGAGCTGGTGGTGTGTGAGGCAGCTTGCGTGGGAGAGAGAGAGAGAGAGAGAGAGAGAGAGAGAGAGAGAGAGAGAGGAGGACGAAGATGAAAGAAAACGGAGAAAAAAGGGGGGAGAGAAAGAGAGGGCGAGGATCAAGATGATGATCTATCTTTTTTATACCATGAACACACCTGAGTATTTTGTTTTGTCTTGATCAGTACAATATTTTTCAGGCTAGGAATATTCGAGCTTTCCAAAGATTAATCGAAATTGTATTGAACCCTTCGTCGACTGGAATTTCCCTCAGCTGAACAAAATCGCCCGGAGATACACTGAGTGGTAATAGTATTAGTTGTAGCCCCATCGGAAACGAGGACCCAGTGGACTACAGGCTAAAGCTGCCCTTCTCCCACAATCCACCATCCTCTTGTCGGGGGACAGGTTAATTTGAGGAACGTTTATATAGCCGGGCAGTGAAGTTGTCCTCTTAAATCAGTGCCACCCCTTGAAGGCATCCCTCTCCAGCACCCGACTGAGTAAAATATCCTAGTGAGGCAAAAGAGTTAATAGGAAATGAGTGTTGTGCTTCCATTAATTTGCTGAAGCGAGGATAAAATCAGTGCCGGGTGATTCTTTTGACACTCATAACAAGCGCAGGATCACATATGTTTACAGCGAAGCCAGGGATTAAAGCAGGATTATCCCTAAGCCATGGAAATCTATGGCTATGCTGGTCCCATTCATTGTTTCTCCCACATATTCAAAGGGATTCTGATCCTCTACCGTGCATTATTTAGTTTAAGGCAATCCGATCCTTTACTGTGCGTTATTTATTTAGCTTATTACACCAGCTTCAGTGGACACGCACGCACTTACATAATTAAACACACACACACACACACACACACACACACACACACACACACACACACACACACACACACACACACACACACACACACACACACACACACACACACACACACACAAGGCTGGAGGAGGACGGGCAAATGAAGAGAGAGAAATTGGAAGATGGAAGAATGGAAGAGAAAAAGTGAAGAGAAGTGAGAAAGGACTGAGGGAGGAGGCCTAAGTAAAGAAGGAAGAGGAAGAGGAAGGAAGATTAACTGAGGAGGAGGGACAAATGAAGAAAGAGGAGTGTGGGAGGAAGATGGAGGAGTGGAAGAGAAAAAGAGGAAGAGAATGAGGGAGGAATGAGGAAGAGGACTGGGGAGGAGGGACGAGTGAAGAAAGGAGGGGAATGTGGGAGGGAATGCAGTTTATTAGGAGGAGGAAATGTTGAGAAATGAAGACACACCAAGAAAACGGGAAGGAAGTTATGGAGCGACGGAGAGGCAGGACGCAGAAGATTAGGACAAAATAGTTGTTAGGAAGTTATATACGTGAGGAAGTGAGACTAGGAAGTTAGATTAGGAGTGATTTTGAGATGCGAAAAAGAATGAGAGGAAATGATGCAGAAAAGTAAAATGGTGTGAAATGATGGGAGAGGGAGAGAGAGAGAGAGAGAGAGAGAGAGACAGACAGACAGACAGACAGACAGAGACAGAGACAGAGACAGACAAAATAAAAACATATATATACTGTACTCTCATTCATTTGTTAACTTATTTCTTTTGCTGAGTAGAGAGACAGAGGTCAATTATTTTTTATTATTTTATTTATTCTGTTCTAGGTAAGTGCAGTGATGTGAATAATAAAAGTTAACAGAACCAATCTCACCATCGTGTATGCTATTGTTGGAAAAGAAAATAAGTTGTTTACAAAAGCTTGGTGACATTTGGAAATCGAAATTCCATAATACCCTCCTGGTAAGCTGCTCTAAGCCCTCCCACAGACGACCTTCACCTTTTCTCAGGATTTGGTACATTTAAGCCAGCCTAATTTCAGACGATTCCATCCACCTGATTGTGAGTTCTAAGAGCCTGGGGAAGATGCAGAGACTGAGTTATATGTAGAGGCAGAGAAACCTGGAATGGGAGAGAATGAATGATATTGAGAAGAGATGCCTGAGTTTTGTGAGGCCGCGTGTTGATAAGGAGAGAAACCTGCAGTTGTAAATAATGAATGATATTTAAGTGTTTGAAAACCCTGGAGCTGGAAAAAATGAATATTAAGAAGCAGAGGAAAAGTCTGTAGTGGAAGTGAGTGAATGAAGTAAAGAGGGAGGGAAATCTAGAAATGAAGGGAGAGTAAATATTAGGAGGGAGAGAATCCTAGAGGAGGAAAGTGTAATATTAAGGAAGAAAGAAATCTTGAGTTGGAGAGGGTGATATTAAGGAGAAAAACCTGAAGTCGGGAAGAATGAGTGATATTAAGGCAGAGAAAAACGTGAGTTGCAGAGGACGAGTGATATGAGAGAGAGAGAGAGAGGGTGAGGGAGTGCGCTGTTCCCCCATCGTTCTCTTACAAGGTACGTGACCTTTGCCTGGAGGATTCCCTTGTCAATCAAGCCACAAGTCATTGGGGGATAGAGCTTCATCAGAGAGAGTGAGAGGGGTGAGTGGGTGAGAGAGTGAGTGAGTGGGGGAGATGATGTGTCAGGAGAGTCATAATGAGAGGTGGACAGTTTGCGATATTACTTTTTTTTGGACAGTTTGAAAAAACATTGTACTGTAGATAACACACACACACACACACACACACACACACACACACACACACACACCGCCAGAGCATAATGCCACACAGTGTTCCACCCCTTGCGCTTCCACATCGCATACTACTGACATCATACACTTCCATATCTCCCACTGTCACACCTCCCATCGCCATCCCACTCACTACCACCCCACTCACTGCCTCCTCTTAATCTCAGCCCTCTCTTCCCTTACAGCACAGCACAAAAACCTATATTATGAATTTCGTGTCATATAACTAATAGGTCTGTTAGCTCTGAGTGGATGAGAGGACAAATATTGCATGGTACCTTTTTTGTTTTTAATTTACCCGCGTCCTCCATCGTCTACCTGTTTTCAAAATTTTCCCAGGACATTATGTGAGTCTATTTGTATTAATGGTTGTTTCAGATGTGTGTGTGTGTGTGTGTGTGTGTGTGTGTGTGTGTGTGTGTGTGTGTGTTTTAAGAGGTGTTTACTGTACTGTAAGGTGTAGCAAGGTGTGATTCGTTAAATTTCTGAGGGCTTATACCCTTGCTAGATGAAACTAGTGCTCTCTCTCTCTCTCTCTCTCTCTCTCTCCTCATTTCACTTCCCTTCACTTCCTTTCTCGTCAGTCTTTTTCCTTTCCTCTCCTTTTCTGTCTTCTCATATCTTAATTTTCGCTCATCTTTTTTCCTCTCTTTTCTCCTCTCCCCACTCCCCACACACCTTTCCCTCCATCTCTCTCCCTCTCTCCCTTCGTGCCCCATTGCCTCGTAAAGTGGAGCTTGGAGGTAGTGACCAAAGCCTCCGTTGTGCCGCGTCGATGCTTTCAAGCTGAGTTCCGGGGTGTGGGTCAGGTTAGGTACGGCTGGGTTAAGATGGGTCCTCTTAGGTTAGGTTAGGCGTGGCTAGGTTAGGATAGGTTCTCGTAGGTTAGTTGAGGTTAGGTTAGGTTAGGTTCTGTTAGGTTGGGTTAGGTTAGGTTCTTTTAGGCTGTTCCAACCTCTTGATCAACTCCTCAACCTTCGTCAGCACTCCTTTGATCTTCATCCATACACACACGTTCTGTGGCTGTGTCCAACGTAGCATAAATGAAGGCTTAACACACACACACACACACACACACACACACACACACACACACACACACACACACACACACACACACACACACACACACACACACACACACACACACACACACACACACACACACACACACACACACACACACACACACACACACACACACACACACACACACACACACACACACACACACACACACACACACACACACACACACACACACACACACACACACACACACACACAACCAGCCTCAGTTGTCCCTCTTTCTTCCGGTTCGAGTCATATATGTATTTTCTTCTTTTCACTTGAAGCCGTATTGAAAAACGCTCAGGTCTCAGGCATGTGGCGGTGGTCGCGTTCACAGTCCTTGGCCACTTGGATGTCGGTGGGGATGATGGGGGAAAAAATAAAAAAGACTCCCCCCCAACAAAATGACCAGTGAGGAAAGAAAACGAGACTGTGGAGACGGAAAATTACACTAACAAGTATCCCTTCAAAGGGAAAAAAAATAATCTATAGGTAGGAAAAAAGTTCATGGTAGTGGTGGGGGCGGCATTGGTAGTGAATTATTATTATTATTATTATTGTTATTGATTATTAGTATTAGTTGTAGTAGTAGTGGTAGTAGTAGTAATTATACGTAATACCCTGATTAAACAAATGAATGGAGGATGGGAAAAATAACTCCCACAAAAAAAAAATCTTCCTTTTGCAAAAATGATATAAATAAGAAAAAACTCCCTCAGAATATTAGCTGTGTTGGTTGAGTTTCACGATTCTCTGCCACTTGGATGTCGGGTGATGGGGGGGGGAGGGAAAATAAAATAGACCCCCCTCTCAGTATAAAAAAAAAATGGGAGGGAACACAATGTTGATGGAGGAGGGAAAGAAATTTAAGACGACCTCTAAATGGTGATGGTGATGATGATGATGATGATGATGATTAAGTAATTAGATAATAATAATAAAAATAATGATAATTATATTAATAATAATAATAATGGAATAATGTCAGTAACTAATAATAATAATAATGGTAATGAATAATAATAATAATAATAATAATGATAATTGTGTTCAGAGTAAGGTAACCAGTGATTAACCAATGAAAAAAACCAACTTGAGAAAAATCATCATCATCATCATCATCACCACCTCTCTGTTACCCTAGAAGATAGGAAAGAGAAAGCATGACAGAGTGAAAGCTATCAACAGCAAAACCACTCAAAATAGACCACAGACTCATTCATAAATCATTCAAGCCCTCGGAATCCTGGCCTAACCTAGAAAAAAAAAAAAAAAAAAAAAAAAATAAGCGGGCCCAAAAATAGTTTGTAAAAAAAAAAATACCCTCCATCCCCCCAAAAGGGTGTAGAAAAAAGATAATAATTACCGCACGGGAAAAAGACCAAAAAAATATTACATGTGACGAAAGAAATGCCGTCCCCCAAAAAATAACATGAACAAAAGGAGCACGAAAAAATTACCAGGGAAAAAACGACCCAAAACATTACCTGTAACGATAAAAAAAGAAAGAAAGAAAAAAACGCTGCCCCCCAAACTAGCCAGTGAAAATTCAAGAAACATCATCTTTTACGGGGAGTGGGAACAAACCGCTCCTCGTTTTTTGTCGCCTAGGATGAGGAGGAAGTGAGGAGGGGGGACTCAGCTGTTGTAGTGGGGTGGGGAGGTTGTTGGAGGGGAGAGGGGGAGAGGAAGGGACATGCAGGATAGGGAAGAAATGGGGAGAGAGGCTGGAAGGTGAAGGCATGTAGGATGGAGGATGGGAAGGAAGGGGTAAAAGGAGGTAAAGAAAACGGATGGAGGATGTGAAGATGTGAGAGGATGAGACAGAGATGCTGAGAGGGGGAGGATGGGAAGAAGGGGATTAGGATGGGAAAGAGAGAGAGGGGGGAAGGGAAGTGGGAGGATAATGGGAAAGAGGTGGGAGTGGTGGGGGGAAAGAAGAAGAGAGAGGGTTGGATATGATGGAGGGAGAGAGGGGAGGGAGGGCAAAGAGGGGGTAGACAGTGAGGGGGCCTGGGTGTAAGGGGGACTGAACTGTTGTCGCAGGGTCGTGGATGATGCCTTGTGGTGGCCAGAGCGTTTCCCGTATCCCACTTACAAGTTGCCTGGTTTTTCACACAACACTGGAATTGCATCCTGAATTTCACCCTGACCCCCTGAGTACCGTGGAGACTTTCATATTTTATCCTTGCATTCACCAAACTGTACTGTTGAGCTTGGGGGAGGCATCTATACTATTTTTACTTTAACTTGGCCAAAATTTCGTTCTTTTAACATTTCATATACTTCAAGTGTCAGAACAGGACAATGGTATGGTCCTAATTTTTTAATAGCACTGCTTTGTGATTAGTATCTTATTGTGGTGTTGATCCACGAGTATTGTTATTGCTCGGTATTTTAAATCGAGATCATTTTTTGCCAGTTTAGAGTAAAAAGAGTATAGTAATGCAGCCCCCCCCAAAAAGAAAGTAATATGATGCGTCTTATTTGACTCTCTTACAAGCAAACGTATATATTTATTTTTTCCGAAATACTCCTTGAACCGCTTTGTACCTTGGTTCCGTCTCTTTTCCTTCTTTCATTTTCTACTTCCAAACGTTTCTGGCATGTATTCGGTAAGTGCTCCAGTCTTGGTGATGCTGCCGTCGGTGTATCCCTACGTTTTGGGCTTGGTGAGGAGACGTGTCGGATAGGACTCTCATTTTCCATTGTCGAGGCAGCAGGCTTCTTCACTCAGGCGTAGATTGTTGTGTGTGAATGTTTAGTGGGTTTTTGGCAGCTGTGTGTAAAGCCGAATTTGTAGGGTCTATGCTCTTGTGTGTTTATTTTGGGGAGTTTCTTTGTGCCATTACTGTGTTAAGTTTAAAGTACGGGGTTTGCGTTTTTCTTTTTTCTCTCGTTTTTACTCTTGTTATTCTCAGACAGTAACTTTCGCTGTTATGAGATGAGATATTATTATCAGTCAGCTAATTGTCTCCATAATTTTGTACAGCTGAAGGGTAATCAAGGGGCTGGTGAAGGCTGCTTGAAATCTCCAATACTTTCGTCTCCTAAACCTAAATTTTAACTCCTGACGGTATCAAGAATACATCACAAAAGGCGCCATTGCTCTAAAGAATTTATAACCTTTGGATCAGTCTATCCATGTATCTATCTATCTGTCTATCAATATACTGTATATAATATAAACAGGAAAATGAAGATAGGAGTAAGAGAACGCTATCCGATCGGTCCTTTAGCTTTAAATAATGAAATTCCACTTTAATCCTCGGGAGGGAAATGAAAAATAAACAAAAGAGTGAAACAGCTGCTGTCACGCTTCAGTAAATTCTCATACAAGATTCTAACATGCCTCTGTGGCCGCACCTAAAAAAGACACCGAAAAAGAATGAAAGGAAAACATTACGGAGGAGTGGGTACTGCGCAGAGACAACGCCGTTCAAACTGTACTTTATTGCCCATCAGTTTCTTCCTTTCCATTGTTCTCCGCACCCGTGTTCTTCTGTCCTTAGCTGACGGGCTGCTGTTGTTAAACCTCTAAGGACTCGTGTGGCACAGACGGTTCTTGCACGCCATACTTTTTGTCCTATGTAGTTGCTGACTGCCGGGGTCTTATTCCTTACTTTGTGCGGTACTTGGGGGCTCTAGATGGAAAGAAGTGGAAATTTACTCCCTGTTTCTTGTGGGCTGCCTTCAAGCTTTCTTTCCCTCCTCTGCATATTATTATCTAGGACTAGCAGGAGTAAACTCCATTAAGATGCCCTCCTGGTGAAAAGGTCAGAAAGTACCTCCCTTTGTTCTCCTTCACATTCATCATCTTCTTGAATGAAATGAAAAGAAAATGTTGTTGATTTTTCCAGCGCTGATGGGTGATTGTCAGGAGGTGTAGATCATTAGCAACTTCCCGACACCTTTTGAAAACAGTTTAACAGCATCATTTTTTTCCATCTCTGCTTATTTTTCTTCTCCCAAAATGAAAATAAACTGGCCTTGTTTTGCCAGCACTAACGGGCGATATTCTGGAGATTTAACTTGCATCCACTTTACATTCGAGGAGCTATTGATACTTATTGTTCTCATTAACGCCACTTAGAGGTTAATGAAGCTAACTACCCTCGCCTCAAATGCTGGGATTGAGTAGCATAGTCCTTAGTCCCTGTGCTCCTGATGGGGTGCAGAAAGATAAAGATTACACGATAAGATGTGCAGATTTTTATTGGCCTCTCTCATCGGATTCGGACGCTGTTATCTTCCCCTTATTATTTTTTTTTTTTTTTTGGCCCTTTTGTTGTTTTTCTTTTACTGAAGTAAACTGTATTCATAATACAGATATGTTTGTATGCATTTATTTTTTATCTATATTATTAATAGAAACTCGTCTTTCTGTGCAAGTAATTCGTGACTAACATTAAGGTTCTTTGATAGAGATGGCGTGTGATTCTTGTAAGAGTAGATCTCTCTCTCTCTCTCTCTCTCTCTCACACACACACACACACACACACACACACACACACACACACACACACACACACACACACACGGCAGATTAATGACACTGAGATTGGAGGGGGTCGTAAATCGTACCCAGGTCCAGCGAGATCTCAGTCCACTACGTAACCACCAGACCAAGAGGAGTGAGAGACAAAGTACTCCACTAACTCCACTAAACCACCAGGCTGCTCTGACTTTTGATGTATCATTTTATATTGCCGTTCTTGATCCTTTATTTAGTAACTTTTTCGGAAAGAGTACGTACTGTGTGTGTGTGTGTGTGTGTGTGTGTGTGTGTGTGTGTGTGTGTGTGTGTGTGTGTACGCGCGCGCCCGCTTTTGCCTGTGTATTAATTTCCGTTTTTCATGAGTGTGCTTTTATCTTTTAATATTGTTCCGAGTCTTTGTATATTTTCCCCCGCGTTTAATTTCATGTTTTATTAATTGATCATATTTATTACTTATTACTGGCGAGTTTACGCTCTTGTTTCATATCACCACCAAATACAGTTTTTAATCATTCTGTGTAGCTTTTGTTTGTATTTATTTGATTAATCGGTTACTCTTGGTTTTTAATTATACGCCGTGTTTTATGTTACGATGCTTTATACCTGTTTTTTTTTTATTGCTTATGTCAACAGTGCGTTAATATAATTAGTTTAAATACTTACTCCACTTTCCTTGTAATTGTATTCTTTTGTGTCATAATACGATGGTGTATATAATGGTTCTGTTCCCTTTGTGATGCTTTTGTCAGTGTTGCTTTTATTGCTATATATAACGTGTATTTAATTTGTTTACTCAGATGGGAGGAGAGGTCGCGGTGGTGGTGGTGGTGGTGGTGGGGACTTTTTGTTATTGGGGATATTATGCCCCTTCATGTTATGTCACATCTTTTTTTGTGTTGTCTTCTCTTAACGTCGATATTATTTCTTTCTCATTACATCCGCCAAGGAGGTTAGCCTTTATCCCTGTGTTTGTTTGTTTGTTTGTTTGTCTGTTTGTGTCTGTTTGTTTGTCTGTCTGTTAGCTGGATTACTCAAAATGTTAGGAACGGATTTTAATGAAATTTTGTACAAGGGTGGGCCATGGGCCAAGGAAGAAATTATTAAATCTGGGGGATTATCCGGATCCGGATCTGGAATATCCCGCACAATATGTCCAAAAGTTCTCAATGAATTTCAATGAAAGTTTGTGAAAAGGTGGGCTGTGGACCAAAAAAGAATTGATGAAATTTGTGGGCGGATCCTGCTCCTGATCCTGATCCTTTTTAATGGCAATGTCATTGGCGGAGGTATACGCCCTCTGAGCGTTTGCTAGTTATGTTCAATGTGCTTAATTTTCTGGCGAGTACACTTTTTTTCTTTCATAATACGACAGTAACATTCTTACTGTGTTTTTGATCTTTCTGTTTGAGCCCTGTCATGCAAGTCAGAAATTTGACTATCACCATCCTGCTCATGTTGTCACCTAATTTTCTGCATTAATTTGTTTTATTATCGTATTTCTATAGCAGTTATAAGCTGTCTCTTCTTTTTGCTGCCCTGTTTATCGTCTTTGTTGCTTTTGTTGCGGTATTGCTTTTATTTATTTGTTTTTATAGTCAGTGGTCAGGGTAAAGATGTGTTTTTTTTCTTTATTTGCCCTTATTTCATATATTTACCCTATATATATATCTCCTGAATTTATTCCTGTTCTGGTACTGGAGCCGGAAGCCTTCACGTGGTGGCAATACTATATCCGAGTGGTGGAGCTGCCCGGTAATACAAACGTCCCTCATATAACAGTACCTCGAAAGGAGGATGCTGGGCTGCGGGAGAGGGGGAATGTCAGCCTGCAGTCCACTGGGTTCACGCAGAAGCAACTTTTCCTGTTTTGAGTCCTACCCTTACACTCAGAAACCTTTTGCCGCCTCCCTTGCCCGTGTCGCCACCTAACTTTCCTTCACGGTCGAGGGACAGAGAAGGTTATGGCAACATTGCTTGGGCGAACACCGTCCTCTCGCTGAGCACCCCAAAGCTTGCAGTGGCACATACTTCCATTTAGCTTCATTTTCGGACAGTCGGGCACAGGACTTCTGCTAATATTTCACCTCTTGTGCTTCTCATTTTTTCACCTCGTCTGATTCTGTCTTTTCTTTGTTGAATAATAATATTAAGCTGAGAGAAATTTAGTATGTTTCTTTTCCCACATATTCGCACTCCGCGGATAAAATTTCGCCAAATATTTCATCTCGTCTACTTCTCACTTTCCCCTGCTGGCAAGTATTTATAAGCTGAGAGAATCTTGGTTAGGTTCTCAGCCCTTATATGACTCACTGTGTTACGATGCGTGTTTGAGGAGTGACGGACATGCCTTAAGTGTGAAGCAGAGGCAGTGGAATAGTAGACTAACTTTTGTCGTTGGCTGCACGTATGTATGTGATGTTTTATGATGCCGTGCTGTTGTATCATGGAGTTTCATTCTCAGATTATGTCATTCACAACAACAGGGGCCAAATGAAGCTATATTGTAATGTTGATTTCGTGGATAGAAGCGAAAGTCACCCTGTTCTCAATGCTTTGATTTCTTCTTCAGTACGGTGATGTAGTTTTACTGTATTCTATTCGTATTTTCTTCAGGCGATTATATTGAGCTGAGAGAGAGAGAGAGAGAGAGAGAGAGAGAGAGAGAGAGAGAGAGAGAGAGAGAGTCGCAGAATCTGTTATAATTCACGCTGTATTTCATGTCCTCTTGCTCACTTACAAAAATGCAGTATGATGGTACAGTGGTCTCTCCCTCTTTGATCTCTGGGCCGCATCGCTCCACTGGCGTTCAAAGGAATCCCTGATGGAGGAGAGCGTTTGTTCTGTTCTTCTACGGTGTCTACCAGGGGAATAGTGTCAGGCAGGGTTTCGTATGCCATTCTAGGGATAATGATGCTCTTTCATGGCTGAAGCAAGGGTTATTGGGGAGTGTATTGACTACTGCAGTGTATTACATTGTACGGGAGATGGAGTACCCACTGTCAGCCCACTTCATGTAGTTAGCTTTTAGGTGACGCTACACTGAGTGACAAGCCAAGTGGATTCCTGTAAACTAGGAAACCAGTGTCTACGGTGGGGATAACCATATAATCAAATGACCGCCTGGTGGTCTAGTAGGTTAAACCCCTCCGACCGAAAGGGGCAGGTAAAGTTTTCCACCTGAGGGATGGTTGGCGTTTATTGCTCACACAGTGCCACTCATTGGCAAGCGAGACTGGTCACTCTTGCCTTGAATGTCGGGACTGTGTGGCCTAACTGCGGATGGAGCAAAATAGGGCTGGATGAATCATAGAATAACACTGACATGACGCAGAGCAAAGACAAGGGAAACTAACCCTTGTCATTTGGCATCGTCCTGGCGGCTGGTCCTGATTAAACCCATTGACCGCGATGATTTCTCTCAGCTGAATGAAATCGTCTGGTGTTAATCTAAAACATATTAAGAACAAAGGAACACTTGTTATAGTTTTTGAAGACCGAGCTCAATTAGTTTAATAAAATGATCAGGTTTTTGCCAAGAAAAAGCACCTAATTGCGCAAAGCATCGATGGGCCAAGAAATCAGTTGAGAAACCGCGCTGTTGTCTGTTTCAGAAGGTGAGCTGCTCAGCTATATTTCCGTTCTCGCTGCCTGTGCTCATGATGGCAGTGGGTATGAGGGCGCACTCTCCTCCCACCGCTGCTTCTGAAAGGCTCTTGTACTGGGCCCTTGTGTTGGCTGTTACTGCTGCTGTTTGGGTTGGTCGGTGTGAGGCCACTCTGTTGATTGCCCCTGAAGGTAGGGGACAATGGCGGAGTCGTACTATCTGAAAAGCAAGTGGAACCGTGTGAAACTCCTCTATGGCTTCTGTTTTGGTAAAATGCCTTTCCTGTATTGAGCCATCTAGGTACCGTTTAGCAACTCCTTTTTGATGGTGAGGCTACGAATATACAGAATATACCTTGAATCTGTTGTCTGTGGGAATTTTTCATGCAGACGGATAGGACCAGAGGCTGGAAGCCTGCAAAGCTTTGTCTTTTCCAGGAAGCAGTTAAAAAAAGGCCATAATAAAGATCCTTTCATTTAAGATACCTTGACACAATACGTCTAAAAGCCTAGAGATCATAGGCAGAGGGAAATACAGATTATAGAGGTATTCCTGTAGTTGATCAGATGTTGCGATAAGAGTGGTCACAGAATTAGGAATCACCCTGTCTTTACCTCCTTCCTTCCCCCAGATTCGTTTCTTCCCATCCGATTTGAATTTGTGATATTGCCACACTCACAAAGCCGTGTTCGCTGCCGATTTAATCAAGGGTCATCTTTTTCATGACAGACAACTGATTGACGCATTAATGATTTTCCTTGCATATTTCATGTAGGCGTGTCGAACCATTTTAAGTGCCTCAGTTTCCATGCTTGGCTTTTTCGCACTCATAGTTGCCCTTCTGTATATTTATATTCCTTAGTCATTGTCTGTCACTTATACTTTCACCTTCATACTGACAAACACCCTCTTCATCACCATTTATCTATGTCCGTTCTCCGTATTACCGTAGCATCTATGCCCATTCTTTTTGACACTTGTCTGTAACCTTTCTTACGCCACATCTTGCACGGATATCTGTTTCTCATCCTATCCACCTTAGGCAACGCACACACACTCTAACGACCACAATGGCTCTCACTCCAGACTCTCACACTTAGGTCTCACATCTGTCCTTCTATCTATCTCTACTGATGAAAGCCCGGTGGTCCACTTTGATTTCCATCTGCGCGTCCATCTAAAGTACCGGTACAGGTGGATTTAATCTTTTGACGAATAACAGACAAATGTAAGAGAATAATGTCCAGATGTGTTTGTGTGGGTCTGTGTAAGAGTTTTATGATAAAGTCAGCTTCAAGGCCAAAAAAAATCCCCTGCTGCCAGTGAAAGGATATCCTGCCGTTTAATTGGAGGTGCCTGTACCTTGTCGGCACGTGAGAGGCCCGGAGGAATCAGGCGGAGAGGGCAAAATTGGCTATAATCTTTCCTCTTGACTTGAAACCAGGATTCCCTGCCTACGTTCCGGGAGATGATGATGCTATTGTAGGAGCGGTGGGTTGTCTCCCTCCTTTCCTGTCTGCTGCTCGAGTCAGTATGAACAGTTCTTGGGAAAGTAGAGTGGCTGGGTGTATATATCGAAAAATGCGTGTGTGTGTGTGTGTGTGTGTGTGTGTGTGTGTGTGTGTGTGTGTGTGTGTGTGTGTGTGTGTGTGTGTACTACAGTTCTGTCACATAGAAGTGGTTCATATAACACTCTTCTTTGTCGCAGCTTACAGAGAAGTGTTAGCGAGCTTTTGCACTTGCGTGTACATTGCAGTCATTATTTACGTCCATTATTTCGCGATCGTTTTAATTGCGGTTTATTTAGGTAAATTTAGGGGTCCTTTTTCGCCTTTTCAGACCTAGTTAGTTCAATTTAGGTTTATTAAGGCCATTATTCATTTTAATTAGGTCGAATCAGATCTGGTTCCCTCGTTACAGATGAAATTAGGCCACTTGTGATCTAAATTATGTTAGTTTAGGTTTATTCATGCTACTGGGGGTCTAATTCTAGGTGAGGTCACTTTTAGTTAGGTTATTAGTTTTTTAGGTCAGTTCAGGGCTAATGAGGTCAAATTAGGTTAAGCTAGGTCGAGTTAGGTCAATAATTAGGACGGTAGATTGTATTAGTTCTGTAAGTTCATTCAGATTCAGATTTAATTAACTCAGATCAGGCCCGATGAGGTCAATGTTCGTTTAATTTAGGCCACGTGAGATGTAATTTGGTCAAATCAGGTTTAATTAGGTCAGTTTAGGTCCAGCCAGGTTTAATTAATTCAACTCGGGCAAAATTAGGTCCTTTTCAGGTTCATTTAAGCCTCATCACATCTAATTAGGCCTGATTAGGTTTAGAGTAGTGAGGTCAGTGTAGGTCCATTTTGGCATCCTTCTCTTTTATTAGGTCAGGTCAGGTCAGTAGGTCATATGAAGTCACTGTGTTTGATATGAAGAATTAAATATACAGAATTCCAGAGATTAGTAAGTGATTTAGTATTTGCGTATTGGACTTGGTAAATGCTAAATCAATCTTGCTGGCTAAATAACACGTCAAATAAACTCAATTATTTATTTATATATGCCCAGTACCTTGCCAACAATCGCGTGAACTTATGAAAGGATCCATTGCACAGTATTTGCCTCTTTACTGTGATGACATATTTTCTGTTGAGAGAGAGAGAGAGAGAGAGAGAGAGAGAGAGAGAGTAGCAGAGTGGTTAATAGTGGCTATTTTTAATGCCTGGTGTAAGAAACGGTCCCTCCTGAACAAAATTAAATCGTCCATTAGTAGTCGAAAAAATAAAGATGAAAGAAGATATCGTAGTACCAGCGGAGGGGTTGACTGATTTTTAGTACCTGGAAAAAAATAAATAAAGGTCCCTCCAGCAAAATAAAATAATCCATCAGTAACTTTAATATATTACAGAGAGACAGCATCGTGTTAAAGTGGCACTGCGAAAACATTACAAACAAAAAACACTGACGCCCCGAGCTTCGCAAAACAGTATTGGAAAAAAAAAGGGAGAAGGGGAGGGGAGGCTGGGGGGAGGGAGGAGGAAGGAGAGAAGGGAGGGAAGGTAGGGGGAGGGAGGGAGAAGGAGGGAAGGGAGGAGAGGGGGTAGAAGGAAGGGGGAGAGGGAAGGGGAGGGTGATTTTATAGACCGACAGTTGTGTGTCCCCTTTTGCATGCACGTAAATATTCTTTTTTTTTTTCCTGGCGATTTCATCAGTTTAGGATAGATTATTGTCGAATTGGATGGATTAGATACAGTCTTCATTATTTTCACTGCAAGAAATCCCACCATAAGCTTAATATAATCGCATTGATGATGATGATGATGATGGTGGTGGTGATGACAGTGATGATTGTCGATGATGATGATGACAGTGATAATAATAATAATCATAATGATGATGATGATGAACAGATTTAAGTTGCATCGTATCCTTCTGGGTCAACATTTTCAGGTTCCTTGGACTCACTCTCGGCTGAATAAAATCGTCTGGAGTTAGCTGGGACGAAATACTCCAGTTGTTCCTGGCACGGGATGGTTAAAGTAGCACTGCATAAACATCAGGAACAAACAAACATCGACTCTCACAGCTTGACAAAAACAGCAGCGAGGGAGAGAAGGGGAAGGGGGAGGAGGGGGAATGGGAATTGGGGTGGTGGGGGGAAAGTGGGGCGGGAGGGGTGAGGGGACAAAGGAGGGAAAGGGAGAAGGGTAGGCAATGGGAAGGGGAGGGTGGGAGGGAAATAGTGAGGGCAGGAGGGGGTTAGGGATAGAAAGGGCAGGTGCGGGGTAGGTGGGGATAGAAGGGACAGGTGGGGGGGTAGGTGAGGAAATTTGGCGGGGGGGAGGGCGGAGGGGGACCTGAGCCTGCCCGTATAGACCAACAACAGCGCGTGGCTGTTTTTCGCTCACATAAATATGACAAATGACAAAAAGCTATTGACAGGCGCCGAGCATGCCTTCACATTCTCACGCAACCCTTGCATTCCACCACAAGGGAACAGAATTTTTTTCAACAATGGCTCTGCTTCAGCGGGAACGTGAAATCAACTCGCTGTTTTACATATATTTCGTGGGTGTAATTCGAGGCCTCTGCTGGATTTACGAGTGCATACAGCTCGTACTTGGCCGGTGCAGTGCAAATATGAGACAGGAAAATATAAGTTAGGTCTCGTCAGGTTATGAATAAAATTATGAAGATTATTCCTTTTATTTTGTCAGCTTCTTTTTGCTGTTTATTTTCGCTGTTACCAGAAGAGTTTACTTAGCTTAGGAGAGATCCCTGGTATTATGAAAGCTGTATATTATTCTTCCAGTAATAATAATAATAATAATAATCGAATACATTGGTCAGGAGACAGAAAGATCATTATAAAATTCTGTCTATCTATCTATCTATTGCCAGACGCCACAATCCCGCAAGGGATGGCCATTTGACTTTGAGTTACTTGTTTTACGGGGAGGGGCACTAACCCTTCACCAACCCACTTGTTGACACGTAGGGAGCACAAAAATTCACGTCACTATATTGGAGGGGTTAAGACTGAAGGCACACCGCACAGATAGATAATAAGATAGATAATTTGTCTTCCAGGTACCAAGCACAACTATATACATGTTGTGTTCAAAGGGTGGAAGAAATAATAAGCAGATAAATAAAATCTCGAGTGGTTTCCCTATGGCAGGTGAATCGTGTGCTGTCTCATCCTGTGGGTTTGAAAAAAAATGAATGAATATAAAAATGTCATCTTTTTTATGCATATTTTTTGTCATGTCCATTTTTTTTTTATATTCTTATTTGCAACTTTTTCAAACTGGTCAGAGTTGCCTCCAGCGGTCGGATTTCCCCCATTCTACGTTATATATAAAAAAAGAGGTCATCGTATTGAAAGAGTTCAGACCTAGTAGTGACTGAGGAAACAGGTTGAGGACGGAGGATGATGTAAGAACGAGAGGTGAACGTGAGAGAAGAAACGTGAGAGTTTACTTGAACGTGAGAGTCGAGAGAAACGTAAGAGTGGAGAAGTGAAGATAGAGAGGATGGTCAGAGCAGGAATGAACGTAACAGAAAGGAAAAACATACGATAGAGGAACGTCAGGGTAGAAATGAACGTAAAAGAGAAACGTGACACTAAAACGGAACTGAGTAGAGAGGAAAATGAGAGTATTGAGGAACGTGAGAGTAGAGGGGAACATGAAAGGACAGAGGATGAAAGTAAAGAGGAACACGTAAGTAAAGAAGGACTTAGGAGAGGAACGTGAGAGAAGAGAGGGAAATCAGAGAAGAAAGAGAGTAGAAAGATACATGAGAGTGAGGAGGAAAGTGAGGATAGAGAAGAACGTAAGAGGGAACGTGAGAATGGAGAAGAACGTGCGGGAGGTGTGAAGGAGTTGGAAGGTCTCGGGGAAGTTTGAAGAGGGTCGAGAAGAAGGTGAGAGTTTTGTGGGAAAGTTCTTTATTAAATGGGGAAATGGAGCAGGTGTCAGTATATGCTTACCTGAGGAGTAGAGGAGGAGTGTGATGATGATGATGATGATGATGATGATGATGGGAGTGATGGTAATAATAATAACGATGGTGATAATGATGATAATTTTAGTGCCTGGTGATAAGCTGATGATAATAATGATGATGATCTAGTAATAAAGATAATAATAATGATAATGATGCTTAGTAGTAATAATGTTAATGATGCTTAGTATTATTGATGAACTTGCGATTGGGAGGAGGGGAAAAGGTAGGTAATTAGAGAGAGAGAGAGAGAGAGAGAGAGATCGTTGAGATTGATAATGGAGACAGTATTAACACTCTCAGGTTGCAATGAATTATGGCGGTATTTTCGTGTGGTTAGGAACTACTTAACGCCTCTTCCTTACCTGTTTATTTCTGATTCTGCTCCATTACTATTTTCTTGTGTGTTATTCATTCAATGTACGTCGACATTAAAGATATATAAGGGATAAAAAAAAAAAGAAAGAAAGAGGATATTAATGGGTTGGTTGGAAAATAAATCGCTAAGGGAGGAGGTGCTAGGGAACCTCCTTACCCGATGAGCATACGGGCCTTAGATTAATAAAGCAAGAAAATACAAAAATGATATCCTGCCAGCAAGTAAAATGAAGAACAGGCACGGTGACACTCTGAACAAAACCAGTAACACAGTACAGGAACACTGAACAAACCCAGCAACACAGGCCGGTAACACAACAAAGCCAGTAACACAGTACGGTGACACAACAAAGCCAGTAACACAGTACGATGACACGGTGAACAAAGGCAGTAAACGCGGTACGGTGACACGACAAAGCCAGTAAACACAGTACGGTTGACACGCCTTGCTTAACCGTGAGAGCAATTTGGACCTGCATGCTATTAAGCCGTTGCAATATTGCCACGACCCAATGCACGACGGGGATGCAACATATTGGCCGCCGTGCAAACCAAAGCCATCAGGTAATACTACTTCCCCTAACGTATATCCATGTAAATTCAGGGATAGGTATAAAAAGAAATATCCAGGCGTGGTATCAGAGCCAGATATTACGTGGCGAATATTCCTCGTCCTTTTCTTTATTACGTAACGAATATTCCTCGTCCATTTCTTTATTACGAAACGAATATTCCTCTCGTCCCACGTAATGAATATTCCTCGTCCTTCATTACGTAACGAAAATTCCTTGTCCTTTATTACGTAACGATTATTCCTCTGTTTTCTGTATTACATAACGAATATTCCTCGTCCTTTTCTTTATTACGTAACGAATATTCCTCGTCCTTTTCTTTATCACGTAACGAATATTCCTCGTCCTTTTCTTTATTACGTAACGAATATTCCTCGTCCATTTCTTTATTACGAAACGAATATTCCTCCCGTACTTTTCCTTTTACGTAACGATTATTCCTCTGTTTTCTATATTACATAACGAATATTCCCCGTACTTGTCTTTATTACGTAACGATTATTCCTCTGTTTTCTATATTACATAACGAATATTCCCCGTACTTGTCTTTATTACGTAACGAATATTCCTCGCACTTTTTTTTCATTTATTTTTGGATGGATGGGAAAATAAATATGGCAGTTATTACCCCACCATTTAACTTACTGTATAATAAAGTAAATATACGAATATATTACATAAAAAATTCGTAGCTTAAAAAAAATGGCGAATATGGCGTAATGAACATTCCATTTATTTATTTATTTATATGTTGCAAAGGAGTAAATTAAGGAGACATATTTATAACATCCTCCACACACACACACACACACACACACACACACACACACACACACACACACAAACTAACTTCCGGGTACTGCCAACCTCAAACATGAATGCCTTTGGCGGTCGCTGTTCAGCCGTCTGGAACAAAAGCCAACATTACCGTCTCTCTCTCTCTCTCTCTCTCTCTCTCTCTCTCTCTCTCTCTCTCTCTCTCAGTAAGATGGCGTTACGTTATTTTTGCTCCCAATATTTTTTTTTTTTTTTTTTTAAGGGGAGACCTCTTGCAGTGAATTGATTTTATAATAATTGCTATGAACTTATTATTTACTGTGACATTATTATTATTATTATTATTATTGTTATTATTATTATTATTATTATTATTATTATGAGAGAGAGAGAGAGAGAGAGAGAGGGTCAGAAGAAGCAGGAGGAATGCAGGAGTAGTACGAAACAGAAAAAAAGAGAGGCTAGTTTGTAGTAAGGGAGTCAGTCAGACAGACAGACTTGAGGAGAGAAAGGAGAGTAGACAGACAGACAGGCAGGCAGGCAGACAGACGTGGAGAGAAAAGAGAGCAGACAGACAGATAGACAGGCTTGTGGAGAGAGTAGACAGACAGACAGGCGGACAGTCAGATGGGGAGTTTCCGTGTGTGGTCTGATAGGCTGTCTGTTACCTGTTTGATTACGAGAGAGAGAGAGAGAGAGAGAGAGAGAGAGAGAGAGAGAGAGAGAGAGAGAGAGGATTTTTTTTTTATTAACCTCTTCAGTCCGAGTACATATTTTTCATTTTATTGTCTCCATTAGACTTTATTCAACTGTAGGAAGTATCTCTGACTGCAAAGTGGCCAATGAAGGTTAGAGCTACAACCCTACATCGGTAAATCCCTCCTAATCTGAATATAATCGCTTGGAAGTAGGCAGGGGTGAAATAAAACGCACCATCGGACTGAAGGGGTTAAAGAACTTATCCTGGTCCCGTGGCAGCAAAGGTTACCGTCGCAGATGTTGTGAGAAAGCACACGCGCACACACACACACAAACTTAACCTGGTTCCGTGGCAGCAAAGGTTACCGTCGCCGATGTTGTGAGAAAGCACACACACACACACACACACACACACACACACACACACACACACACACACACAATGTACAAATTTTCGCAGACTTCAGCGTGACAACATCGTGACATGGCCGACCGATGCCAGGAGAGTGAACCCGCCAACGCAAATGAGTATACACGGACTACAGCGTCAGATCGAGGAAGAGATTGGCTGACAGGTGTCAAGAGAGTACGGAATTAAGATCAGTGCCGGTACGCAAACTTTAAGGCAGCATCAGCATGGGTCATTGTCGACGAAAATCAAAACAAAAACTTTTACAGATTGCAGGAACGCAGACATCGCAGACACACTGTTGACTATAATAACACACATTAACTGCAGAATTTGGCCGAAGCTTTGGAAAGTAAGAGAATTCGGTGAAGGGAATAGGCGTGTACCCTGATCCTTTTATTGCCTGGATTTCTTTAAGCTGAAGGTAATCGTCCGGTGTTACCTAAATGTAAAGTAATTCCCAGGTGTTCTTAGTGTTTTTTTTTTTCATCTGATGGAACTGTCACTCATGAACATTAAGGCCCGGTTGTATGGAGCCTGATTACTCTTAGTCATGAAGTAGGAATGAGTCTCCTTGGTTACTAGGCAAGTCATCCTTCCAATCTGACTACACCTGGCCACCAGCTGAGGTGAATTGGGTTAGGGATCTTTGTCATATAAAGAGTAAACCTGTTCTAGAGCAGGGAAATGATTATTCGAGATAATTTTCAAAGTTTCCTGTTGTGAAGTTGAACAAAATACCCCAGTACATCAGCCACAGCGACAGGGTTAAGAGGTAGGAAAGCACTGTACCAGGAGGAATAAAAAAGAACTGTTGGGGAAATATTAGAGAGAGAGAGAGAGAGAGAGAGAGAGAGAGAGAGTAAAAGGACTCGCCATACAAGACCAGGAGAAACGTTCCTAAATTACATCGGAAACGACTAGGCGATTCCTACACTTATGTCAGTGCAGCAGAAGGACCTAAACAGCTTGCCTTCACTTTCACACCCTGTACTTCTTTCACCTTAGCTTGGCCCAGATATTCTCCCTTTTGCAGCTTATTTCACGTAGCTCAGTGGTAGAATCAGACAAAACTGTGGCTCAACACTGTTTCCATAGCATTTCTTCGTGACAAATATCGTATTCTAGCTTTCCTCTCTTGTTGCAGCTAAGCATTAAAGATAAGGAGGTGGCAGTTTTAGGCCAAGTTAAAGTGAAAAGAGTGTAACAAAGACAGGTACAATAGGGGACAAATGTTTGTCTATTATTCTACTGCTTTTGCTTAACACTTAGGGCACGTCCTTCATTTCCCCTCCCAGATGCATCATATCAAAGGAAATCGTTTACAAATAATAATAATAATAATAATAGTAATAATAATAATAATAATAATAGTAATAATAATAATAATAATAATAATAATAAACCCAATTATATTCCAGAGAACATCCTTTCCTATTGTGAGCTTCCCTATCCAGCAAATGAAATCAGAGGTAATGATCGCTTCCATCACTCACCTGCATGGCCAAATGATTCATAATAAAGGGACAATCGATGGCCATTTCCCTTAATTACGGATACACCTGCCTGGTCGTAACCATAACGGAGACGATTTCACGATCCCGGAAGTTGTCAGAGGTGCAGATGGTGTTCCTTTTTTGAATCTGTTGACGTAGTATACCGTATATGTTGTCCTTACTACCTCCAAGCGATTTTATTCAGTCAAAAAAGAAAAAAAATCGTAAGGGAAGAGTTAATGAAGGCAAGTTTGATCGTTCCTTTTCGAAGTCTCTCCTAAGCTTGTTAAATGTCCAGACGATTTTTTTTTTTTCAGTTTAAGAAAGGGTTAATGAAAGCTGATCTGATGTCTCCAGTTCTAATAGGGTCTCGGCTGAATAAAATCTTCCGGTGGTAAGAAAGACGTATAAAATAACGTCATGAGATTTAGCTGGGGACTTTACTAGGGGACAGATGCTATCCATGACGTCAATAAAGATAACTGATTTAATGTACCAAAGGACCCATTGTTTTGTGAAGGTCTGTTGTAGTGGTGATCTAGGAGTGTTGATACAGTTGGCCAAAGACAGTTAGCTTTTTTATTATTTCTGCGGACGTATCAGGTTATTATATATATTGAAGCTACCACATGATTTTATTCAGCTGATGGATCATTCAGTCGGTAAAGAGTTGAAAATAATTAGCTCTTAGGTTCCTATGACTCACTCAGCTGAATCATTCGTCTAGCCATTGCGGGAATACAATCCTAGCGTTGCCCCAGCCAGGAAGGGTTAACCAGGGAAAATAAATGCTTCCTGTATTTCCCTGCTGTTAAAATTATGCTTTTGGTTTAAAATTTTCCATCAGCAAAAGTTCGCAGCTTATTGGACGATAGTTTATAATTATTCACGTCCCATAATGATAGAGTTCCATTCGTCAGTCCAATTCTATTTTACACTAATAATATACATGGGGTTAGGAAGTATCTAGAACAGGAACAGTAAACATGAAAGTACAAAAACTAACAAGATAGAGCTAGCGAAGTCGGCCATATATCATTTCACATATCATTCAGACCTTGCAGATGCCTACCCTTGAGACCCGGCATATATATTCCTTGATTTTTTTTTTTTTTTTTTTTTTTCATATTTCCATCACCGTTACCTTTATACATAGGATCAATAGTAGCCTTTTTTTTTTTTTCCCCCCAAAGCTCCGCGGGTACAGTCTTACTCATCAACCCAGACCTTTTTGTATGTCTCCCACGGACTTTTAGTTATCTGTCACGTTATTGAGAAGTGCACAATTATCCTCAAAGTGAAATAAACTGAAAAATAACTACTGAGATGTAAAACAATTCCTGAAAAAAATAACATTATTGAAAAGTGAAAAAGTCCTGAAAAAAAAAGTTACATTACTGAAGTGGAAAAAAAAGTGTCCTGAGAAATAGCGCTGAAAAGTAAGAGAAAATCCCGAAAAAGCATCAGAATTGAAAAAATAAAGGAAATTTATTCAGAGACCCACTACATCGACAGGCACTGTGGGAGAAAGATTTATTATTTCGAGTCAGTCTTGAAGCATGAATGAACCCCTCACCTCCAAACCATTTTCTATATTGTCAGGTTGGAGGTTCATGTTTACATTTTTTATTATAGCTAGCGTTTATTTTATTCATGCTTCCCTCCCCTTCTTTTTCATTACCTTACCTGTGGATGGGATAAGAGGCATGATGATGAGGATGATGATGATGATGATGATGTGGGTGGGTGGGTGGGAAAAAAGGCAGGATGATGATGATGATGATGATGTGGGTGGGAAAAAAGGCAGGATGATGATAACGATGATGATGATGATGATTTGTTGCAATTTCATATCATTCCTCACCGCTTTCCTGATGTTGCACAGTGAGTGAATAAATCCGGAGGCTTTGTTGTGCAAGTTCAATAAAACAGTGATATATGAAACTCCATTACGAGTTATATGTTTGCGCTGATGTCGGATTTTAAAATTTCATTGCTTAACCCGTTCAGCTCAAAAGTTTTTACGAATTTTTTACTTACTTTGGTACAGGTTCAAAATTCATAGCGTAACTGTTCAACTCGATGTCTTTTGTGTTTTTATTTGTATTTATTTATTTGAGCTTCGGAGGGACGCCTTCATGTGGTGACACTGACGTAACCGGTCGGGTTCCGTGTCCACCCAAATGAGGATGGAGGCCGGCACAAAGGCAACTTAAGCCTGCAGTCCACTGGGTTCCCACTTTAGTTGAGTTTGGGGCCACAACAGCAACAACAACATATATTTTTCTTCAATCCCCAGACAATAATCTTCTTAAGAGCGTTTTCTCGACCGGGAGGAGTTAGCTCTATCCTTATTTATTTTTATTATTTATTGTTTTTATTTATATTACGAGAGGTGTTTCCCACTTTGGGTAAGATTATAACAGGAATGAAATATTGCGACGCCCTCGGGCTAAACGGATTGTTATAGTGCCCTTTGGATTATCAGAATGTACAGTAAACCCGGTGTACTGCAGGTCTCCAGCCCTTTTTACGCACTCCACGCTCATCCATTCGGGGGATTAGGGAAAGAGTTGAGGGACATTTGAATACCCGTAACTGGGCAGTGGGTCTGCCCGGCTACTTTGGTGTCCATCACGTGAAGGCATCCCTCCAGCACGCGGGTGAAATGCTGTGTGTGATTTATGTGCCGAGTCGTGGCTGCTGAGTCGTGCTGCCCTACCATCTATCATCAGTGTCGTGAGCTCCTGCAGACCCACACATCCTCAGCCATGCAGCCAGATGACAGGCTTGGGTTTCCATAGCGTTCCTCGTTAAGGATCTTGTGCCGGGTTCAGAAGCTCTCTCGTTCTTGAGCTGCGTATAAGATTGTTTTTATATTCCTTTATTCGTTTGCTTTACTGATACAGCCACCACATTCTTTACAGGCAAACGCGTTAATATGAAAGTGATTTTATACGTAAAGGAAGATTGGACATGGAATTACTGTGCCCTGTATGTTTCGCTTCAGTCCTATAGCTACCATGCACTTGACAAGCAAAATTAGGATCAATATTAAAGTGACATTATGCGAAAAAGAAAGTACTGTGAGTTAATAGGTAATTATGGATAGTTAGTTTATCGTAATAACTGGTTAGAATCCTTTTATAACTACCACCTCTTGACTGCTGCCTCTCTGCCGCCATCACCTTAACCACTCTATTATTATTATTATTATTTATTTTTTTATTATTATTTGTATTTTTATTATTATTATTATTATTTCGCTACTCAGTTTTTGACGTAAGTAATAAGCATCTGACTAGTATATTCAGTTCTAGGGAGGTGGGCAGTTTGCAGTTTTACGTTATAATTATTTCCCTTTGTTCCTAACTTCCTCTTTTCGCTTGATTTCTCTTCTTCTTTGCCATTATCACTCAGCTTCCACGTTGCTATTGGCTTTTCTGTTCGTTCCTTTTTTTCTTAACCTAATTTTCCTTTTTATTCTCCTCATTCTTTCTCCCCTCTTCTACTTTCCCATTCCCTTCATTCTTCTTCTCTCACGTCTGTTCCTCGCATCTCTAGTCTACCTTATTAGCTCTTGTCTTCTATCTTCTTTATTCTCAGTACTTCCATATTAAAGTGTCTGTTTTTTATCTCCGCTCCTGTTGCTTCCTGTCCTCTCCTTTCATCTTCTCTCTCCTCTCTTCGCTTCTCATGCCTTCTCCAGTCCACTCCGTTCTCTTCTCTCCCTCCTCTCCTCTCCTCTCCTGAAGTTTGCCTCTCAGTCCTCTCAGTTCGTAGGAAAAAAACTCCTTAATTTCTCGTTTTCCTCTGAACCCTTAATGGAGGAGCAATTTTTTCCTTCTCCCTCTCTCTTTTATCTCCCATCTCTCAGTTTGGCCTCTCTCTCTCTCTCTCTCTCTCTCTCTCCGTTTCATTTTTTTCTTTTCAGTCTTTCCTGTGAAATTTCCATGGCAATTTTTCTGTGTTGCATGGTAATCCTCGCTTTTTCCTTCCGACTTAGGGTTTGGTGAGGGGGGGGGGGAGCCTTCCTGCTTTGCTATCCTTGTCTTCGCCTCATAAAATTAGATATCATAGTCATAGTCTTCTCTGCAACACACATTCTCAAAAGGGCTGTTAGGCCTGTTGCTGTTTGATTTCCTCCTTACTCCTTTGTGCTTCTCCTCCTCGTCTTCCACATCTTTTTTTCCATTTTTTTTCTTCGCTCTTCCTCCTCCTCCTTCTCTTCCTCCTCCTCCTTCTCTTCCTCCTCCTCCTCCTCCTCATCATCATCATCATCATCATCATCATCATCATCATCGTCGTCTTCTTCGTCATCGTCATCGTCTTCTTCTTCGTCTCCGTCTTCGTCTTACCGTCCCAGTCTCATCCATGTGTTCAGTCTTCTTGCTCTCTCTTCCCTCTTCCTCCTGTTCCCTTCAACCTCCTCCTCTTCCTTCATCACACACTCTGAGTACCTCTCATGGCGTCCCCTCTCTCACAAGTTTGGTTATCAGTAAACTTGAGAACATCTCTAAAGAGCAGATAGATGCACTCCTTCACATCAGTTTGGGTCCTTTCAGTAGCCATGATGGGGTGTAAGAGAGAGAGAGAGAGAGAGAGGGAAGGGGGGGGGGAGAAACACTGCACAGACGTGAACCTTTGCTGGGCTTGTGTTTTGCTTTTGAGGTTGTTTATTTATGTGTTTTCTTTACTCATACACCTGCCAGATAATTCACACCCAAACTAAGGTGAATTAATAGTGGGGAATACTACGACAGGTAATAGTGGAAAGAATGTAGTTAGGATCGCGGAAATTGGCTAAGATTCCTTTTTCTTTACGACCCTCTTTCCTCTCCTTGGTGGAAATAAAAATACTGGTAAAGTCTGCACATTCGAACGTCTCTGATATTTTGCCCTAGTCCACGTTCACGCTTTTCCCTTCGAGTTCTGTTCTTTAATAGCGTACGATGGGATGCGTGGGAGGGAAGAGAGATAGAAGGCCAGACACCAACAGCAGGTCAGCTCTTCTCGTGTGTGGAAACAATAATTCTGTAGATTCGGAAGTATTGGATATTTTGTCTTCGTCCACGTTCATCCTCAAATTTGTCTGTGGTGTGGATACAAGAATCAGCGAATCTGTTCTTACCTGCCACTCAGACTTCTTACTTTGATGTAGTATTTTATTTCTTGTTAGATCTAGAAAGAGTTGTGGGATAAAAAAAAAAAGTGAAATAAGCTTGACAAAAAATATCGGGATTGGGATTATTTTACATGCTTGGGTTTATACACTTTATAGGAGTTACACCAGGAAGTCAGTGAGAGCAGCCTCATTCACGCTCAGCTGTCCTATATAATGGTGCTCGTCAAAGCAATGACGACGCTTACACCGTCAGACCCCGCCAGTTGCTAGTGACCTTTTCGCCTCTGGCTGAACGGGAGACAGCGGGTCATTCTCCTCTATCTCGTAATCCCAGTTTTCCCACTCACTTAATTCTGTGCCTCTCGTCTTCATGGATGCTGAAATTTTTCCGTGTCAGAATCTCCACCATTTCCTTGTTGGTCTTTCTCTTCCCCTCCTTACCTCACTTTCTCACATCACCATCATCTTCCGTGTCTTATCCCATTCCTTGCACATGGCCATAACACTTTTAACAAACCGTAATCAGTCCTTCACATCATTCCGCGTCTGCATCCACACTTTGCAATTACCGTGTACAGTTTGTTTAATACCGGTGAAACGCTGGAACTAATTACTGGTAAAGGTGTATATATATACTGTATATATATATATATATATATATATATATATATATATATATATATATATATATATATATATATATATATATATATATATATATATAAACAGTTTATGCTGTATCAGTCAAACATTTTCAGAGTAGTAGCATCTTTTTAAAGCCTGAATCACACACACACACACACACACACACACACACACACACACACACACACACACACACACACACACACACACACACACACACACACACACACACACACACACACACACACACACACACACACACACACACACACACACACACACACACACACACACACACACACACACACACACACACACACACACACACACACACACACACACACACACACACACACACACACACACACACACACACTGCCAATATTCATTCTCTGCACATCAGCTGCCATTTTCACTTTTCTTTTAATTTTCCATTTTTCTCGTGTGTGCAAAAATACACAAGATCCAATTTTTGCTTTGACGTAACTGATGAGTGTAGTGTGTAATAACTTTTGCTGACGGGTGGCTTTTATTTTTCTGTTTTCTTTTTTCTTTTTTCTTCTTTTGCAATCCAGTGTATCAGACGTCACCAGCGTTTCAGCCCAAATTAGGCCTTTTTGCTTCTGAATTTAGTTTTATTTGTGTCAGTTTATTTATCTGCTTTATTTATTTATTCAGTTCTTACCCTTTGCAACAGACATTGACGGATATTTAGGTCGTTTTGTCTAAAGTTGAATTTTATTGAGTTTGTGTTCTTTGTTATTTTTCATGTATGTGTTGTTATGCAGTGTAAGTTACCGAGCCATGTTCTTTTCAACTTACTTTCCAGCGCCTCCTCCTTCCAGTTGATTTTTGCATATGACGTTAATAATATCCTGTATGTTATTTATAAAGTTTTTGTCGATTTTACAAAGCTATAGATAACATACAAGAGAACAATAATGTAATATGTCAAATAATTCGTAAAAGAAGAGGTGCTAAAAGGCATTTTAAATCAACAAATACACGACGCTTTGTGATTCTTCCAGGAACAATTAGCGTGTGTTGCGGGAACTGCCAGCCACGTTAAAATCTTTTTTATCGTTTTTCTTTTCACCTTGCAGACTTTTTCTTTTTTACTGAATCTTTTACTCTCTGTCTTTTTTCTGCGTTCCACTCGGTGATTTTGTCTTCACTGAATATTCTGCTTAATTGCGTAATTCATGACACATTAACATTTTCACACCTGCTGCATGGGCGGTCCCTGCAACACAGTGGAGGCCGCCAGCCAATTAACACCAACGCCTTTCAGTGTCTCTAAAATTCTCTCCGACTGCTCTTATTTTCAACTTTTTATTCACGTTTTTTCCATGTTCCTCTCCTTGACCTCTTCATAATCTCTAAAGTAAGTCTCTCTCTCTCTCTCTCTCTCTCTCTCTCTCTCTCTCAAATGTTTCTAGTTTCAGGTACTGCCCTAACTATTCCTGGTCTGCCATTAACCCCTTCAGTCTCAGGATGTCTTTCCTTCTCTGCTCCTACCATCGCCAGACGATTTTACTCAGCGTGGGACAGACTTTTCGAACTGGAGGGGTTAGATAAAGCCTTCATTAACCTGTTCGTTACTAGCGGGCGCGTCAGAGGTGTATAAAATCGTCTGGTAACAGCAAGAATAAAAACAAAATAATCAGCCAATGTTCTGCCTCTAACTTTGGAGAGGTCATAGAGAGGTTAACTGGAAGCCAAACACACACACACACACACACACACACACACACACACACACACACACACACACACACACACACACACACACACACACACAGGTTAATAGTATTAGTGTGGGTTTAGCTGAACGGATCGATACTACCCCGGCCTGGCAGTTCACGCAACGTTCACTTTTCCACGTTTAATGAAAATTCGGTAGCGAGTGTCAAAAACGTTTTTCAGGGTCGCAGGAATAACGCTTTTTAGTGTCCAGCTCGTACAAAATGTTTTAGTGCCAAGGTCGTGGGAATAAGCGTTTGTGTCAAGGTCGTGGGAATAAACGTTTCGGTGTCAAGGTCGTGGAAATAAACGTTTGTGTCGAGGTCGTGGGAATAAACGTTTTAGTGTCAAGGTCGTGGGAATAAGCGTTTGTGTCAAGGTCGTGGGAATAAACGTTTTAGTGTCAAGGTCGCGGGTATAAACGTTTTAGTGTCAAGGTCGCGGGTATAAACGTTTAAGTGTCAAGGTCGCGGGAATAAACGTTTCAGTGTCAAGGTCGAGGAAATAATCTACCGGGCTCGTATTCACAAAATTTCCCGAGCTTTAAGTTGTGTACGAGAATCCATTTTCTTTATACGTTTATTTTTACATTTATCTTAACGTTGTTGTTGTTGTTGGTGTTGTTGTTGTTGTTGTTGCTGTTGTTGTGGTACCAGGATCCTTTTTATATGTGTGCCAGGTGGACTGGAGGCTCAAGTTGCCCTCCCTTGGCGATTTACCATCCTCCTTTCTGGGAATAGGGAAGCAGCTGAGGGACGTGTATATAAGTGGGCTGTGGATCCACCAAGCTATATCAGTGCCACCACACGAAGGCGTCCATCGCCATCATTGGGAATATTATTTAAGAACATTTATGCATACAATCCCATGGTGCCATAATTTAAGAGAATCAGTGTGGAATATTACATTACCGTGGTACTGTTGTATTTATATCCCTCCAGTAATTCCGGTATCCTGCCTCAGTATTGGATTCCGTGGAACTGGTTAGCCCCGTCGCCAGCAGGACGTGTGTATTGGTTTTTATTCTTGATTTCACGTAACTTTATTTGTCTTTAGTTCTTATTCTTGGTGTCCCCTGATGTTATATTTCCTACGTAGGGAAGATTATTAGAAATGGAAAGGTTATACAGCCTTCATTAACTCTTGTACGAGATGTTTTTCACATGTTAAATAAATTCGCCTGCAGGGAGTATGAATAAGCTAAATGCATCGTTTGGCTGAAAAAGTTAAATATCCATGCATCATCATCCACGTTATTGTTCCTGGGGCTAGGCTGCTCATTCCAAAGCTTTCAGGTGAGTATCCAGTCGCTCTGCCCTGAGTGGCATTTTGAAAGTAGTATACACCAACCATTCCATGGATCTGAACCCTGATCGCCCACATCGGGTTGGAGCGCTCTTATCCGCTAGACCACCAGGCGTCTCTTTGTTTTTTATATGGTTACTACCCGACGGCGTGAATAGTTTCCTGTCACAAAAAAAAAAAAAAAATGTTCGGCTTGTCACTCAGTGTAGAAGTACCTGATGATACCCTTAAGTAAACTGAGTGGATGATGAGCGCCCCAACCTGGTACAAAACCACATAACCCCTTCCTTATCGTAACAACTCTCGTAATCTATTCCAGCTAACACCAGATGGTATTATTCATATGAAAATGAATCACAGGAGGTAAGAGAGTTAATACCATCACATTAGGCCTTTCGTATTCAATTTCATCTGATGCCAGACGATATTAGCTGAGAGTGGGTCATAGGATCTGTTACTATTACTACTACAACTGCTATTACTCCTCCTCCTCCTCCTCCTCCTCCTCCTCCTACTACTACTACTACTACTACTACTACTACTACTACTACTACTACTACTACTGTTTATTCATTTTTTTATCATGGCGGAGACGGTGGCAGAGATACAGCTAAATATTTATAAGCATCGGGCTGGAGGCAGTGAGAATCCACCTCGGAAATACACCAGCCATAAACCAAACTCCATCAATAACAAAAAATATCCCCGAGAACAGCCAAAAAAAAAAAAAAAAAAGACCAGAATTTTTGGCCAAGAGCAACGAAGTTATGGCTCATCCCAATCAGACCTAATTCAATATTCTTCTTACCGAGTTTTCAATATTTTTCTCTCTGGTGTGGCTTGGTGTTGTGTCCTGGGGGGGTTTACCTGGCTCACATTTTCTCACTTTCTCTCTTTATCCCCTCGCTGTCGTGCTGGTTCTCTCTCTCTCTCTCTCTCTCTCTCTCTCTCTCTCTCAGCCTGATGTGTTTTCCGATATTTTTCCAGCACTTTCCCACTTCATCCCCACCACCACAGTCCTCTCCTATAAGTAAAATAACAGGCTCTGGCAAGAATAAAACACCAAATAATAAAACACTGAATAAAGTACTAAAGACGCCTTGGGAACTGAAGGAGCAGTGGTGATTATAACTCCTTTACTACTACGTCTCTCAGCTAAGTAAAGTTATTCCTCGGTGTCCTCAATATAGTATTAAAAAATCGTCATTACTGGTTGATATAAGTTCTTTCGAAGCCAGTCAATAATAGATTCGTCCTGAGGTAAAGATAATCGTGTGACGAAAGGAAGGATCAAATGTAAAGGGCGAATTTTTATTGTTTTTTGCTTACAAGTCTTCCTGATCTGGGTTCAGTGCCATCCTGAGGCGGACATTTAAGAGGGTGTAGTGTTATTTTATTTCTTTCATGGGTTCTTGTATGTTTACAGAGAGAGAGAGAGAGAGAGAGAGAGAGAGAGAGAGAGAGAGAGAGAGAACGATGACATGTAGGTTCTCACGCATAAGCACTCTCACTTTCCCCATACACTTCCCACCTTACACTTGTACCCATACGCGAGGCACTGGTAAGAGGTGGATCATTTCTCCAGTAATGAAAATTGATGTTCCTTGATACTTAAATGTAGTCTATCCGATCCAATTCGTCCAACTTGAGTAACCTTCCTTTGGTCTTGGTGCAGGACCATCAAAGACTGGGTGTTCGGACCTTAAGACCCAATCACGATGTGGCCTTCAGAGCTCCTGCATTTTGTGGCTTCCTGACTGGAGCGTGAAATGAAAAGAGCCGATAGAAGCCCTAGTGTGGTTCAGACAGGAGACTCTTGAGATACGGCGAATTCGAATCCATTGTATCTGCTGGTTCGTTCATTCCTTTTTAACCCCTGGAATTGGAGGACGTGTTGTCTGTTTTGTAGGGCTGAAGAGGGGAATGAAAGGACCCGACAGAAGCCTGTACATGGTTTAGATTTTTAAGTGGCTTTGAGGTATCGGGCATTCAACTAAACGATATTCTTTCATTTATTCCTTGTTAATGGTTTTTCTTATTTTCTTACTGTAGTCTCCAGGGGTAGAATTCTTTATACTGAGAGGGTGAAGGAGGATGGGAGCAGCAATATCTGGCGATCATTTATGGTAGTGTGGAGAGCAATGAATGAGGCCATCTTGCATGCCACGAAAGAGTGTATTTTGCAGAAGGTAGAGATCCAAACTCTTATTAGAAATTGAGGACTTGTACAGGCCTTTTTCGACCTCTGTTTTCAGCATACGGATTTATTCATATATTTATTTTTTTACTGTTCCCGTTTTACGCCCTTTATTTGTGATATTTCGATTAGCGTGTTCTAAGTAGCTACATACCCGGTATGTGAAATCAGCCTATTTTGCAAGCATGATGACCAGTGCATAAACTTTCATTATGAATCCGCCTTTGTTTATATCATTTTTCTACCACCAGACGATTTTACTTCCTGACACTGGGTTGCATATTGCCATACTGAAGTTGATTTGAACACTTGTCGCTTCAAGAAAGGTCTAGGCCATGTTAGTCTATTAGGGATAGGTTAGGTTAGATTAGATTAAGGGAGATTAGAGTGTTAGGTTAGGTTGGACTGTTAGGATTAGGTTGGGTACGTAGGTTATAATAGGTTGAGTCTCAGGGCTAGATTAGGTTTCTTTCGGGTAGGTTTAGGAAGTATGTTAGGGTCAGGTTATGGTATTTTAAGTTAGATTAGTGTTACATTAAGTTGCCTCAGGTCAGATCAGGCCAGAGTTTTTGGGATATAAATTAAGAGCACTCACCCTTGGAAGATAAAACTACACAGGGTGGGTAAACGGGTGTGTGTTGACGTGTGTGGGAGTGGTGCGATATCTACCCCAGAACAGGAGGTGCACACTGGCGGAACTGCCGGAGGGCGATTAAAGACACACACACACACACACACACACACACACACACACACACACACACACACACACACACACACACACACACACACACACACACACACACACACACACACACACACAATCCATACATGCACAACAACTGCAGACATAGACTTCCAGTTGCAATAAAGCTTTGTTTCGTAATACCCATCTGCCAACTATATGAATGCGTAATACATGGATAAAGTTTGATCTCTTTAAGCAGTCCTGCCAGCTACAACCTGTCTCTTCATTCACAGACGCACTTGTCAGTTTTTATAAATCCCTCTTTTATAGGTCTGTAACATGACTTCATACACGTGCTAGGTATGACAGCTCTCCTTCTGCTAATACAGCTGCCCCAGGAACTATACGCACTAACAGCTGTATTATAATGAACTTAAGAGACTCCCTGTTGCTTCTTTGATGGAGGTTTCTTTGTATATATCGCAATAAGCCATTCATACAGATAAAGTGCATTTCTTTATTGTGATTCATGGTAAAACGCTTTATTTATTTTGTGACCGAATGAGTTAGAAAAAATCTCCACTGCCTTCTTATAATATCATAAGCTGGGTTACGACGGACAATTTTGCTCACCTGCAGATAGTTTTAAAATTTAGGGCTAAGCTACAGATACTTCAGTCCTCCTCACAAGGAAACACAGGGATTCACGACATGCATGATCTAGGGCTCTCCAAGATAGGTAATTCAGCTACCCAGTACATAAGACATGTTGAGAATCCATAGCGACATAGATTAATCCGTACCCCCTCCATATGTATTTCAGCTCCCCACAGTATAAACGAGGTAGAGAGTTCATTGCTACAGATAATTCAACATACTACCGCATAACATAAGGCCTCTCAGCACAATTTAATCCCCCATATCCTATCTCAAACCAGACGGTCCATCGCAACCAATAATTCAGCTTACGACAGCATAGCACAAGACCTCGCGACACGTAATGAAAACCCCCACCACGTAACACAAAACGCCCACTAGTAACACAAACTTCCACTACGTAACACAAACTTCCACTACGTAACACAGACCCCCCACTACGTAACACAGACCCCCCACTACGCACCACAGGGCACACGATCCTTCAAAGTGGATAATGTAGCGCCCACAACACCCAAAAACAGGGCCGAGGGAGCGTTGATACACGGCACGAAGGAATACTGAATCTCGAACCACCGAACCAAATGTTTCGTGGTGTGTCGGAGCGGGACCCTGAGAGCAGGACAAGTGACCGGAACATGCCCCGGCCGGAGTGTCATCTGTGTTAGTTATAAGGTCCTCTCACTCTTATTTTTTTTGGCCCCCTCTCCGTCTCTTGTTTTGTCTCTTGTCTCTGTATTTTCCTTTTTCCTTTCGTCGTTCCTGTCTCTGTTTCTGCATGTCTTCATAACACAGTGATGCAAACGCCCCCTGCCCTGCCTGGGGTGTTGTGTTAGTTATAAGTCTCTCTCTCTCTCTCTCTCTCTCTCTCTCTCTCTCTACATATTTCTGTCCCCGTCTAACCATTTTTTCTCCCTGTCTCCATCTTTCTTCGGATTTCTGTCTAAATAACCTGACAACATTACCAGCATCCCGAACGTGCCCCCGTCTATAGTGTCATATGTGGTAATTCTAAAGTTTTCTCTCCATTTTTTGTCTCTGGCTCTATTTTTCTCTGTCTCTGTCTTCATCAGTGTCTCTTAATAACATGGAGAGCAAGCACCCTCACCATGCCTGGCTGAGGTGTAGTGTGTATTAGTCATTAGTTTCCCAAATATACCAATTTCTGCTCCTTGTATTCCCGGTCTCTCTCTCTCTCTCTCACACACACACACACACACACACACACACACACACACACACACACACACACACACACACACACACACACACACACACACACACACACACACAGTCACCACAAAATCGTGTCACTGTGTACTGTGAACGTTGGTGAAAAAACCGATCACCATACTCTTAAAAAATTGATGACCATATTTGCATTAGCTTACAGGTTTCCGTAACAAATTTTCCACACCGATTTATTCTGCTAATGGACCCTTATTTATCATCTTGTATATTGAAATTGGAACCTATGTGAGTATTAGGAAGGTACTGATAAGATACGGAAGATTATTAAGGTGTTAAAGGCAAAGTAAACTGGCAAATGTATTAAAAAAAATATAAAGTGCTTTGAAGTATTAAAGGTTAGCGAGATCACAGTTCCTAGTACTAATTACAGTTACTGTGAAGAATAATACCACAAAACTGATTACTTTTACTGTGAGGCAACAGAAAACTACTTTCCGTTACCGTGAAGAAATTACTGTTAAACCGGAGTGGAGAAACCTGACATCAGTTTGAGGAGAGTTGGTAATGTGAAAAGACGGTGAAGATTTCCATCATTCTCTGACAAAGCTGTGAAGACGAGCACAGAACAGTATCACCGTGTACTTTGGAATCGTTGTTGAAGAGATCCTTATATGACCTTACTGTGAAAATAAGTATTAATAAGTTCTGTGCAATGAAACCAACTCAACCGTATATCATTACCTAATCGTATCAGTACTGTGACAAATATCCTAGTACTGTGGGAATAACTAAACACTGAAAATAGCCGTGAAGCCCTGTCAACACTTACTGTGAACCCGTTATGTGAAGAAGTCATATATTATTGTCTGACGTAATTTGGTACTGTGAGTATAACCTGATACTGTGAGAATAACTTGGTGCCTTGAAAATAAATTGACAGTGAAAATAGCCGGAAAACCGTATCACCGTGCACTGCGAAGCCAGGGGTGAAAAAAAAAAAAAAAAAAATCATACCTTTCTCATTTACGGTGCCGTCAGGAAGCCCCCCCTCCCCCCACGTGTCTGCTACTGCCCCCGCGGGTGGAAAATTTCGTGCAATATTTACCGTTTGGGGTAGATTTTCCGTGTCCAAATTAACTCCGTGTTATGGCCCCGTTGCCGCTGATTAGTCCGGGGGCTTTTTTTCTCCCCTCTCTCGTTTATTTTTCCAGGCCAATCCGGTGCAGAATTACGGGTGGCCTAATGCCCGCACTGATAGAGGGCCGGCGTAATAACTCGTATAAGCTCTTTCATTTGGACCTGGCCTGCATCTGCGCCGATTGGGGAATTGTGTTAGGGGAGTTCTTTGATCAC
The DNA here is from genome assembly GCF_032717465.1 of Coenobita brevimanus. Taxonomy (NCBI): domain Eukaryota; kingdom Metazoa; phylum Arthropoda; class Malacostraca; order Decapoda; family Coenobitidae; genus Coenobita; species Coenobita brevimanus. The sequence goes on from NC_137008.1 coordinate 62,459,397, forward strand.
AGGCGACGTCGTGTGCCTTGGGAAGTGGGGGAAGGGAAGGGAGAGAAATGGAGGTTTGTAGATCGGGGGTACTTTCGAAGGCAGTGTGAAAGAAGCTTGTAAAATTATGTCAGAGAAAGAGAGGTTTGCAGATGGATGGTACTTCTGAAGACAGAATAAAAAGAAGTATACGAGTATGTAAAAAAAAAAAAAAAAATTGAAAGGAGGGTTTGCATGTTGAGGGAACTTCTGAAGGCAGAGTGAGAGGATTATGAAATTTAGTTTAGAGAAAGAGAGGTTTGCTGATTAATGGCCATTCCTACGAGGATATTTTTGAAGGCAGAGGAAAAGAATTACGACTGTGCATGCTTCTCTTGCGAGGGCACTCTTGTCATTACAGAAAAGAAGCATAAAATCTCAAATGTGTGTGTGTTGTTGAAGGCAGAAAGAGTGCGCTGCAAACCGAATGCTAATCCTGCCGTAGTACTTTTGAAGGCAGGGGGAAAGAAGTGTAAAAATCTGGTTGTTGGTCGTAGTTTTTTTTTTTTTTTTTTTTTTTTTTTTTTTTTTTTTTTTGATGGATATTGGTTTCAAATCTGAAGATTTAAGGCAAAGATGGAGAGCTTTGCAGATTGAATGCCATTTTAGGGAAGGTACCTTTGAAGGTAGAGGTAAAAAATAGAAAATGTACTTGCAGTTGTAAAAGGGTACTCTGGAAGGCAAGTGTAAAGAAGAGTTATGTTAAAGTAAGAGCTAAATGGATTTTAGGAACCAACTACAGTTACCGCGAGAGTACCTGTGAAGGTAGACAGAATACAAGGGAAAATCTGTCAGTCACTCTTGGAAAGGTTTTCGCAGGTAAAGAAAGGGACCCCTGCAAATTGAATGCCACTCCTGCGAGGGTACTTTTTTAAGCCAGGAGGGAAGAAACACAACACTGAAAGCCACTACTAGAGGGGTACTGTTGAAGGCTAGGAAGAGCTACATGGAAACTGAATTTACCTCCTAGACTACTGATGTCAGAATCCTCCACTGTGATTGAGAGAAGAATATCCATCATGCTTAAACATTATTATCGTGGACATAAGAAAAGCAAACTTATTTAATGGATATATGAGGAAAGTCATCTTCAAATTTTTATAAGAAAATACTTATTAGTGTCGGGGGAGCATTTACCTTATTATCAACTGCATCGAATATATTTACCATCATCCCAGAAAGTTTGACTCGCAGCACATATAATTCAGAATATTGTACGTGAATTCGCTCAAAGCATATAAGTGGAGGGGAAATGTGCAGGTATATAGTGGAGAGAACGAGATGGAGATGGTGTATAGTGGAAAATATTGTGACAGAGCGATTCTGGGGTGGAGAAAGTTTAGTAGAGAGAGACTTTTTAGTGAAGATAATGAGTCGTGGAAAGTGTGTGTGTGTGTGTGTGTGTGTGTGTGAGAGAGAGAGAGAGAGAGAGAGAGAGTATTTTTGGTGGAGATAAAGGTGATTGCAAAATGAATTTACGTAGTAGGGTGTTGTATGTGGAAGTATGTGGTGGAGCGAGTGGGAAGGAGTATGTAGCGGTGGAGAGACGGCTGCTCCCCTACCTCCCCTTGACACTAATGAAGACGGGCTGCCGTGGGTGTTGGGAGTAAGGATGTGGGGTGGAGCAGGGGGTGGGGGGGCGCGGACCCTCTCTCTCTCTCCTGCGGGTAATGATGATAAACCCTGCAACCTGAGATTCTTCCCTCACGCCCATGCGGAACCAGGGTACAGAGGAGCCGCGTAAAAGGAGAACAAGGTAAATAGGAACAGCGTTAAAGGGAAACAGCGTAATAAGGGAACAGCGCAAAAGGGGAATTGCTTAAGAGTGGAGCAGCATAAATGAGGAGTTGCGTAAAAGAGGAAGAGCATAAAAGGGGGACAGCGTAAAAGGGGAACAGCGTAAAAGAGGAATAGCAGCGCCCTGTCAATTAATTCGAAGCAGATACGGTTTGGCCCAGAGGTTCGTTGTACGGAGGCTTGAACTGTCACTCACTGTTGAGGGGGAGGGAATGCTAAACACACACACAGACTCTTCTGACTCAATTTCTCAGCTGAGTAAAATCGTCTGGCGTTAGCTGGAATAAAATACTGGATATCCTGACCAAGAGAGTGTCAATGGTGCTAGTACTAACATTCTGGCTTCTCTGACTCACACTTGACTGAACAGAATCGTCTAGTTTTAGCTGAAATAAAGGATACTAGAGCTTGGTATTAGCTGGAATAAAGGATACTAAAGTTTTCCCTGCCACGAGAGGGTTAAATAACAGTATAGGCTGATTATTATGAAGAGATTGTATTAGGTCATTTAGCCAGGTATAAGATGCTTTTCAGACCCTTATAATTGTAGTCATATTCTGTAGATCATTAATTTTAACCAGGCTGAGATTTTCGTCCCTTTGCAGCTAACTTTGCCGTTGTTTAGCTCATTGTTCATTTCTTCCCTTTTTACTCTCCCCTGTTCTTCATTCCTCCCTCCCTATCTTTCAGTTCAGTGCCCTTCTGTTCTTGATTATCTGTGTTCCTCGTCCTTCCCTCCTTGTTCAATTGTTCTCTTTATCTCCCCTTCCCTGTCTTATCATTGTTCTTTTGTTATTTTACGTTACCTCCGTGTTCTTTGTTCTCGTTTCCTGTTGCGTGATGTTATTTGCTTTGTCAGGGTTGATATGCTTAATGTGTTTATGTCCGAACTGATGATGACGATGATGATGATGAGAGTAAATGGTGGTGATGATATTAGTGGTGTAGTTTTTTGGTGATGCTATGACCTTAGCGGTGATGATGATGATGATGATGATGATGATGATGATAATTACGAATCAAAACAGACCATCAGTCAACAATGATTATTCAAAATGATGGGAAATTAGTGTTATGTATAGGCTACCATTTTTTTTTCCGTTTGTCCTTGGCTAGATTCCATGCTTATCCTTCTTTTGTTTTCCTTCTTGCTGCTAACCTCCCTTTGTATTCCATCCTGTTATTAGCACTTCTTTGTACTCTTTCCTACTGTTAGATTTATGCTTTTGTATTCCGGCTTTCTGTTCCAGTTTGATTATGTATTTCTCCATGTTATTAGCCCTCATCTGCATTCCTCCCTCTTATCTGCCCTCGTTTGTATTCTTCTTCGTTTGTATTCCTTCCTCCCAGTACCCCTTCTTTGTATTCCTCTCGACCATTGGCCCTCCTTCGTATTCCCATTTCCTTATATTCTTTCTTGTTATCAGTCTGTCCTTCTTTGTATTCCATAACAATTCCCCTGTATTCCTCCTCGTTTTGTATTCCTCCCTGCCATCATAGTTTACCCCTACTATGACCACCATCACCCTATTCATTTCAGTTCCTCGTTTGTATTCCCTTCATCAACCCTCCCTTGCATTCCTTCATCCCATCATCCCTTCCTTGTATTCCTTCACGTTTGTATTCCTCCTTAGCGTCACAGTTTACCCCTACCACCACGACCATCACCCCCGTCATTTTATTCCTCCTTTGTACTCCTATCAACCCTCCTTTGCATTCCCTCCTCCCATCATCCCTCCCTTGTATTCCTCCTCGTTTGTATTCATCCCTGCTATCACCGTTAACCCCTGCTACCGCCGCCATCAGCAGCGTCATTTATTTCCATAGCCTTCAATTACCGTCTCAATAGGGCAACCCACTCATAGCTCCTAGGCACAGCGGTCCTAGCAGGCTCCCATCTCCCACCTCTTCCCACTCTCAGACTCCTAAGACCTACTCTCACCTGAATAAAATCTTTTGAAGTTAGCTGACACTCTGGTGCTGGAGAGGGGAGCCTTCGCGCGGTGGTACTGACATAGCTAAGCGGTTCCCCTGCCTGGTCATGCAAACGCCTCCGATCTCCCACCCTATCCAGTGAAAGGGGCTTGGTGGATTGCAGGAGGGGGACAACTTCAGCCTGCAGTCTACGGGGATCACATTTCAGATGAACCACCACTAACACTCAGGCTCAGGAGAACAGAATCCCGTAACGTTAGCTAAGATTCTAACGATTCTAGGACTTACACTTAGCCGTAGAAAATTGTTAGACGTTAGCTAACACTGTGAAGTTTCTGTGACTTCCTCTTAGCTGAATATACAGTAGTCGTCTGGCGTTACCTGAAATACAGTGCTAGAGTTATCCCGACCGTGAGAGGGTTAATGGTATCGGTATTTACAGTCTCAGGCTCCCGTGACGCACTCTTAGCCGAATATGATGGGTCTGGCTTTAGCTGGAATGAAAGACAAGAGTTGTCCAGACCGTGAGGAGGTTTAATAAGACCAGTACATTTCCTCACACACACACACACACACACACACACACACACACACACACACACACACACACACACACACACACACACACACACACACACACACACACACACACACACACACACAAGGAAAAATGACTAGTTTGCTGTATTTGTCGAAGAGTAAATCAGAGCATTTTCACTCCTCGATAAACAGTTAACTTAGTCGGCCCTTTGGTGAAGCAGACGGTCAAGATTTTCTCTCGTATTTTTTTCTCCTGTCTCATTAAACTTTGAAATAGTTTGGTCCCTGTGGAGAGGATGGAGGAGAGACTGACAAGGAGAGCGTCTGTGAGCGAGGCAAGGGGTGGGGGGAAAGGAGGGGGGGAGACCAAGGATGAGGTGGAGGGACGGGATGGAGGGGTATGTGAGAGGGAGGGGGGGGGATGTGAGTAGGAGAGAAGACAGTCTGTTGGCGGAGGAAAAGGTAGCAGAGGTGATTTGTTTGTGGCCACTCCTCCAGGAGTTTAGCGATCGATATGTAGATAGACAGGTAGATAGGCAGATAGATAATAGGTACAGTAGATCTTCATTAAACTTTTCATCTACTTAATTATGGATCATTATGTATGTCGCCAGTAATTTAACTTATCAATTTTTCTGTTCTTGAATCTAAAATTTTGCATATCAAAGGAATTTATTGAGTAAATGAAATATGCATGCTGAAGAAAAGTGAGGTTGATCATCATGAATAATTTTACTTCATTTATATTCTTATGTGGTTATAAATGAGCAGAATTTCATCATCGTGAGTGGCATTCTTTTACTCTTTGCGGTTTGAGTTGTTCTCAGTTTATGTTGTTATCGTTGCTTCCATCCTAATATATTTAAGTGAACCATTCCTTGGCGTCAGAGCTTCATTATGACACACTGCTTAACCCTTCACTACGATGACATATTCTACTTTTTATTAATGATTCCAACAAATGATTGATTAGATTCCGACAGCACCCAGCCAGTAAATACAATGGCTCGTTGGGTACTAATGAAATGGGCAAAACGTACTCTAGTTGAAGATTGTTATTTCATTGCATCCCTTGAGACTTTCTGAATTGCTGTTATTTTCCCAGCTTTTTTAGTTTTAATTATATAAATTCTCTCTGACCTCCCACTTCTTGCACGCCTTCGTAATTCGGCTTTAAACTGTACCTATAATTGATTTCGCGTAGGTTTGGGCAACATATTTTTTTTCGGGTGACATGGTAATTTAGTAATTGGTCGGTGGAAGAATTATATGTGCACATGAAAAATTTCTTATTTAAAAGATATAACACAAATTGATTGTTTTCATATAGAGGAAAGCGGCTTATGTATGTTTTATGCTAGGTCTATAACAAATAACTGTTGTTGTGGCCCCAGACTTATTTAGATGTTAACAAGGTAGACTGCAGACTAATGTTGTCATTCTCATCCCTTAAGACAGGTTATAAAGTACATGTATGTTAAAGTAAGTTATGGCCTATTTGTAACAAGCGATCCTGGAGGGACCAATAAGTCTCTTGCTGTTTGCATTCCCTTGTAATCCTTTGCACTCCCTCCGCAGTCCATTACACCTAATTCAAGAGATGGGGAGAGTGTTGAGGACGTGTGTATAACCAGATAGCTCCGCCGGCCGGTTATATCAGTGCCACCTCGGGAAGACGTCCCTTTTGAGCACTACAAGTAATTAGAAAAGAACTTTGGAATTTCCTTGGAGAAAATGCCCAGGCCAAAAGATATAGAAAAAGTCTCCATCTCACAGCACTGAAAATGTAGATTAGAAAATAGGATTCTGCCAAAATAATTTCAAGAGTTTCATGGCTGCCTTTGAGACACTGGAGAAATTGCTTCCACAGTTCTCTTCCTTTATCATTCAAACGTTTCCTTTTCTATTCAGTCTTTCGTCCTCCTTCTTCTTCACTTATTTTTCTTTAGTATACCATCTAGTCTTCGTTCAGTAGTTTTCGTTTCCCTTATTCAGCCTTGGATATTCATTTCGAACTATGGGGATCTGATAGAGCCTCCATTAACCCTTCTTCTAGCAGATAATAAATAAATAAATGAATAAAATGAAGTATTGGAGTATATAAAACAAGAAGTCGAAAACATCTGGAGGAGAGAACTTAAAAAAAATAAAATGGAATGGAGGGGAATAAGAAGTTTCGGAATATATATATATGTGTGTGTGTGTGTGTGTGTGTGTGTGTGAGAGAGAGAGAGAGAGAGAGAGAGAGAGAGAATTTGTGGGAAAATCCTGCAGCAGACCAGGAAGTAAGAAAGAAAAAACAGACAGAGAAAAACAAGAAAGAGATTCAGTAAGGTATGGAGGGGAGGCGATTAAAAGACGCGAGCACAGAAGAACGGAGTGAAAGGAAGAGAGAAAGAGAAAAGAGAGAGAGAGGGAAAGAGAGTAAAAGAGAGAAAGACTGAGGAAAGGAGATTAAAAGCAAGGTTGGGGACAGTGTTGGAGAGAGGCAGGCTGAAGGTTAAATGAGAGAGAGAGAGAGAGAGAGAGAGAGAGAGACAGACAGACAGACAGACAGACAGACAGAGAAAGGAGGTAAAAGAAAGAAAGAAGGAAGGAATGAACAAAGAATTAAGGAAAGTGTATGAACGAACCAACGATTGAGTGATTGAGGGAAGGAATTAAAGAAAGAAAAAAGAAAATGGAAGAAGAAAGAAAAAATAAAAAACATCCCTAGGCGGAAGGGACTAAATCCATCTCTATATTGTTTTCAAACCGTTCCCTTCTCCCTTCCTGGTTTGCCTTTTGTATACTTTTTTTTATAGAGAGTTGAAAATCTGTGTTGCCTTCCTCTCCTTTTTTTCATGACACAACTTTGTCTTGGTTTTCATTTTATACGTTTTCTCTCTCTCTCTCTCTCTCTCTCTCTCTCTCTCTCTCTCTCTCTCTCTCTCTCGAATTTCATATCGCTTTTTATCGTATTCTCACGTTTTCCAGAACTGCACTTATCACCCTGTGTCTTACATGTATTTAATTAGTTTTGCTTTGTCCGTCTATTTTCTCTTGTATCAATACATTTCTGTCCTTTTTGCCAGTGTATATACTTTTTCAAGCCTCCCCCTTCTCTCCTCCAGCCTTGATTTTCCTTTTCTCCCTTCCTTTCCTCCCTGCCTCCCTCTCCAGCCCTCTCACCCTCTCTCCACTTGCCAAAAGTGCCCTCGATAGCTCACTCCACACATGAACCTCCCCTCCCTCCTCCTTCCCCAAGTGGCTCTCACCCTCCATCTCTCCCTCCCTCCCTCCCTCTCTCCGCACCGCAATCCCCTCTCATCCAAGCTCCCATCCCACTGCTCTTCCCCCTTCCAATCCTCTCTCATCTTTTTTCTCCCCCTCCAACCTTCAGCCTTCCATTCACCGATCCCGTTCCTACCAACAGCTCCCCTTCCTACCACCCCACCTTTCCCTCTCCCCACCATTCTTTCCTCTCCCCACCACCCTCCCCCCCTCGCCAGTCACGTCAGATCCGCCCCCTTAGCAGCTAAATACTTCTCCAACACCACTCATCCTCCTCTCTAACCTTCCGTTGCTCCCCACCACCCATCCCCATCTCACTCCCACTCCTTCCTTTAAATCCACACCTTCCCCACCACCTAACCGCTTCTTCAACAACCTTCCTCTTCCCCACTCACCCTCCCCACCATCTAACTTTTCACCTCACATGCTCTCTCCAGCCTCCAGACCTCGCATCTTTCCGTAGTCTCGCTTCTTCTAATCACCTAACCACTTCCTCATCATCCATCCTCTTCCTCTTCATCCTCTTCCCCGCCACCGAGCTCTCTCTCACTTTCATCCCCCTCCTAACCACCTAACCTCCCACCTCACGTGCTCATCAGCCTCCAATCAGATCTCTTACCTCTGGCCACCTCCTTAGCTGTTCTCTTTGACACCTACTCTCGTCGATGGCTGTCATGTAAGTAAAAAAGAAAATCGATGGACTAACATTGGATAATAGCCTTTCATGGATGTCTGGAAGTTTACTGCATTATAAGTGTGTGTGTGTGTGTGTGTGTGTGTGTGTGTGTGTGTGTGTTCAGCATTCGTGTTCGTGTCACTTGCAACTTTTAAGGAAGAATTGTTCACCATAGAGGAGGCCTTTCGGATATCTGCCAGACCCATGAGAAAAATTCCACTGTCTCGCCTAACACAAAACACTAAGACTTTCCTCACCCTATGTCAGGTGGGCCCAGAAATACGAAACTTTTCCAGCAAACTTTCAGCACATCCCCCGCAAAGGAAAGCTTGTGCACTTCCTTCCCGCTGAGTTTGTTATTCTCCACAAGTTTCTCGATTATTTTGTGGCTTCAGTTTTATCTTGGAGTTAATTATTTCCACTTACTGAAATTAAGGTTATGTCGGCGTCTTGAGGTATATTGTGGCCGCAGTCTCATCTTTGACTTACGGCGGTGGATGAATGTTATACTTACGAACTGAAGCGTTGAGTGTCTTTTATAATATATATTAGATGTGTAATGGAGTAAAATTATCGGTATCACCACTGTATATAAGACCATTTAAAATTCGTCTTAGGTGGCTGTCATTGTGTAAAACTTTTATTACACAAGACAATATGATTTGATTTCATATGCTGGTATTCGCTTTTTAATATATACTTATGGTGTAATCAGTGGCGAAAGCAGGATACACTGATTATTACTGATAGACGTATAATTGCCTGTCTATTTTTCCCCAATTAACTTACGTATTAAATGAAATACAGATATATGTAATGATAGATGCAGCTGGACGTGTATCAGTGTAAAGTTCATAACGAAGCATGACGAGTGACTATATTGGTAGTAATTTACGATACTGACACGGTAACAGACCATCTGCCAACGAAAAAAAATGTTGAGCAGAGCTTTATGTGTGGAGGTTGCACGAGATTTTCACATTAAATATTTTCTTAACCCACACATCTAGAAGGGGGCCCAGTGGTGAATAAAATCGTTTAGGAGTTAGCCAAAGTCGTACCATAAGATTTAGGGGTAAAAGTGATGTGGAGAAAGGAGCATGGGTCTTGTGAGAATGATGGTGATGATGACTGAGCATAATTATTATATTTGAATGATGATAATGATGATGTATGAACGTGAGTTATAATTAGGTGGTGACGATGACGCGGATGATGACGATGATAAAAGTCATGACGTAGATGACCAAGGACAAGTCACGTGACGGTATATATGTTGTAGGTGCAGTGACGCGGTGTGACGTGACCTGGCTTCCTGCTCGTGCTGCGTCAGGGCACCTTTAATACACAACCTTGTATAGGACCCTCCGGCGGTCACACTCACATTGGAAGTTATTTAAGTGGCATTGACAAAGAGCTAGCGGGTGATGTGGCACGTAACCCCTTCAGCATATTGACCGGTGCTGCAGAGGGGTGCCTTCTCGTGGTGGCACCGATTTGGCAGGACGTTGGAGCTGCCCGGGGCTATATAAACATCCTTCAACTTCCTCCCTCTCCCCCGAAAGGCAGATGGTGGGCTGCAGAGAGGGGAAGCTTCAGCGTGCAGCCCACAGGGTTCCCATTCAGATGAACTTGGGGCTACAACTACTAATATGCTGACGTACACCTGTTTTATTTTGGATCACCTCAGCCGAGTTTGTGTGCAAATGAGAGGCCCTTTAGGATTTACGAGTTTACCCCTTCAGTATGGTGACGCCTTTGTTATTATTATTATTTTTATTATTATTATTATTTATTGTGACGCCAGGCGATTATAATCTGCTAAGGAGAGACTTCTTTCAACAGGAGAGGTGAGATGTAGCCTTCACCTTCTCCTCCAGTAAAACAGATCACTCCTGAACTAATAATAATCGCAAGAGGACAGCGAGAGTAAAATATAATAAGGTCATCACGCTGCAGGAATTCTTTTGATTTACCCAGAAATTCTCTCCAATCAGGCTCATAATTTATTTTGATATCTTTCTTGATACGTAGAAAGT
>NC_137008.1:62474674-62489674 GCF_032717465.1 Coenobita brevimanus
ATTTATAATCGATTTCAGTTGTAACTTTTTATTATTTTTTTAAAGGAAGAACTAAGTGTACGGGAAGATTATACATCCTCCTTTCCTGTTATTCCAGCATAGAAAGAATAGTTATAATAATAGTAATAAATAAGTAAAGAAATGAAAAATAAGAAAAACAAATCTTAATAAATAAATGAATAAAAACAAAAAAAGTCGTGAATCTTAAGCAGCCGAAACTGTTGACACTGATCTCTGGCCGAAGAAGTTATTATTGTTGTTTATGCACCGTACTGATTGCCGAACCCCCTCTTGGGCCAGGCTTTGGGGACCTTTTGGCCGTTTTCTGGTCATGTTTGGTCAGAGAGCCAAGTGAAGCACGGCTAAACTTTCCCGCAGAGTTTCATCAGTTTTTACTCGTACTTCTTTTTCCTTTTAATATAGATTTGGTTATCCCTTTCCTAATGGTTTTCAAAGGCCATGGAGAGACTACCGAACCTAAGTAAGTTATCGTAGGGAACTGAAAAAAAATAAAGTCTCTATTTACCCAAAAGATTTTAACTCCTTGACTTCGAAATGTATGATATTGTGCCAGAATTTCCCCCCTGCTGATAGATTAAGCTATTTTACTGTGGCGGCTTTTGAGTCATTACTTCCCGCCAATTTCTCTGTCAATTTGAAGCCGCAGGAGGATGGAGGTGGGAGAGGGAAGGATGGAGTGGGATTTGAGCGGAATTTTAGCTTGGATTCGAGATTTATAGTTATAATGGGATACACAGAGGTAGGTAGGCAGTATGGGGATGCAGAGTGGTGAAATATTTTACTGTGTGTTGGAAATGGGATGAAATGGAGGAATGCAGTGGAGGGTGGGAGAGGAGTGAAATTTTAGCTTGTTTTTCGTGTTGATAGTCGGATATGCATTTCCTCTGTGAATATATTTAGGGTAGAGGACTGGGGAGACCTTTAGGTAGCTTCCACGTATAATTTTATTCCCATCGATGAAAAGAATCCCCAGTCTAATGAGCTTCTTTGGGATAGAAGGAGTTAACCAAATGTATCTACGGTAATGGTACTTGCCCTCGCCAGTGCCACCGTTAAAGATGATTGTGGATGCGGAGGAGTGTAATGTTTTGCTAGTTGTTAAGAAAAAATGTAAAAGCAGTCTTAATGTACATGTGCAAGTTGTTTCGTGCATGTAACTGGAAGGCGATTACAACCCCCTGTGGAAATGTGCAGCAGCCCCGAGGTGGATGGATCTAATTTCCCGTTTCGCCAGCAAACAGAACCAAAACTCCTTTGACCATCTTTTAATTCTGCTTTTCAGTAATACCTAGTGTAGTGCGGTATACTCTGCTACACATTTCCCTTGCCTTTCTGCACCAGGTTTACATGCATGATACATAGTGAACAAGTCATTTTTAAAGCGAAATAGTTATCAAAGTTTCGGCCCTGAAGTCCCCCTGGAGAAAAGTCAGGAAGAGGGTGGGAGGAGGAGGGGGAGGGAATGACAAATTTTTCAGAGTCTCAGCCATTGCTTCTGAAGGGAAGACGTGACTGCTTCTTATCCTTACATCTTAACCCGTTCATTCTGTGGACGCATTTCATATTTCATAATTGGTAACACGAGACGATTTTATTGATTGTGTTAGCTTTTTATTGTATGTCCATTTATATATTTTTATCTTTTATTTATTCTGTATTTTTTTCTTGCTCCCGGATTGTTTTCTTCAGCTGAGGAGGAGACATAAGGCTGTGAAAAGGCTGACGGAGACTCTCAGACCCAGCCACTACAAAAGGTCTCTCTTGATTATAAGAAAAAAAATAAGGCGATGAATAAAGAAAGAATGCAAGATGGAAAGAAAGAGACAGAAAGACAGAAAAAGGACGGAAGGTTTCTCTAAATAATTAAAAAATCATATCAGTGAATAAATTAATAAATACATGAATAAATAGAGATGACGTCTTCCGGCTTTCTTCGTTAGCCTTAATGTCATCCAGTATGTCACGGGTATAATACATATGCCATATTATAAATATACATCTTTCCTATCGTTATATCACGGCTTTCATATCGTGGTGTTATATATGCATCACCATATATCACCACCCTTCCAATATATCTCTCCCTTCCAATATGATAGCACGTTTATATATGACACGGAGGTAGATGATTGATGTTAGGATCATTCAAGTGTCTGATTGATTATATATATATTTTTTAATCTAGCAATACTATTCCACTTTAACCTAGTCAGCACCAAGACGTGATATTTTGTTATAGTGTTACTCGCTCCTGACGATTGTATTCAGCTTAGTATCCTCCCGTCCCTCATGCGTCCCCTCGCATCGTATCTCCAAGAGGGGGATGAGAACCCTTATAAAAGCTAAATAAGTTGCGCCAGGTGGTATGGCTGACAGAGAGGGTCGTGGAGGAGCAGGATTTTATTAATTTATCACACCTGCTGTTGGAAGAGAGTGAGCAGATATGTACCGTCAAAAAATTAATTACCTTCCCAAGGTTTTATGAACACAACGGAAAAGTCGAGCCATTTGCAACACACATTAGTAGAAATAGGATTGTCTTAGTGTTTCGCCAGTTGTACAATGTCCTCGAACGGGACTGGGAGGATAGGTGTTTCTTTGACTGTACCTCGCTTCAGTATCCACCCTCCAAGCATCATCCTCCACACGCACACCTCCACATCATCACCATCCACATTACGTATATCCACATACATCTCCACCCACTACCATTCTCCAGGTCACCCTGCACACACCTCCACATTCCACATCATCCTCATCCGCACCCTCCAGTTCATATCCACCTCCATCCAAGTACATCATCACTCTGCACCCCATCCACCCTTACCTCCACCTGCCCACTTACCTCCACCTGCCCACTTACCTCCACTCCAACTTAATTAACCCCGCTGCTACTCTCACCTCTCCACTTGACTCACCATCCTCCCTTACCTTTGTCTGGTTTGTTCTGTTTCAGCCCCCCCCCCCCCCCACGCACTCTCACGCGCACACATTCTCTCTCTGTCTGTCTGTCTGTCTGTCTCTCTCTCTGCTGTCCACCTTTTCCATTTGTCTTTATTTTCACATTCTTTCTTCACTCCTCCTGCCTTTTCCTATCGTTTTCCATATTTTCTATCTTTATCCCCCTTTTTCTCCTCCTTCCATATTCCTTTCCACAGTTCATGCATTCCACCTTTTCCATATACCGATTAAGTTCATTTTCTTCGTCCCTCTTTACTCATTCTTTCCAATTTTCCCTCCAATCTCTTCTCTCTCCCCGCCCCTTCCATTCCCCAATTCTTCTCCTTTTCCCTCCATTTTCCTCCCTCTTGCCTTCCACCTTTATCACATTTTTTCATTGTATTCTTTCTTCTTTGTCCTGTCTTGTCTCTTCCATTCGTCTTCTCCTCCAGTATTTCCTTTTACTCCGTTCGTCCCTCATCTCACCCAGTATCTCTTTTTTACTTCCTTTAACTCTCTTTAACTCGCTTTACCCTACAGTACTTCTGCTGGCCATCTTCGTCACTGGTATTTGTTTTCACTTCTCTTCTTCTGCAGCTCTCTTGTCTTATCCCATTTATTCTTGCTTTCTCCCATACTTTCGCCTAGCACGTATTCATGTCTTCTTTCTCTTCCATTCCTTATGTCTCTTCTCGTCATATTAACTTCCTTGTTTTATTCGTTAGCTCTTATATAACTTTCATCTCCAGTGCAATACCTCTCTACTCTACTCTTGTCTTCTTTTCTCCCTTTCCTTTCTACTCATGTCTGCATTTCTTCCTGCCCTCTCTCCTTTCTCTCCCCTCTACTCTTGTCTTCTCCTCTCCCATTCCTTTCTCTTCTACTCTTGTCTGCATTTCTTTGTATCCTCTCTCCTTTCTCTCCTTTCATCTCCTCATTTCTCCTCCCCTCCCTTCTTCTCCCTCTTTCGATTTTTTTTTTACATCCACTCTCTTATTTTTCCCCTCCTCTGCTTTGCTTTGCTCTGCTTTGCTACCTAAACCCTTCACATTTTCTCTATAATCTCTCTTGCTTCCCTCGCCTCTCCTTTCACTTCATCTCACTCCTCCTTTGTTGATATCTGAGTAATTCATCCACCTCAGCTGAAAGAAGAAAAGGATAAACATTAGTATTCTTCACTCCTAAAACTATGATTATTGCTTTTAATAACCAGTTTCAGACAATGTATCATTTACGCCAGATGTGTTGAGCTTTGTATGTGTGTGTGTGTGGGTGGATGGATGGGTGTGGGTGTGGGTGGGAGGGAGGGTAGTATTTTCACCCCCATGTCTCACCCGCGCATGACAAAACACCCGCTTGATCATACATCATCCCATGTACTGTATCATAAAAACGCTTCACAGCATTCGCCAATTACTCACATCCTCCCACGCTGTACCTATGTTTTTTTTTTTTTTTTTTTTTTTTTTTTTTTTTTTATGTGACCGACTCTGGGCATAGGCTTCACAGCCTGCTTTCAAGGCCCAGTAGTCCTCCTACGTACCGCACACCTCTGCATGTCACCACTTCGGCGCTAACACCCACCTTCCATACTGAATACATGCTAGGGCTGTCTCATACAGGACTGGTGTATTGGTATTAGCGGGGGTATTTTTACGACATGTCGGCGGGTCTTCTGGTAGAACAGTAAAGTCTGATTTTATGACATTCAAATCCTTAAACTGTTCCCTGCACCAGCGGGATTTGAACCCGGGTCCGTTAGGACTGCAGGCCAACTCTCTACCGATTGAGCCACCGCCTCCCCCTTCATTACAGTTCTTCCTTTTACATGTTGGCATATTCTGTTTCAGGCTCCGTAAATACCATCTCTCTCTCTCTCTCTCTCTCTCTCTCTCACACGCACACACACACACACACACACACACACACACACACACACACACACACACACACACACACACACACACACACACACACACACACACACACACACTCAACGCACAAAGCGATATTTCTCGTTTTTCATGCCAACCCGCGGCTTAAAATATTACATTAATGAAAATGAAAAATGTCACTCAAAAGCGAGAGGGAAAAATATTTCATCTCCTCTCATTTCCAAAACAAAGTAGCGAAATAAAATATATATAAATTCACATGAAAACAGAGTGGATATGTATATATATTTTTGACATGGGCGTTTCCCAAAAATATTACATTGATAAAAGTTAGCGAAATTGTGTGTGTGTGTGTGTGTGTGTGTGTGTGTGTGTGTGTGTGTAAGAGAGAGGGAGGGGTGGAAGAGTAGGGGAGGAAGGGGGAAGAGAGACTGGATCATAGTGCATAGGGATCGATTGGTTTATTGAGAGAGAGAGAGAGAGAGAGAGAGAGAGAGAGAGAGAGAGAGAGAGAGAGAGAATATATGTAATGCCGATGAGAACCACGACGACAACGAGGAACAGCGCAACACATTTTCTCTCTCTCCGCAACAATATCCAGTCTAATACGTAAGAGCGAAATATGAGAACACCTGAAAGCGACAGAGACACATGTATCCTCCCCACCGCAAGAGGGAAGGAGGGGGGGGAGAGGGGGGGAGGGGAATAAGAGGGGAAGGGAGGGTGAAGGAAGGGCAAGAGAGGAAGAGAAGGGGAAGAAAAGAGAAAAATGGGGAAGGGAATTGGAGGGTAGGGGAATGATGTGAATGTGGTGCGCTGGGAAGAGAGAGGGAAGAATTTGGAGGGGAGGTAAAGGAGGTAAGTGGAGGAGGGGGTTAAGGGAAGGACAAGAGGGAGGGGAAGGGTGGTAGTGTTAGTTTGCAATGGATTGGGGTTAAGATAAGGGGAGGGGGAAAGAGAGAGAAAAGGAAGATTGGGGAATGAGGAGGAGGAGGAAGGGGAGTAGTGAGGACGGAACGAGAGGGGGGGATGGAGAGGAGGGAATTCTAAACTCTAAAAGTGGAGAGGGGGAAGGAGAGATTGGTTGAGCGGAGAGGAGAGGGAGTGGCAGGATAGGGAGGGGGATAGGTGGAATAGATGGAGTTGGAGAAGTGGGAGTGGGAGAGTGGATGAAGAGAGACGTAGTGAGATAGGAGAGGGAGGGGGAGAGAAGGAGGAGAGAGATACACTAATGAAAGTGACTGGAAGAGAGAGTGGTAAGGGAAGTGGATGAAAAGAGAGGTAGTCATTAGAAAAGTGGGAGGAGAGGTGGAGAAAGGAAGTAGATGAGGAGAGTGAGAGGATTAGTAATGAAAGGAGGCGGGGAGTAGATGAGAAGAGGAGTAGGAAAACAAGGGAGAGTGGGAGAAAGGATAAGAGAAGAGGGTGACGAAGTGGGAGAGAGGGGATGAGTGGATAAGGGGATGGAGTGGAAGGAGAGAAGGATAGGGAGAGTGGATGAGTGAAGGAGTGGGAGGAAAGAGAAATGGGGAAAGTGGATGAGAGGAAGGGATGTGAGGGGAGAGGGTATTCTCCATGGTATTCTCAGCAGTGCAAGGGGAGAGGAGGAGGAGAGGAGAGGAGAGGGTGGAGAGGAGGGAGAAGGAGCGGTTGCAGGGAGGGGGAGGAGGCAGAAAGTGAGAGGTAGCGGAGAGAGAATGAGGAAGGGGGAGAGGATGAGAAAGAGAGAGAGAGGAGAGGAGAGGGAATGAGCAAGGGGAGAGTAATGGGAGAGGGGGGACTGGATTTATTCTCAACTCTGCGGCATTCCCCGGTATTTCTTGCCTACATATATACTTATACCCAAAGAGTTAGTGGAGCTCTGAATCCATGAAATGTTTTGTGGTGAGCTTCTTGCATGTGTTCTTCTTTCCTCCTCATGCATGTTATGTTTTTTGTTTTTTTTTCTGTCAGGCGTCTACTCTTGTCTTTCCCTTTTTGTCTTTTGCGTCTGCTTGTTTCGTGGTAAGAATCATGCATGTATCCTAGTTTCCTCCTCATGCTTCTTCTGCGTTCCATCTCTCTCTCGTATTATTGCCTCGGGTTGTCTGCTCTTGTCTTTTGGGTCAGTCTGTTAGTGTCCATGCCTGTTAACTTCTCTGGCTTGCTGTTTCTCTGTCTGTTAGCATCCTTGCCAATATGCCTGTCTGAAAACTCCTCTGTCTGTGTGTTAGCAGAATCTTTAAGTACTGTGTTAGACTTATGAAAGCTTACACACACACACAACCTGGGCCACGTCCATCCTCATTCCAAGCCTCTCCTAATCCGGCTCTTGCCTTCTAAGGAATGTCTGCCAACTTTCCTAACATCACCCCAAATTCCACTCATCTTCCTTCCTCCTTTTTCTCTTCTCTTTCTTTTTCCTCACCTCTTTTTTTCTTTTCTCTCCTCTTCCGTCTCTCCTCGTCTCCACAGCTTCTTCGCATCTCTTATCTTTCTTTTCTCATCACCACAGCTTCTCATGCCTCCCCCCTTCTTTCTCCACTCATCATCTCGTCTTTGCTCTTCTCTCTTCTTCCAATTCTCCTCATCCCTTGTCATCTCCACATTTTCAACGGATCTTCCTCTTCTTGTCCCTCATCTTTCTTGGCTTCATTCTGCTCTCATCGCCACAATATCCCCTCCCCACCCCTTTTTTTATTTTCTCTTCTTTCTCCTTCTTGCGCTTCTTTCTTCCTTTTCTCTTCACGTGCTCAGTTTCTATTCTTCTTCGCGTCGTCCGTCCTGTTCCACTGCCTCCTCTTCGTCTCCTCACTCTTCCTTCCATTGTTTACACTACTGTCTCAGTTTCGCCACTTTTTCTCTTCCTCCTCCTTTTCATCACCCAACCTCCTCCTTCTCCTATTCACGTCCACAAGCGAATCGCCACATGTCACCCTTTCCACCGCCATCACTCTGCCCTATCTCCACCTCACACCTCCGACAGGGTAAATTGTCAAAAAGAAAAGGTAATTGTCCTGGAAGTTAGAGACTATTGAAAGAACATCAGTCTGAAGCACATGGAACAGTCTCTTGATATTGGCCAGCGTATCATTGTTACTTAAGCATTCCTTCTATCTGACAAATACTACCCCCTGTTCATTCTAACCTCGCCTAAAATTGCCATCTCTCCATCTTGAATACTGAGTTGTAACGATAGATAAATGCTACATTGCGAGGCTAGCCCTTAAAAGATGCTCTGGGAAGGATGTAGAGCCATAGCAGTGTCTTTTCCTGCCACTCAGCTGCGTGAAATAAGCTACAAGAGGACGAAAATATGAGCCAAGTTGAGGTAAAAAAGGTGTTAATTCAGGCTTCCGTACGAGGAACTTATGAACTGAACTGTACATCTCATCAACACACATAGAAATATAGAAACAATGCTCTTTGCCGATCGAGTGTGAGAGTATGATGTTCAGGAAATTCTCCCGGGAAAATGTTAATAATGCTCCGGGACCAGTCAAGTTTAATGCTCCAGTAAAGCGAAGGACAATGCTCCATATTCTGTCTCACGTGTACCTCGTCATGCTCTTGCAAAATTTAGGAACGAATGCTCCCTGGCAGGCAAATGCTCCCCGGAAAACGATGGTAATGCTCCAGGGCCAATCGAGTGTAATGCTCCACTAAAACGGAGGGTAATGCTCCGTGTTGTAGCGATGATGGCCGTTTGGGTGAGGCATGTGTAGTGGGAGATGAAGCGCCTGGTAGTTGAGTGCGATGGTGTCCGAGAGAGAGAGAGAAAGAGAGAGAGAGAGAGTTGTGGGATATGAGTGTAGTGTGCAAATCCTGTCACCTGTGTTCCTACCATTCGCCGATTCCCACCACCTCGCGATTCCTACCAACTCTATATTATCGAGACCATCTAACCCTTGCACCCGCGTTTGGTCTGCAACAAATCAATTCCTACCACGTTCCCACCTCATCTGTAATTCCAGTTCTCCTGTGTTAACACGTTTCCATTCCTACCACATTGCTGCTTCCATTCCTCACACACGCACGCACGCACGCACACACACACACACACACACACACACACACACACACACACACACACACACACACACACACACACACACACACACACACACACACACACACACACACACACAAAATACTTAGAGAAAATATTATGCATGACAGTGAAAATCTGCTACATGGAAAGCACAGTGAAAAATAAAACTCAACAACGCAACT
Organism: Coenobita brevimanus; assembly: GCF_032717465.1. Lineage (NCBI taxonomy): Eukaryota > Metazoa > Arthropoda > Malacostraca > Decapoda > Coenobitidae > Coenobita > Coenobita brevimanus. Next base: position 62,483,743 of record NC_137008.1, read on the forward strand.
CAGAAAGCAGTGAGAGAGAGAGAGAGAGAGAGAGAGAGAGAGAGAGATAATAAACGCGGAGCAGAGTGAAAAAACTGGGACCCGGGAAATGGGTGAGAAATCTGGTACACTGAAAATACCCCCCAAAAATGTATATATAGAAAAATCAGCAAATAATAAAATACTCCAGAATAACTGTGTAAACTATGATACGACAATAATAAAGAAATAAATACACGGAGGAAATATACACAGACAGAAAATGACCAAATATACAGAACACTTAGCAAACACTGGGATGAGTGTAAAGCAGCTAACAGTGAAATAATGATGAGAAACAGTACACAGCGGAATACACCCCAGACACTGAAAGATATGAATGTACGCGAAAAACAGTCTCACTTCACCTTGAGCCAGAATGGAACTTTTGGAGAGCAACAAAATCCATAGAAACTTGGGTCACCTTGCGAAGCCTGTGTGAAACTTTCTTATGCAAGAGAGAGAGAGAGAGAGAGAGGCTACGTGTGAAACTCACCATTAAAAAATGATCGAAAAAGTCATCCACAACCCATATGAAAAACTCCCAGGAAATGTAAAAATCCTTTGGAAAATTGGTGACGCCTATTCCCAGGAGTAAAAAAATAATAAGATTAATATGATAAGGAGGAAAAAAAACTTGTCAACAAGTCCATATGAGAAACTCCCGAAAAATGGGGTATTACATCGGAAATTCGATCACGTCCTTCCCTGATCATTGTTAAAAAGAAAGAAAGAAAGAAAGAAAGAAAAGAAAGATTTCTGCGTGTAAAAAGAACAGAAAAAATAATAATACGTTACGTTAAAAAAAAATTATCTCTTAATCCGTATGAAAAACTCCAGGAAAATTAGAAAAATCCATTGGAAATTCGATCACGTCCTCCCGTGGCCTTTGTGAAACTTGGTCCTGCCATCTTGCCTCAGTGCGAGACTCTCCGAAGTTCCCTCCAAACTCGTATTCCCAATTTGTAAGGGTGGAGGAAACCAGAGCCACATCTGCACAGTGGAGGAAAGGAGGGAGAAGGGGGAGGAAAGGAGGAGAAAGGAGGGGAGGGGAGAGAGGGGAGGGAAGGAGAGGGAGGTGAGGGAGAGAGAAAGAGAGAATTATGATGTCGCCTACGGTACCTAAAACTTATTATCCAGATTAAACCCAAAACCCAGATTCCTACAGTTGGTTTGTTTTCATCTGATGGAACTGGGCCACTCCCACACCTTGATTACTAAGTTTCGATTAGCCGTAGTTGTATATATGTTAGGAATTAATCTTCTTGGTTACCAATCGAATCTTCCCCCCAGTCTAACTACACTAGGCCATCAGCTAAGGTGAGAGAGATTTGGGATTTTTGCCAGTTTAAATATATACAGAAATAGACTTGTTTAACCATTAAATCCGATGACATACTTTTTTTCTTATCATCTCTAGACGCTTCGTGATAGACTTCTCGAACTTGAGGGGTTGGACTTGGCATTTCCTTTACCTCACTTTTCCTACCAAGTTTTCATTCCAACCACATTATCCCTTTCAAATTGTGTTCCTACCTCTTCGTTGCTACCACATTCTCGCCCTTCACTTACATCGCTATTCCTATCATTCTTTTTATTCCGCCCACATCATCCCTCTCCAACTCTTTTCCTGCCTCTTCGTTGCTGCCACATTCTTGCCCTTCAAATACGACTTTATTCCTACCAAGTTTTCATTCCGACCACATCATCTCACTCTTATTCTGCTCCGACCTCCAGACATTTCCACTCAAATTTCACAACTAATCTCTCTTTGTTCCTACCAAATTCCCATTCCTACCTCATTCCAACCTCACTATTCTCTCTCTCTCTCTCTCTCTCTCTCTCTCTCACACACACACACACACACACACACACACACACACACACACACACACGCACGCACGCACGCACGCACACACACACACACACACACACACACACACACACACACACACACACACACACACACACACACACACACACACACACACACACACACACACACACACACACACACACACACACACACACACACACACACACACACACACACACACACACACACACACAGCCTTTCTTTAATCTCACCTCTTCGCATCTCATGTCATTTTTGTCTTCTGTCTTAATTTTTCTCTTTTTCACATCGTTTCTTTTTTCTCCGTCATCTTACTTGTCTTCTTTTTTTCATTCCTCTTTCCTCCTCTGTTCTCATTCTTGTCTTTTATAATTTTTTCTTTCATACATTTTTCTCCTTCTGTTCATTTCCTTATCATATTTTTTCATCAAGTTATATTCTTTAATTTTTTCATTATTAGGCTATATAATGTGGAGCAAAGGATTAATTATACGCAGGCAGGTGTTCATCAGGTTAATAAGTATATCATTTAACACAGCTGCCATATTTATTCTTCTCTCTTCTCTTCTTTTCTGACAAATAATTAGGGAATTGTTTGTAATAATGTAAATATCATAATAAATAACATTGCATTTATTTGATTGATATGAGAGAATTCATGACACCATATTTTTTTCTAAACTCATAAAGTTGATCCTCGATGAAATTGGAGAGAGAGAGAGAGAGAGAGAGAGAGCTGTCAGATATTGGCAGGAAGGAGAGAGGGTGAGAAAGAACAGACAGGAGGGAGAGGGAGAGTTGAAGGGAGGAAAGAGAGGGAGAAGGATAGAGAAGGGAAGGAGAAAGAAGGGGATGAGAGGAGGGAGAAAATCGGTAAGGAAGCGGGGCGAGGTAATTGACAGGGAAGTGAGAAAGGAAAGAGGAGGAAAAGGAGGGAAGGTTAAGAAGACAGTGAAATATTTGCAAGGATAGTTCAGGAGAGAGAGGATGTGAAAGAATGAGAGAGAGAAAGTGACAGACAGATTGACAGAGAGCCAAAGTTTCATATTCTAAATCCAATTCCTGCGGATAATAGTGCATTGAAAGTTTTGTAAGCAGTAAATAATGACAGGTGTTGTCAATCAAGCCCCTGTACCCTACCTGTAATTAACCTTTTCAGTTCGATGACTCTTTTATTGTTTTTTTTTTTTTCTGTACTGACGGCCTTATTATTCCTTCAGAGAGAGAGAGAGAGAGAGAGAGAGAGAGAGAGAGAGAGAGAGACTATATTTCTCTTCTTAGCGTTACTGCAGCACTGGAAGCATCAGAGCCGAATTTACCACAAAGAAACCTTCACACCAGGCTGTCTGAGGAGAGAACCGAGTCAGTCTAGTACTTAATGACGAGCTGGTAAAAAGTGGGTTCGCGAAGTGTAAGCAGTCTCTCTCTCTCTCTCTCTCTCTCTCTCACACACACACACACACACACACACACACACACGTTTCACCAAGTTAGATCAAAAGTGCGTGAGAAAATTATACTCTTTTTAGGCAAACCTGATCCAAAATTACCCTCTCTCAATCTTGAATGTTGAATTGTAACACTATGGTATTATTAACATTAGAATATGCTGCTAGCCTAGAAGATATGCTGAGGAGGGCATGTACAGCCGTAGCATTTTCTTTTCTCCTACTTAGCCGTTTGAAATAAGAAACAAATGGACGAAAATCTGGGCCAGTTTAAGGTGTGAGAATGATAGCACTTTGAAACTCATTCCCTTACTTTGCTTACAACTCATGCTCTTACTTACCGTCATAATAACAAGTAAAATATTGAAATGCCTGTCTAATCAAAATCCTCAGAGAATACATACCCCCAAATCAAGCCCTGTCCCGTAAATTGCAAGCTCACAGGATCAACGTCATTCACTTCGGGATTTGGAGCCGGGCCGATCCACACCCAAGCTGCGAAGTCCTTTACTGTGACAAATGAACCCATCGGGGCGAGTGGCGCCGAGGGACTGTCGGGTCTTCCACGCCTTAGCAACCAGCAGGGTGTGAGAGGTAGAGGGTGGTGGTGGTGGTGGTGGTGGTGGAGTGCATAGCGTCGTTCTGCCGAAGTTATTGGAAATGATTAATTTTGGTGACGTTTCATAGGGAGCGATAGGCTTTTTTTTAAGATAGAGGCAAATTTAAGTATCATTTCTAAGGGCACTGACGAATTTTATGATATTTCTAAAGATGGAGTCAAAATGCGATTACTATATTAAAGGCAGGAACGAAATTAGATGGCTTTTTCAGGATACAGGACTGACTGACTTGTTTGAAGACAGAAACGAATATGAGCGACGTTTTTTACAGTTGAAAATTGGTGACAGGTGTAAGGGTACAGGTGATAATGTTGATGTTGTAGATTTAGTAAGGGCAGGGACGAATTTAGGTGACGAATCTAAGGTTAGTTGTTATCAGTAAAGGTCAGAGTGGATTACAGTGACAAATGAAGCCAGGTGGGGGACAGGTGCTGGGGGAAACCTTCACACCTCAGTGACAGAGTGTGGGAAGAAAGGATGACTGAGTATAGAGCATTGTCTGGCATGAATTTCGTTATAAGATGGAAAGAAGAGACGAATTTTTATTTTCATGGAAAGAATTATCCTGCGTAGCATTATCGCTTAGAAATCCCACGAATAAACTTGAAAAAATACGTCGCTTGAATAAAAGGCTTCGAACGTACGAGATATTTCGACCATAAAGGCTGTAATAAAATTAAACGACATTTTTTAAGGTTGGATATACTTTAAGGGCGAAGTGAGGTTAACGCTTTCAAGATCCTATGAGTCACTCTGAGGTGAATAAAATCGTATGGCTTTACCTGGAATATACTGTAGTAGCAGCGAGTTGGCCCCATCAGGAAAGGGTTAACGTTATTCAGATTTTTTTTTTTTTTTTCAGTAGTTAGGACTTAGTGCGTAAAAATATTGAAATCATCATCATCATCATCATCATCATCATCACCACCACCACCACCACCACCATAATCTTCACTGTCAGCTTTAGTCGGCGTCATTGCCATCGCCATCATCATCATCATCATCATCATCATCATCGTCATCATCATTATTAGTCCTAGTCATTGCCATCATTTCGTCATCATCATCATCATTAGTCATTACCATCCTTTCGTCATCATCATCGTCATCATTCATCATTACCGTCGCTTCGTCATCAGCACCCTAACAAAATTTCTCCTTATTCCCGATACTCTAGGGGAGGAAGGGAAGGCCTGTTATTTCCGTGCGTCTGTGTGTGTGTGTGTGTGTGTGTTTCAATTAACCATAGGAGGGTAGCGTTAATCTTCCCATTTACCAGGGCTTCCCAGTATGATGTCTTATGGGGATTGATTGTGGAAAGGCATTAGGCTCGCTGACAATTTAATGATGGGCTTAGAGAGAGAGAGAGAGAGAGAGAGAGACTGTCCTCCTCCTACTCCCCTTCTCCAAAACGCTGTATCTCTTCCCTCCCGATTTTTTTTTTTTTTACCTTTCAGATTGCTTGTGTCTCCCTCTCTGCTCTCACTCCTCCCCACCCTCTACCTTATTCATCCCCTCTTCTCCCCTCCCAGACCCTCTTTCTTCTCTCCCTCTCTCCCCTCTTCTCCCAGCTCTCTTTACATCTTCCTCCTTCCTCTTCCTCTTCCTCCCATCCTCTCCCCTCCCTCACTTATCTCTCTTCTTGTCCCACTTGAGCATATCTTCCTTCTCCTATTCACTTCCTCCCCTCTCTTCCATCCTATCTCGTTCCCTGTCCTTTGCCTGCTCCATTCCCACCTTCTCCCTTCCCTCACCTTCTGATCTCCTCTCATCCTCTCTCCATTCTCCATAATCTTCTCATCCATTTCATTTGTTGTTCTCCCTCCCACAGCCTTGCCTATTCCTTGCTCTTCCTTCCTCCATCTTCCCCATCCCTCCCCTCCCAAACCCTGTGTCTTCCCTCCCCAGCTCTAGCCTCCCCCTCTTCATGTCTTCCATTCCCACTCATGCGTCCCCTTCACCCTCTCCCCATTCCCCATCCTCTCGGCTTT
>NC_137008.1:62494674-62519674 GCF_032717465.1 Coenobita brevimanus
GGAGGAAGTAGAAGAAAGAAAGAATACATAGATCTTCATCGACCTCACGAGCTTCATTATGATCTACAATTATCCTGAAATGTTATATGCAAGATGAATCGCAAAGGAAGAGGTGTTTGGAAATCTCCAAAGCAAAGTCAAAATCTCGTAAGCAACTTCGAACATCAGAGCCGAACTTACTTGACCCATTCCACTAACTCCGCATCGCCTTACGAGGAGTCAGAGAGAGAGAGACAGACAGACAGAGACACAGACAGGCAGACAGCACCACCGGCCTTCATCTTTATAGAGCGTTTTCTGGACAACTGGCTCTAAAGTTTACTGCTGTGGCCAATATTGCTGTTTTAGGTGGCCATGAAGCAGGTAACTCGCCCCGATAAAGATTACGCCACTCGCCTTTTTACGTCTTGTCGTCTTTTACACGACGGGATTGGCTGTTCCGTTGACCATCACCTTGCATCATCTGTGCCGTGACCTTAAGTGAAAAAATACGATGGGAGTAAAAATAAGTGATGGAACTAAAAAAAGTGATATAGCAGAAAATAAATGATGTAACTAAAAATACGTGCTGGAACTAAATATAAATGTTCGAACAAAAAATAAGTGATGGAACAGAAAATAAGGGATGGAACTAGAACTAATTGATGAAGCTAGAGATGACCACATAAAGGCTTATTTAATATAGTTTACAGCGGCACTTGGACGTTTTTTTACTCTACACTTTTTGTTTTAACTTAGCCTAAAATTGCCATCTCTCTCGATCTTGAGTGCTGGGTTGTAATAAGAGATGAACGCTTGAAAATGACTCTGCCTACATAGAAATGCAATGGAAAGGATGATGTGCTGTAACGTAGTCTTTCTCTGCCACTGAGCCACATGAAATAAGCTGCATTAAGTTAAAAATCTAGGCCAAGTTAAGGTGAAGAGAGTGTAGTGTCCAGGGTCGTCATTTAAAAACAAACTACTTTATGATAACGCCTATGCTGCAGAAATACAGTATATATATAAAAGAAGTTTCCCCACACTGTAAATCTCAGTGTGGCTATGGACAGGATGGGATGAAGGGATGGGGTGGGATGGAATGGCATGGATGAGTGTGTGGGTGGAATTCTATGTGATTGATCAGGGGGATGGTATCAGTGAATGGATGGTATGATTAAATGGACTGGAATCGGCTGATGGGTAAATGGATGGGATGGAGTGGGGCTAATGGTATGTATGGATGGGATGGATGGAGTAAGGGAAGGATGGATGAGTGAATGAATGAATGGATGGATGGATGAGTGAATGAATGAATGGATGAGTGAATGAATGGATGGACAGATGGATAGATAGATACATAGATGAATGGATGGTTGGATGAATGGAATGTTGGGTGGGATGAATGGTTGAATATATTTCCGATGACATAAATAGGACGGACGTAACCCTGGATTAAATATCGCTTACACAAGCACCAGAGTGATTTGTATCCACATATACTGTGCACTGAGAGATAGATAGATGGATAGATGTATAATTAGATAGCTTGGATGCGATATATAGATAGGTAGATGGACAGATAGAGTGAGTGAGCGATTGATTGATTGATTGATGGTTGAATGGATGGGTGGGTGGATGTTTGGAAGAACAGCTAGATAACTTAATTGATTGAATGAATGAATTTCAAATGGGTATAAATAATTTTGCGGGTAGATAATGGCGTCCTCATGGCGAAAGTCGTAATATGCAAATTGTATCACTAAAGAAGAGGTGCTCCAAAGTCACCCTTGTGCTTTTTAAATACAGCCTTTCCAAATTAATTGCATATCGTGTGTGTATTTCAGGTTGCCACGCGCGTCTCATTTACTTTCCCCACCTCCTCCCAACACCACCCTACACAGCCATACACACAAACACGTAGCCATCACAGTTATCCCAAACCTCCAACTTAGCAGCATCCTTCATGAACCATCCCACAGACATCTACCCCACAGAAACCACCCCGCCCAGAGAGACACGTATACAGGTAGCGAAATTACGATGCGACCCTCACCCTCCCCTGCTACAGTACCTATACAAAATACAACTCACAGACAATCCATACCGCCCACATTTCAGTACAGTCCCTCACCCACCCACGCAGCACACCTACTCACGATATGCACAACACTATTACAACGCAAGCAGTCCTTCAGCATAGCCTCAATAAAAGATAACTTGGAGAGATTGGTTGATGTGGCTATTTTCCTGTGGCGAGCTGGATTACATGCAAATTAACCCGGAATTATAAGAACAGCAACAAGCCATGCAAACTTACGATTAACATGATCGAGAAGGATTTAATGAAATAAATATCCCTTAAATCTCCTTTAAAAAGCTATCCAAAGCAGAGTAGGAAAAAAAGTAGCTTATTTCGAAAACTACCCTGTGCACTCCCCGAAGGTTGCTGGTTGTGGAATGTTTGTTACCGAGAAAAAGTGGGAGTGCGTTGAGTGACTGGCTGGGAACGGAGACCTAAGGATTTCTTTGATATTTGGGTTTTCACACCCCGGGACTGGGAGAGGTGTCAAATGCTTGAGCTCCAGTAAACACACACGCACGCACGCACGTACGCACGCGCGCGCGCACACACACACACACACACACACACACACACACACACACACACACACACACACACACACACACACACACACACACACACACACACACACATTTTCAATAAAACACCCCCGTCCATAGAAGCTCCCAAGGCCTTGCACAGGATCTCACTGGCTTTGTGGGGGCGCCTAGAACTGAGAGCCGCAAGATGCTAAACACACGCCATGCTTTTACGGTCGAGAGTCTAGGCGCCAGCTGGGGGAACACAAACCTTATGACTATGGTTGGGGACGTGGCATTTTGGAACGGTATTATCAGGGTGTTGTCTCATGTTCAAGGATTTTTTTTAACCACATTAGCGAGAAGACTTTTTTTTTCTTTTTGGGCGCACGGACGATTTTTATTCATCTCATGAGGGAGTTTTTGAAATGGAGGTTTTAGATATAGCCGTAGTCAACTCCTTAATTGCCAAAGTTCATTGTAAATGTTAAATATAATCGTCTTTTGTCAGTGTGATTAAGGGGAAAAAAATATAAGAAGACGTCTTGTTTAGGTTAATTCTTGCTGTACTCAGACGATTTTCTTAAGTTCAAGGGAGACCTACTTGGGGGAAGGGGTCAGATCCTAAGCTTGAGATACAGGTGTTTGAAGGTAGCAAGAATGAAGTATGGAAGGACTTTGTTGGATGGAAAAGGTGAGTAGAGTTTTGAGCGATGACCACAAACTTAACCTCTTCACTGCCTTGACGGTTTTTTCTTATCATTTATTCCGGATGCAGCAAGACGATTTTGTTCATTCATCATCATCATCATCATCATCATCATCATCATCATCATCATCATCATCATCATCACCACCACCACCACTTTATCCATCATCATCATCATCATCATCATCACCACTTTATCCATCATCATCATCATCATCACCACTTTATCCATCACCATCATCATCATCATCATCATCATCACCTTGAGATAGTTTACTGCAAGGCGAAAGGTCTCCCTCGCCTTTCTCCACTCTGATCCAATAGCTGTTAGCCTGTTTCACCAAGTGATCGAAAATCAGTGAATTTCCTATCTCCATGTAATGCTGTGTCAGCCCCTTCGTCTCATTCCATCTCTGAGATGCCACTCAGTTAATCTTTTGTTCCATTTATATCACACACACACACACACACACACACACACACACACACACACACACACACACACACACACACACACACACACACACGCTCGCGAGGAGAGAGAGAATAAGCAAGAGAGACGCAATCCTCATGACAGTGTGATTCCAAGAGTGGTTTCTGGCTTTGTTCACGTCACAGAAAATGAGGACAGTGCTTGGAGGGGGGGGAGGAGGAAGAGGAGGAGGACGAGGAGGAGGAGGAGGAGGAGGAAGAGGAAATGAGAAGGGGGAGGTTTGAAAATATGGGAACCTGATACAGATGTTCATACAAAAACACATAGGGAGAATAACGCAAATATCCAATACTTGTAACTTTCTGTGATTACCAGGGACGTATTCTTTTCAAACAAGGAGGCTGTTTCTTCCTTACCATATATATTTTTTTTTTTCGTAAACAACCCTTAAATAATCCTTCTACAACCAGGCAGCTCCACCACCAGCTCACATCGGTGCCACCACGTGAAAGCGCCTCTCCACCACCAAATGCAGGAGTGATTTATGGCTTTTATTTACCTCCCGCGGCTTATAGCAAGGCAAGGACAGGGGTAGGAGGAAGGGCTGGCGTGCTATTTCCCCCTCGAGTTGCTTCTCAGTGTATGCTAGACGTCTATTTGCATATTCCATCAAGGCATCTTACACCGCGTCAGAAGGAAGCCACCGCGAAGTCAGTAAAGCGGAATTCCCCTTTATCGCGTTGGTTGGGTGAGAGAGAGAGAGAGAGAGAGAGAGAGAGAGGGGCAGGGAGGGTGGTGGTGCTCTCTCTCTCTCTCTCTTCGACTAGATCAGAAGGGAATTTGGAAGAGAGGGAGAATGGAGAGAGGTGTTGCCTACTCTCTCCCTCTTCCTCCCTCCCTCCGTCCCGGCTGAGTCACAGAGGGATTTGAGGGAGAGATGGTGAGGGAGAGAGCTGTTTCAGACTCTCTCTCTTCCTCCCTTGGGCAGAATTGGAAGGAGATCTGCGGAAGTGGGAGGATTGATGGAGGGGAATGGAGTTTGAAACAGCTCTCTTTCCCTCGCCCTGTTTCATAATCTCTCACCCTCGCTCACCTGTTTCAAGCTCTTCCTCCCAATCCTGTTCCAGTTTTTCTCTCTCTCCTCCTCCCTCCGTCCCCTGTTTCAGACTCTTCTTCCCTCCCTACCTCATTCACTGTCTCACTAACTCGGCCAATCACTCACTCTCCCACTCATTCACTCACCCACTCACTCACTCGTTTCAGACTTCATCCCTCTTCTCTTTCAGTTTCTCTCACCCTTCCTCCCACCACCGGCATCGGAAGGGGATTAATGTGAGTGGGAGGAGGGATGAATGTCAGTCTAAACGCAGGCAGGGTAATGGAATCCCTTGTCATGTGTAAAGCCTGGGTCTGGGGCTGTATGTATAACGAATGTGGGCCAATCTCCACCATAGGCAACTCTCTGTAGAAGTTCATTTTTATCGTGAGTCGATCGTTGTTACCTCCATCACTTCCATTATGCTTTCCTAAGCTGAATAAATTAATCGTCTAGGCGTCCACCATGAAGTGGAAGAATGGGAAGACCCTTAGGTGCAGGAAAGAAGGGTGGACGTCGTATTGAAGCGACTAGTTATTGCTGTTATCGATACATTTCCCACAGAACAGAGAGGGACTGACATACATAGACACGCATAGACAGACACATCAGACAGTATATAGAGCTGAAAACCCTTTGCAACAAATAGGTAGATAAGAGTGAATTGTATGGAAGACCGAACGTAAGGTGACTAGTGATAAGATGCCATGGCTTAACCGTGGTCAAGCTGGCCGAGCCAAGAGCAGCCCCGTTAACTATAGGTAGGCACTTGCATATGTGGGGAGGGACCGTCCTACAGGTACAGTACAATACATACACCTTGTAGGGGGTCGGCGCCCCCTTGTGATTGAGAGCGCCTTACCAGGGTCGGACCAGGAGTCCTTCCCACGGCCAGGTGCAGGGAAATATGAGGAGGTTTGGCTCCCTGGTGGACGCCGCAGCTGCTCTACCCAGGATTCACAGTATCGCCACTTGTAGGCTTCTCGTCAGCGCCACAATGATAGGAAAGAATGGAGGGGCACATTAATAATATGTAAGCATATAGTTGTATCTAACCATATTATATCTCTAGTAGATAAACAGACTTACGTAATACATGCATACATACATACATACATACATACATACATGCATACATACGTACGTACATAAATACATGCATACATACAATAGATATGTAGACAGGTGGGTACGAAGGTAATCCGAACACACCGCAATCCAGAAAACGTTTGTAAATCCAGAGTAAATTGAAAACAGTAAAATATAATTGAATGTCTGGAGGAAAATGTAAAACAAACCATTTTCCGGCTCCTCCTCCTCCACTCTCGCGCTCTCTCTCCCTTCTCTTTCCATCTCGCTCGCTCCTTCTGGGAATGTCATTGTTTGTGGATCCATTGGTAAGAATAATATAGTGCTTGGATGCGTGCAAACATCTGAGGCTGGGAATACACACACACACACACACACACACACACACACACACACACACACACAGAGTATGTGTGTGTGTGTGTGTGTGTGTTTGTTTTAATTACATTTTTTCGTGCAGTTGTTCATTTATCCCTTCAGTTCGTTGACGATTTTCAGATTTTATTATAACTACTTTCACACGATTTTGATGATGGTGATGATGATGGGGAGGAGGATTATCATTATCATCGTCATTATTATCATTGTTGTTATTATTATTATTAGTAGTAGTAGTAGTAGTAGTAGTAGTAGTATCATTGTTATTATTATTATTATAATCGTCCTTGTTATTATTATTATCGTCATTATTGTTCAGGCTTAGGCGGAACTACAGTCACGCAATAAGCACGCTTTTATGTGGATATATCGCTAATTAATCCCTTATTTACAGTGTTGTATAAAGTTACGATCATTATATACTCTCTTAAGCCCGCCAGAATGGGGTGAGAGAGAGAGAGAGAGAGAGAGAGAGAGAGAATTTATGTGTGTGTGTTTTTGTGTATCTGTTGTACTTCTGAACACCCTCTCTCAATTTCTCATTCCCCATTCACTGCGTCATTGACTCCCTCACCCCCATCCAGCCCCCTTTATCTTGTACAGGGGTGGGGGATATCCGGACGACAGTGCGATTAGGTTAGAGTTGCTGTTATTTTTAAGTGTCAGTTATATTACTTCCTTAATTGCTTAGATTCGTCTGCAGTATCTTAATGAACACTGAAGAATCTGTTAAGTTGGTCATTCAGAAGAGTCGAGGCAAATTACTGAAGGGGTTTATATATAGGTGGATAGATACAGATAGGTAGATATATAGATGAATGGATAGATTGATAGATAGATTGATAAGTAGATAGATACATTGATTGATTGAGACATAGATAGATGGATAGATAGACAAATAAAATAGATGAGAGGCATCGTACATATAATACAAGGTAGTACTGACTGGACGGAATATAAATAACACGTGTAGCTTCAGATTGCGTTAATTACAGTTTAGATTTTTTTTTTTTTACAAGCATTATTCGGCTAGTAAAAAACATTAGAAAGTTTGTATTGAGAGTGTAGGAGTAATTATTATATTGCAAGTATCAGTGTGAAAGAGGCAAGATTGACGAGGGAGGAGGGGTAAAATGAACAGCCGTGGTAGACTCAAAGAATACCTGGGCCAAGAATACCTGTGTTCTGTTCCCTTCCCCCCTGTTCCCCTTCACCCCTCCCCGTATACCCCTCCTTCCCCTCTTTTAATACCCCTCCTTCCCTTCCCCCAACACCACTGCCCCCTCCCGCCAGCATATACGTTTTTCCCTGGAGTGGGGCACAATGTAAAAGTTTATACGAGCCGTAAAAACACCGACTATGCGAGGGAATGGCCTGCTCGTCTGTGTCACTCCCTGTTTTACCTTGTCCGGGGCCTCGCTTCCTGAATTTGGACGCCGCGTTGTCTCTCTGTCGAACATAATCGCAGGGTGTGGGGCTGTTTGATGTCCGGTGTCTGATTTTTTTCCCGCTACCATGATGACGGAAGGGTTTATAGGATGAGAGAGAGAGACAGAGAGAGAGTCAGATTTCGCATTGAGATTTCACTTTTTTTTCTGTCAAGTCCAGATGGTGTTTCATAATTAAGGTGAATGTCATGATTCTAGAACAGATTACAGTATTGCGATTTCTGTCAATTTCAGGCATCCTAATTATAACTAAGCTGGAGTGGTATTACGGATATGAAATCTGTCTAATTAGCGAAAAATTTATCTCTTTTTAATACTATCACCGCTGACCCTTTTATAATATACAGATAATTTTCTTTTCTCTAATTCTGGTCGATTTTATTCATCAGTTTTCGTCCTGGGAGCATGGAAACGTTAATACTAGCACCAGAAACCTATATATGATCGGGACAACTTTAGTAATTTAATATGTAAAGCCACACGAGACTGTTTAGGTAAGAGTGAGTCATAGGAGCCGGAAACGATGCATCCGGTGGCCATTTCAGTGATCAGTTACCCACCCTTGTATACCGGGATTCACTTTTTTTTTATTCTTTTTTATAACGTAGCGATAAACTTTCCCTTAGGTGAAAAAATAGTCTGGTTTTAGTATATATGAAATTTCTAAGCACCCCCAGAGCAACAAAAGGATTAATTGATATGCCATATTTTTATTTTTTACCCATGTTCCACTTGAATTTTTACTAGCGGAGGAAAATCGTCTGTGTATTTTCTTAATCCATTTTCCACAAGGATTATTACAAGCTGAAGAAAGTCGCCTGTTCTTAGCCTAATTGAAGCACTGGTTTGCGTCCCTGGCAGCGGGAGGGATAAGTGCAGGAGCCACACTTTTTTTTTTTTTTTTTTTTTTTATGGCAGCTTATGACATTATTAATATTGACAAACCCAGTTATTCATATCCCTCTTTTTTTTTTTTTTTTTTTTTTTTTTTTTTTTTTGCAGTACCGGGGTTTAATATATCAGAAACTGACGGTATGTAGTATTTAAAACCCGTAGTTGATATGCCTTCCCCACTTTTTTTTTTTTTTTTTTTTTTCAATATTTACTCTCACAACTTGTCCATCAACCTGCATGCACATCACTGTACTGTGTGTGTTTGTGTGTGTGTGTGTGTGTGTGTGTGTGTGTGTGTGTGTGTGTGTGTGTGTGTGTGTGTGTGTGTGTGTGTTTACCTTTGTGTATAGTTGGGAAAAAATGTTTGGCTAATATTTCACCTCGTCTGCATCACACTTTTTTCTGTTGGCTTGTATTCCTGAGCTGTGAAGGGCTTGGTATGCATTTTCTGCTCATGGGTGATTCTCTTTGATGTGTTGCGTCGGAGGAGAAAGTGATCGACATGCCTCGTTAGTGTGAAGCAGAGGCAGTGCAATAGTAGGCGAAATTTTGCCCACGGCTGTCCATTTGCATATAAATGAATAACCCGATGGAGACCAGAAAAATTAACACGCCTGTTTTTCATCCCCATTTTTTCATTCTTTGTTCGAATTTCGCTGCCTCCTAACCCTGGAAAAAGTATTAGTTTATACAGTATATTTATGACGTCACCTTTGAAATGTCGCTTGATAGTAAATGCGAGCGGCATGTCCGGTTGCTCTGTATATTAACAGTTTATAGCATACATGGATGGACGGTTTAGAATGTAATATGCATTTGATATCTGCGTTCATCGGATGACGGATTAATATACGAATCCTGGTATATTATATTCAGTTGTGCGTGTATGAAAGTGTAAATTTACGTGCATTGAATGGAGGACATCTGTAATCTGGTATATGGATTTTTTTCTCCGTTCATCTCCTGTAAAAAAATAAATAAATGAAGCTGTATTATGTAGTGTATATTTACATGCGTCAAATGGTAGTTTAGATTCATATATCCTGTTTATTTATTTTATACTCCCATGTACGGTCAGTTTTATTCACGTGCAGGTAATAGTAGTTTAGTTACATACAGAGAAATAATTATCCTCCCTAGGCTTGACGAAAACATCCCGAACACCTCCACAGCAACAAATGCCATACAGAATCTACCCCAAATGCCCGAGAAAATACACCAACACCACAAATGTCATCTCCCAGGTGCAGAAATGCCCTTCAAAATTTACACGTATGCCAGAAAGAAATCCTACAAATACAAAAGCCATCTTCCAGAGCCACAGAAGTATGCCATATAATACCAGTGAAATTCCCGCCTCAGTTGTGTTGTGAGCATGTTGTTCTTTGCATCCCAAACTCAAGCAGCTCCCTCTTTCCACCCTAGTAGTGTAAGCCTCTTCTTCGTGCGCGCCTCTTCTTCCTTCCTCCCCAAGTGCCTTGCAATTGTGCATACATGAATTTCAGAGTGGGTTGCTGGTTGGTGGATGTTGAGAGGGGAGAGACTAAGACAACGCTATGCTTGTTTTTCCTTTACGTGTGTTTTGGAGTGGGGTACTGGATGGTGTTGTTGAGAACGAAGGGAAGAACCTACACTTTAGTATGACATCAGTATTTTATCTTTGTCTGTCTATACACACACACACACACACACACACGTACGTAGGTTTCTGAATTTTGTATGTCGAGGCAGACTGAGGTAACGATATGCCTGCTTCCCTTTTACGCATAGTTTACATAGGTTGGTTATTTTGCCGGGGATAAATTGAGGCCACGATGCATTTGCTTTTCCCTCGTATGTATTTCGGATTGAGCTTGTTGTTTTGTGGTAGCGATCAAAACAACAACACTGCATTAGAGCATCAGCGCTGTGTTCGTTTTCACCCGATGTTTAGTTGCGGTTAATAGTCCTTTTACATCGACTTGGAAGATTATCACGCAAGATTGATTCATCCAGCCAAAACTCAAAGACGATTACCTTTTAAACTATTTGCAGTTTTTTCTTCCTTCTCCTCCGTCTTTTCCTCTTTTCTTCCTCTTCGTTTTCTCTTCATCTTTGTCTTTCTCCTCCTGCTTGTAGTCCTCGTCCTCTTATCAGTCTCTTCCTCTCCCTCCTTCTTCTGTAGCTGTTCCTGCTTCTTTTCCTCTTATTCTTAGTATTCTTCCTCTTCTCCTTTCCCAAGCCGTGTTTTCCGGAGGTATAAAAAAAGCGACAGGATTTTTGCCCATGTCGTTCTTTCTTCCCGCTGGCTTGGGTCGTGTAGCTCAAGGAGAAACACCTTCTGCACAGACGCCAATAACTTAGAAAAAATCGCGGAACTGACGGGGGAAGAAGTATATAAAGTGCTTTCAATTGATATACTCCATTTTCTGACTGTCTTTCCATCTATGATCTGACCTTTACTCAGCAGGTATTGAATATAACTCAGGATTGATTGGAATAATGAACAAGCGCGACTGACGGTAGGAAGAACTATATAGAACTTAATTTATTCTTTGGACGGAGGGGTGAGGACTAAGTTCCTTCCAGTAGAATTAGTTAAGTGTTAGAATGTGTTGATTTTCATTTCTGTGTAAATAAGTAAATACTTAAATAGAAAATAAATAACAATAAAAAACAAAGACAGTGAAGCTGCGGAGTCTGTCTTAGTCACAGAAAGTTGGAAAAAAGAACATCTAAATTAAGAGCCATTCAATTCTCTCTCTCTCTCTCTCTCTCTCTCTCTCTCTCTCTCACACACACACACACACACACACACACACACGAATCATAATAATTGTTTACATTTTACCTGGCGCGTTATGGCGGAGTGGCGTGTGTGTGTGCATCATTGACCAGGATTTTACGTCGAGGTTAAATATGCCCTGTGTGAATAAATTAACCGAGCGGGGACAAATATTTATCGTCCGTCACATTTACACTCGATAAATAAAAACAGCTACACAGTTCCGGCGCTGAGTGCGGTTTCAGTTGGGTCTCTCTGTGTAAATAGCATCCCTAGCAGTCTCTCTCTTCTCCCAACCTCTCAGCTTCCTCTCTCTTGTTTAACTATCTCTCTGTCTCCCCCTCTTTCTCCTCTCCCTTCCTCACCTGCCTCTATCAGCCTTCATTGTACCGCTGTCTCTGTTCTTCCTCTCTTTCCTATCTCACTTGCTCACCTGCTTCTCTCAGCCTCTCTCTTATCCTTCTCTCACCCTCTGAATTCTTCCCTGTCCCTTCATTCCCCTCCGCCCTCCTCTCACTCTCCCCTGCCCCCCCTCCCTCCCTTATTATCTCCTCCGACCTCTCCTCTACCTCCTTCATCCTCCTCCCATTTCACCCACCCCACTTCCCCCTCTTTCTCTTCATCCCCCTCTCCGCTTTTCCTACTCTTCTGTTACCTCCCATCTCACTCATCCACACCACCCCTCAATTCCCTCTCCCTCCTTCCCCATCCCTTCCTTCATCCCCCTCTCCGCCCTTCCTATCCTTCCCTCCTGTTACCTCCCTGCTCCCTCCATCTCCCTTCCATGTCACTCACCCGTCCCCCCTTCCCCCTTCCCCCATCCTTCGTCATTATTTACACAACACGGCCGGCTGTTTGTGATGATTGTGTGGGTTGTTTTGGTGGTAGTGGTGGGATGGGTTCATTTTCCCGACGGTCTCCTGGCCCACTCCTGTTTCCTCTCATTCTCTTACAGTCTCCCTCTTATTCTCCTACAGTCTCCCTCTCATTCTCTTATCTCTCTCTCACCGTTCCTATCATTTTCTCGCGGTCTGCCCCTCTCCTGTTCTCTCTCACAGCCTCTCACACTTTCTCTTATTTTCTGTCAGTTCCACTTTCATTATTGTATCAGTTTTTCGTAATTTATCTCTCTTTTCCTAGTCATTTCTCACCATTAAGGCTTCTTGTAGTCTCTCTCTGCCTCGCCTATTGTATAGTTTTCTCACAATATTTCTCTAATAATCTTCCAGTTTGTCTCTTTCACATGAGTCTCCCTCTTCTTAGTCTGTTTCTCTCATTTTCTCAGTTCCTCTTTCATGTTCTTACAGTTTTCTCCCACATTCTCTTTTAGTCTTAGCCTCGTAGTCAGTCTTCCCGGCCGACAATCTATCTGCCTCACATTGGTCCTCTGACACTCATTCTCTCAAAATCCCTCTCTCACATTGTCAGTTTCTTACTTCCTGTTACGGTCGTTCCTTCATTCTTTAATAGTCTTTTATAGTCTGTCCGTATTATTGCCTGACAGCTCCTTTCACAAATTTCCCGCTCACATCTCTCAGTCAGTCTCTCTTACTCTCATAATTCCTCTCACAGGCAGTCTTTCAAATTTTCTCACATTTTCTGACTCTCAAAATTGCATCCCCAATTCGGCTTCCCAATCATTATTAACAAAACACGGGTAGCTGTTGTTGTGCCGACTGTGTGGGTTGTTGGGGTGTGGGTGTGAGATAGCTTTATTTTCTCACATTCTGGGCTTTTACATTCTCTCGATATTTCCTCACAGTTCGTCACCCCAAGTCATTCTAGCTTTATTTCTCGCTCTCTTTCACGGTCTATTTCGCTTGCACATTTCCTCTCAGTCTTTCTCATATTGTTTCTCACATTCTCTCTCGATCTCATACAGTCTCTCGCACTCGCTAACAGTCTCATATTCTCGTACAGTCAGTCTGTCTCACATTCCCCTCATAATCTGTCTCACATTGTCGTACAGTCTCTCACATCCGCTTACAGACCCTCACATTCTTTTACAATCTGTCTGTCTCGCATTCTGTTGCACTCTGTCTCTCACATAGTCTGTCATTCCGTCTCGCTTACATTCTGTCACAGTTCCTCTCTCACAGTGTCTAATTATTTCACAATTCCTCTCTCACTTTCCCTTGCAGGCCGCCTCCCTTTCCCATCAGTGTACAATATTACTGAAAGTTTTGTTCTAAATTTGTGATCCATTAATGTTTCCATGTTTGTTATTTGTCCATTCAGCTCGCTTTCACCTGTTATTTTTTATACTTGTTGCTGCGACAGTGAGCCCAGGAATCTGCGCGTGTTGATCCTGGTACTTTTAACCCTGTCATGATTGGGATTACTCTGGGATTACTCTTTTTTTTTTTTTTTTTTCGCCTAAAGCCATGCGATATGTTTGAACCGAAAGCTAGTCCCAGGAGTCTGACAATATTAAAGAGAGAAATACTGTTCGTGGCCTCACTACATGTTACACCATCCCCTGCCGAGCGCTACACCACACCCGCCACACATCACAGCACCCGCCACACATCACAACACCCGCCACACATCGCAACCCTTGCCACACATCACAGCACCCGCCACACATCACAACAACCACCACACATCACAACACGTGCCACACATCACAACACATGCTGAAATACCTGTAGCACTTTGGAACACCTGTCACGGAGCGGAACACCTGTTGTACATCAGAATATATGCCTAGCGTTACACGTGCTGCACATTAATACACCTGTCGTACATATAAACGCTTGCCACACACGTACCACTCACACCACCACCACCACACATACCACTAACAATCCACCACCACCACACCTAATACTCGCACCACCACCACCACACCTACCACTCGCACCACCACCACCACTCACACCACTACCGCCACCACCACCACCACCACACCTAATACTCGCACTACCACCACTACACCTAATGCACTGCCACCACCACACTTATCACTCGCACCACAACCACCACCACAGCTACCACTCGCACCACAACTACCATACCTACCACTCGCACCAACACCACCACCACACTGCCACTCGCACCACCACCGCCACATCTACTACTCGCACCACTACAACTACCACCACCGCATCGCCTGTCACAACCGCCACCACACCTGCCACACACCGCCACCACCACCGCACCACCATCACCACCGCCACCACCACCACACCACCATACCCACCATTCACACCACCGCCACCACAGCTTATCCCCACCATCACCACACTAGCCTCGCACCACCACACGCGTCACGTACCAGAACACTCAAAACTACCCCACCAAACTTGCCAGAAAGACTAACACATTCACCACACACCACCACCACACATAACCACCCATTACCACCATACGTGCCACACACACCACCACATCTACCAGGCACAAGAGCACTCAGAATTACACCAGCAGACCTACCAAAAACACACACCACCACCACCACCACACTCCACATCTCCCAGGGCACACACCACCATCGTTCCCATTAAGCCCTATGACACTTACCCAACACAATATCTATCACTGACTACAGAGCCTTTCAGCGTACGACACAACACCTGACACGCAGTTCAATATCTGGAACACATCAGAATACGAGTAGCGGGCCACATTCTCTCTCCTATTCTCTCACAGGCAAGCTATCTGTAATCCTCCCTCATGTCATCCCTCACGTTTGCACACACACACAGTGGTCGGTTTCCCAAATTTCTCCCATTCCATCCTTCATTCCCTCAGTCCCCGTATCATGGTACCAGGACACATTCTCTCTCACCTAGTCTCTCACAGGCAGTCTATCTCTGATCCTCTCTCACGCCATCCCTCATGCTTGCAAACACACAACTGACTTTCACGTATTTTCGCCTATGCCGTCCCGTACATTCTCTCATTTTATCCCTTAATATACTTTCATTCTGTCTTTCACATTTTGCTTGTAGTGGAGATTCAGTATTCTCTGCGTTACCTGCGTTACCTCTCACATTATCATATAGTAACTCTCCCACATTGTCATTTCATTCCTGACATTCCCTCCTTCTATCTCTCACGCATTTGCACAAAGTCAGAGTCTTACAATCTTCATCGTTTCATCTACTCGGATATACAACTGTTTGGTTTTGATAATGCTACACGTTGATACACTACAGTTCCAAGAGTTTAGTTCCTTTTTCACACACACACACACACACACACACACACACACACACACACACACACACACACACACACACACACACACACACACACACACACACACACACACACACACACACACACACACACACACACACACACACACACACACACACACACACACACACACACACACACACACACACACACACACACACACACACACACACACACACACACACACAACTAAGCCCCTTCTCCACGCACACACACACCTAAACCAACCATACACCTCAGACCACAGCCACCCCACACCAAACCTCTCCCACAACACACACAATCACCAATCGCCTCCCCTCGCAAATTAATAGGCGTTGGGCTAGTGGTTGCATCGGGGCAAATACCGCTCGTTTTTACACCCAATTAACTGTCCAGCGGTAATCGGCCGCTACAGACGACCTCATGAAATTACCTCATTAAAAGATGATGGGTGCCTCATTTGTGTCAGAGGCCAGCGCGCGCCCTCACTGTGTCATGTGCTGGCGTGGCAGATTTACAGAGCTACGGTATTTGGCTAAGTGGATTGGTGGGGTCGATGGATTGGCGGGGTTGATGGATTGGTGGGGTCGATGGATTGGTGGGGTCGATGGATTGGCGGGGTCGATGGATTGGTGGGGTCGGTGGATTGGTGGGGTCGATGGATTGGTGGGGTCGATGGATTGGTGGATCGGGTGGATTGCGATTTTTTGGATTTACGAGGCTACTGCACTATTGTCGACTTATTACTGGGTTGGATGGATGGGTGGGGGGATCAGTCAGCTTTATAGTGGGTCCGACGGATTGGTAGGGAGATTAGTTGATTGGACGCTTAGGAATACTGCGCTCGATTCATTTATGGGATTAGTTAACTGGATTTGCGGCGGTTCTGGGTCGATTGATGGTTGGGATTAACTGAATGGATTTTTTTTATGCTTCCGACTCCGTGCATATACTCCACCAGCGAGTCTTAGCCCAAAGGTGTCGAGTAAATTTTCTAGTGGGGGAAGGGGCGCGAGAACTCCAAAAAGGAAAAAGAAATAATATGAACGAGTGTGCGAATATTGTACCTTTGTTTACCATTAACTCATATTTTGTTCTCTGTGCAAATCTTCAAGCAGGTTTTTCTACATACAGTACCCGGGAGATGAGCAGGTTTCTTTCCCTCTGTGTCTGTCGCCTGGCCACCTCCCTACTAATCTCTCCCTGTCCTGGCCACGTAAAGATACCCAGGGACTTTGCTACTGAAAAATGAACGTCACCCATGTTTTCCAGAGTTTCAGCATCATAAAGGTGCACTGTGGCCCTGCCTGGTCTCCGATACCCGGTCAATACGTAAGTCTGCTCTTCCGCCTCGTCTGCTTATGTTTACAAAGGGAGTGACGTGGGCTTAGCTCTTGCCGATACTTTCATTTTTTTATCCGATATACCAGAACGAAGGGTACGATGTTAAATATTAGAGTTTGGAGGCCTGTCTTTGTGGTGCGTGAGTGCCTGCGTCTGTCTGTCTGTCTGTCTGTCTGTCTGTCTGTCTCTGTCTGTCTGTCTGTCTGTCTGTCTCTCTCTCTCTCTCTCTCTCTCTCTCTCTCTCTCTCTCTCTCCGTTATTCCTGCCAGTTTAAGGAGACTTTGTAACATCAAAGGAGGCTATTGATTTTTCTTTCATGATCTCTTCGTGATGAGAAATATTTGACAATCTTAGTACAGTCGTTTTAGTTGCCGCTAGATTTAAATGATTATAATGTCCTGTGACTGAAGGAATTGTTGGTGGAGGGGGATGCCTACATTGATGACACCAACACATCTGGGCTGGTCCATTTCCTGGTTACACAGACGGCCATCATTCCCTCCCTGTGCCCCAGAAGGAGGATTATGAACTGCAGGGAAGAGGAATTCTGGCCCACAGTTCACTGCCTTCATTTTCCGGATGAACCTGGGACTGAACTCCTGTTACTGCAACCACAGCTGAAGGAGTTAATAACGTTAGTAGATCCGTATCCATCTGTCTACCTATCTATACAGAAATCTGACGGACGTAAATATTTTCACACTCAGACAATTACCAGAAGAATTTGTTTTGATAATCCTCTTGTGTAGTACAAAAATCTGGTAATAAAATACTAGACCAGCCTTTTTTTTTTGGGGGGGGGAAGGGAGATGGATTTAAAAATCTTTTTGTTTGATTGGGTCTTTTGATATACCATTCCACATTTTGATTTTTTTTTTTAGCTTAGGACACACACACACACACACACACACACACACACACACACACACACACACACACACACACACACACACACACACACACACACACACACACACACACACACACACACGCTTACTCACAAACAGAGCGTCTCTACCTTTTTTTTTTTTTTTTTTTTTTTTTTTTACTCCACCTCATCAGAATGATCAGATCCCTGTCCTTTCCCAACCACCACCTCGCATCCAACTCGGCATCTGTTTAGCATTCCCCGTCTCTCTCTCTCTCTCTCTCTCTCTGTACGACAGAGAGAGAGAGAGAGAGAGAGAGAGAGAAGGGGGGGGGAGGAACTCTTTAGCATTCCTCCTCCACGCCCCTCCACCAACACTTCCTCGATGTCATATGTGAACTTTCCTCAGATTTCTTCCAGCTTCCCTACTGGCACTCCGGCTTGTAATCTAAGTGGCTTTGGATATTTCGTAACGCCTCTTCTTTAGCGATTTATTCTGCACGTTGCATATCACTGTCCTCTTGTATGATAATGATGTATACAGCGTCGATATTTAAGTGATGCAATATACTTGATAATGCTAAGGTTTAATATGCAAAATGAATCGCCAAGGAGTGGGTGATACGAAGCCTCCTATGCCTGTAGTGTGCGGAATCTGCCTCACTTACAACCACCAACCTAAGTAGCCGCCCGGTTATATCAGTGTCACCACATGAAGGCGTCCCTCTTGAACACCAGATGCCTTCCACAAACGTTTATAAATTAATTTAGTAGTACCAAAAAAATAAAAATAAATAAAAAAATAAGGCTCCCAAGACCAAAGGCGAATATTTGAAGGCTATAATCGTTCAGTTCAGAAAGCCCCCTCCCCCTACGCTGAATAAAATCGTCTGGGGATAGCAAAGGGTAAAGGGTTCAAGGCCGCGTTTGAGAGAGCAGGGCCGTGGAAGGTGGTCTCAGTGCGGGATCAGCTGTGGGGCCCTTGTGATGCAGTGGGATTGCCTTAAAGTTGCGTGGCTTCTTCATGACCCTCTGCCTCCCTCACAATAAGATGCCCGTACCATTCTCTCTCTCTCTCTCTCTCTCTCTCTCTCTCTCTCTCTCTCTCTCTCTCATATATTTCAGAGGTTGCGAATGTATACACAGATCACCCTCTCACACGATGCGGCGCCAAGCAGTAAAAGACTGATTTTTTAGGAGATAGAGAGAGAGAATAAAGAAATAGCCAGAGAGACAGGCAGGTAAGAATTCCAAAACAGGCTGAAATTAAGGAATGGTTTAGACAGCCCTCCATTATCTTCCCATTTTCTTTTGCCTCACGTTCCCGCCCAGTGGTCACTCTTTTTCTTTTTTCCTCCCTTTCTTTCTCCTTTTCAATTTCATCCAGCCAGTAATTCTATCCCACAAGATTTCCCTTTTTGCCACTCCGTCTCTTGGTAAACCCTTCAGTTCGGTGACTTATTTTGTCCTTTTTATCTTGAGACGATTTTATTCAGCTCGAGAGAGAGACTTTAGGCAGTGAATGAGGTGGAGAGACATAGAATAGAGGTTGTGTGAGTTGGGGAAAGGGCAGCCCAATAGCAGAGACCGGGATGACATTGAGGCGATTTGTTTGTGGCCACCCTTTTCGGGAATAAGGCGTCTAGATATAAATAAGGTAGTGAGACAGACGTTTACTTAAAGTTAGTATTTATAACTCAAACCTGGACTGAGGTCAAAGAGCATTTCTGGACCCGAATTCTGAGTACTTAGCCACGTAGAATTGCTAGAGATAAATCCTGAATGCTTAGCTAATCAGAATAACTGTGAGAAATGGAATATTTACTTAATCAGAAATACAAGATATACAACTTAGACTTTCAGAAGCTCACTACCATATACCTAAAATTGAAGTCGTGAAGGGGAATGCACATCTTTTTTTTTTATGGACGTTTATGGGGCGCCAGTGGTATTTATATTTGATTAGCCTGCAGCCCACATTTTAAAGTGCTGTCAGACGCCATACAGAGGCCAGATACGTACAACTTCATCCCGTGCCTCATGAATTATCGGGGGAAAAAAAAAGGGGAGTATGCCTTCAAATTTGCAGTTTTAACCCTTTGAGTTCGATGAAGAAAACGGTGTTACTAGCTCTCCAGTACCACCTGATTTATTTACAAACCACACCTTTTCATTCTCTTGTGAAAAACTAGCTCAGTAGTAGAAAAAAAGAGAAGAGAATGTCAGGGTGTTGTAAGCATAATGAATCGCAAAGAAAAGGATGGCCACGAGGAGAATGCCAGGGTTTACTGTGCAGAATCAATTGCAAGGAAAAGGGTGTCACTAAATCTGCATTGCCTTTCAGACGTGACCCCCCATTACCATAGGGAATGATAGTCTTCGTTACGTCTTTGCGTCGGCTGAATCCTCGACCCAAACCTTTACCTTTTCTGGGTGTCCCGGTATTCTGCTGACATTTGGCTGGGTTTCTTTTATTCATGTTTTCTTTTTTTTATTAGTCACATTTTCAAGGGCGTCGACGAAAAAATAGCGGGTGTTTCTGTATGCTTGTTTCTCTCTCTCCCTCTCTCTCTCTCTCTCTCTCTCTCTCTCTCTCTCTCTGTAGGTAGGTAGATAGAGGGATAGAGAGATAGATCCATAGATATTACGAGTATTATGTAATTCTCTACAGCACTCACACCACACACCATCACTCTGCTCCACACCACACCACACCACATATATTCTCTCATTCCCATACCACACCACTCCTCTCTTCCCCACGCTGCACCACACCACTTCTCTCTTGCCTACACTACATCACTCCTTTCTTGCTTGCACCACACCACTCCCCTTTTCCCCACGCCACACACCACACCACCCCACATCTCTTCTCTCTTCCTCACACCACACCACACCACCCCAATTACTGAGCACTGAGCATGAAGTAAGGTGAGGGGTTGCTTGCTCTTAATTCCCTAAGAGGATCCTTGCAGTGCCCAGAATAGCCAAGTTTCCCGAGTATTCCTAGGTATTTCCTGGGTATTCCTGAGTATTTCTGAGTTCCCTTAGCATTTCCTCGGTATTCCCAAGTTCTTCTGAGTTTCCTGAGTATTTCCTGGGTATTTCTGGGTATCTGAGTGTATCCAGTGCAATTTCTAAGTATTTCCTGGATATTTCTAAGTATTTGCCGGATATTCCTGAGTATTCTTTTATTATTCCACATCTGAATAGAACGCCTTAACCCACCAGATTACAGAAAGGAGTGATGGGAGAGCCTTTATGAAACCTAGGGATGTGCATGTCGACTGAATAGTAGTAGTAGCAGTAGTAGTAGTAGTAGTAGTAGTTGGTGGTGGTGGTGGTGGTGGTGAGGCGAATTTATTTAATGTTAGTGAATATTTCCATTTTTTTCCTCCCCTGTCAGTTTTTCTTTTCCTTTTACATTACAGAAAAATCAATGGAGGGATCATGAGACAAATAATCTGGCCTATATTGACCGAGGAGGGAAATGATGAAGTGTTATTGAGAGAGAGAGAGAGAGAGAGAGAGAGAGAGAGAGAGAGAGAGAACGCCACGATAACTCACCTTTACCCTCTGACCCGACGACTTCATCTCTCTATTCTTGCCATCTCCAGACGATATATATTTTTTTTCATGTCAGGTTACGTCTTTGCAACCAGAGGGGTCAGATGCAACTCCGATCGACTCTTCCATTATCAGAGATCCTTCTTAAATTTAGTATATCGTCGTAATGTAGTAACTATTGAAATAAGTAAATAAATGAGTGAATTGTCAGCGCTATGATAAATTCGACGATGGTTATTTATATGAACTTCTTTACAATTCCCGCTAAAAAATAAGAATGGAGCTTTCGTATCGTGTTAATCCCTCCTCAGCAGCGTTCATAATCTCTCCTTCCTTCATTTTACAGCTTTTTAACGCATCCTTCTTTTTCACGCATTCGTCTAGTTTTTTATTCGTGCCACTTTCATTTCTGCTAAGCGTTTTTAAGACTCCGCATATCCTTCATACATTTTTCGTTTTAGCGCCGTGTGATGTAAGTCTAGACGGAAATTAGCTGTTTTGTATCACACTTTTTCTCTAACTCTCTTTAATTTCTGCAGTTCTCTCTCTCTCTCTCTCTCTCTCTCTCTCTCTCTCTCTCTCTCTCTCTCTCTCTCTCTCTCTCTCTCTCACACACACACACACACACACACACACACACACACACACACACACACACACACACACACACACACACACACACACACACACACACACACACACACACACACACACACATTACAGCTCCCTAAAGATCACTTCCCGTCTCACCTTGCCTGCTTGGATATTGAGCATCCTCCGGGAGCAAGAGTAATGAGGTGTAGATTTGACGGAGGCACAGAAGAAGCCCACAGTCAATGTTTTTACCGCTGTTTCAAGGGTCACGAAATCTTTCCCAGCTGGTCAAGGTAGCAGTTTGAGGGCATGAGTTTCATTATAGCAGAATAGTTATGTAAGGATATGAATTTATTTTTACAGTAGTAGATACCAGTAGATGTGATAGAAAGCGCTAGGGGGAATTCATTGAGGTGGTTTGGCCATGTAGAGAGGATGGAGAGTGAGACTGACTGTTCCAGGAGAGTGTATGTGAGGCGGATGGGGGAGAGGGAGGGGGAGACCGAGGATGAGATAGAGGGATGGAGTAGAGAGGTATATGAGTGACGGGACTGTTAGTTGGTGGGGTGGGCATCGGAATGGCAGAGGACAGGGCGACATGGAGGCAGTTTGTTTATGACCACCCTTTACTGGATTAAGGCGTTTGGCTTTAGGTCGATAGATAGATCGATACCAAATAGACGTAACTTTCTCTTTAACATGTTTGAAAGAACCATAAAGATAATTCCTCTCCTGTGTACTCCTTTACACTCCTATTTACACTGTCATAAAAAGCACTTATTCCACTACTAGGGAAAGTCCTAATTGTTGTTTCCTTTTAAGATCTCATATACCTATGATCGTACTTCGTCATTTGTTCATACATGTTTTCTTCTATATATATATTTTCATAGGACGTCAGATCAGTGAGAGTAAACCATGCACACTTTGTTCTTGATCTTCTTGTTCTGCTTAAAAAAAGAAAAGACTTAACTGTTGACATGGTAAGGGGTTCTCAGTACTAACTCGAGTAATTCCTCTTTACTTAACTATCCTTCCTACCACTAAACTCCCTTTCCTCTCCTCTCCTACTCCCCAGCCACCTTACTCCCCATCCACTCTTCCTCATCCACACGTGCCCTCCTCCCCGTTTGTAGCTATTCTCCCCACTCCTTCACACACCTTCCACATTCAGCTTTTCTTCTGTCATCGCTTTGTCGCTTTAATTCCTTCCTTGCAAATCTTCCTCAGCTCACTCACCCCATTCTCTTATCTCCTCTTCACACCCTCGTCTTGGCGTTTTATCATCTTCCCACACATTCTGTCTCTGTCTGTCTGTCTGTCTGTCTGTCTGTCTCTCTCTCTCTCTCTCTCTCTCTCTCTCTCTCTTCCCTAAGGATTAATAATACTCCGGTCGCTCTTGTCCTCTGTCATTCTCCCCTTCCCCCTCTCACCCTTGTCCCCTCACCCTCCTCCTCACTCCAATTTCTCTCTCTCTCTTTCTCTCTCTCTCTCTCTCGCGGGCGCTACATACTACCTACCTACCTATCTAACTATTCTATTTCCATCTATCTATTTCTTTCTACCTACCTACCTAACTTCCCTCTATTTATTTATGTCAATCTGCCTATCTATCAGTCCCCCAAACCATCCTGCAAATAAGGAATAACATGCTATCTACCCGAGAACCTTGCTTTGTATTCAGGCTGATAAACAGGAGTAGTGTGTTTTAGGGACAGACAACAGGGAGAGGTAGCCAGCGTTCACACCCTCACCCAGAAAACTGTCAGCTCTCTGGATATGTGCTGCCCTGGAAAGCGTTATTGTGGACCTTTTCTACACGATGGGGGGAGGTGTTTGGATGAAGCTGCTGTTTGTTTTATGTGTATGTATATTTGAGTCTTGTATGTATGTATGTATTTGTCAATGTATGTATGTATTTTGTATCTTTATGTATTTGTTTATGTGGTTATTTTTAATTTAAATATTTGGGCCATCATCTCAACACCACCGTTAACAACAACAACAACTCCATTCACCACCGTCGTCATTAGATTTACCATTTTTATCGTCATCCTCATCAGCATCGTCACCACCACCACCACCACCACCCTGGTCAGCTCCTTTCTCATAATTATCACCGTCACTTTCACAACACAGCAACATGCAATATACATCCTAACTGTACTACTGCTAACAAGAACATCCTCCTTTGTGTGCATCCATCCTGGCAAACCACACACCTTATATCCACTCCATCTTTAACTGGAAAATCATGGACCGTAATTGGAATAGTGAAGACGAAACTGAATCACCTTAATCCACAAAGTAAGGGAAGTCGCTCGAGTATAATTGCTTGGTAATGGCAGTTTTAGATTAGACATAGATATCTTACGTCCTTATCAATTTGAAGATGATGATGATGATGATGAATGTTTTGTTCTGTTGTGAAGGGGCTAATTGATAATCCCTGCATTGTGGTCATCCCCTCAGCGTCCAGCCCGAAGTCGTTTTATGTCGCTTTGCTGAATCGAGACAGCCCTTAGGATACATGCATACACACTTAGATATACACAAGGAACACGTAACATACACATGCATACGTAAATACAGATGCATACAAGCTTAAAAACAATACACTTACATACCCGTACCTATCACACACACACACACACACACACACACACACACACACATCATTCAGTCTACCCACCCGTCAGTACAGTTTACCGGGGCGTCTTGAGCGAGGACAAAGAGATGAACCCCCCCCCTCCCTTGCCAATTAGGGGGGGCTCCGGCAAGGTGTGGATAACAAGCTGAGAGCCCTGTCAGCTGTGAAACGACCCACAACTTCAACCCTGCCTCACTTTACACTTGACGGGCTGACGAGAGCTTGTGTTGAGTGAAGTTAGGTTGGGTTGGGATGGATTAGATTGGTTTAGGTGGATTAGATTAGGCTAACGGGGGAACAGAACCCAGTTTCTAGTATCCCACACTTCCATATGACAGGGGCTGACGAAACCTTGTGGTAAGTTAGGTTAGGTTAGAATATACTTGAACGGAGCCATA
>NC_137008.1:62524674-62602174 GCF_032717465.1 Coenobita brevimanus
GCTGCCTCATTCCCCCACGTTTACTCAGTTGACTCAGTTGTCGCATTGACCTGTTGTGACACTGAGGCGCTTTTATGGCCACGCTAATTAACTGTATTTTACCTCAATTGCTTCACCGCTTGTTATAGATTGAAGGAGAGTCGTCCCCCTCAGTTATACCACTTCGTACCACTTTATTCTCTTGCTCGAAGGGGTAATTGATCATTTTATTCTCTGGCTGAAAAGATAATTGAAGTATGTATCGAACCCCCAAGTTCATAATGACATCGCCCGGCAAAAAAAAAAAAAAAAAAAAAAAAAAGGGTACTGGAAGGGTTATTGACTGTTCTGAGAAGCTGGAACAATACGCCATGCCGAGTTGTTGGGTTTTAAGAGGTTCCCGGGATCTTGATTTTTTTTGCAGATCACTAACCAAACCACTCAGTTGTGTCAGGAGCGATGGCGACTGGCGGATAAGATTTGGAGGAATTAGTGTTGGAAGAATTACTTTTCGTGGATTGATTTTGGGCAATTAATTTTGAAGGAATTGTTGAGGAAATTACATTTGTGAGATATTTTCTGGAAGAATTACTTTTAGGGGAATTATTTTTCAATAAATGAATTGGAACATTTGGGGGGATGAATCGTTCTTGGAAGAATTTTTGGGAGGATGAAGAAAATAATTGGAGGAACTAAAAAATCTTAGAGGATTTTTTTTTTTCTTTTTTAAGGGATGATGAAATAGCTGGATTTGGAGTAATTATTTTTAGGGACGTAGTTTGAAGTTACATTTGGAGAAACACTTTGGAGGAAACTATTTTAGAAGATGGTTTATGGAGGAATTGCTGCTGAGGAATTTGTGAAGGAACTACTCTAGAAAGATTTATTGTTGAAGTGGTTTGGGGGGATTTATTTCTGAAGGAATTTCTCAAGTTAATTACTCTTGGATATTTTTTATTATAAATTTTTTGAAGGACACACTTTTAGAACAATTATTTATTGAAGGAATAACGTGCAGTAGAGTTGTCAGGTGACCTCAGAAACAGATCCAAAGTTATGAGCAGGATTTTGTCTTGAACTGTGGCGTCTTTTTGGAATAAGGACAAGGAGGAGAGAGTGCCAGTTCTTTTCTTCTGTACTTGCTCGTCTCCCCAATAAAGTGAATAAGTAAATAAATAGATAAACAGATAAATAAATAATGAGGTACAGGAGGAGCTACCAGTATGATTGCGAACACCTGCCTCTCAACAAATACATATTTAAAAGTGAGAGAGTGTCAGATTTTTTCCCCCCTGATTCAAACTGTACAGGTCTCTTGGGAATGGAAACGTTTGGGCGTGTAAAAACAAAAACGTTCTGTTGTTTCGGTGTGGTCAGTTTGTGTGTCTGGAATTTTTCTGGTGGTGCGCTAACTTGGATACCGGACGTGCAGAGAGAGAGAGAGAGAGAGACAGAGACAGAGACAGAGAAACACATACCTTCTCCAGATTTATCATCAGGGAGTCTGAGAGGAACTTTAACTTTTCCCTGGTAAAAAATTCCGCACGAGCCCAATTTACAGAAGTTTTTTCCCCCCCCTCTTGCACTGGAGTAAGAAAGAGTCAAGAGTCGTAGTGAGAGTCAAGAGTCCCAGTAATAGTCAAGAGTCCCAGTAAGAGTCAAGAGTCTCAATAAGAAGAGGCAAGAGTCCCAGTAAGAAAAGTCGAGTCACAGTAAGAAGAGAGTCAAAGAGTTCCAGTAAGAACAAGAGTCAGAGAAACAAGAGCCAAGAGTCCCAGTAGCAAGAGTCAAGAGTCCTGTGCTCTCAGAAAACGCGCTGTTCCCTAGAGGCTTTGAACTGTTAACTACTGCATGAGTTTGTCGCGACCTACACCCTGTTTGAGAGTTGTGTGTGTGTGTGTGTGCGATGGTAGTGGTGGAGTGTGTAAGAGGCAGTACATGTTTAGATGAGGTAGTAGTAGTAGTAGTAGTGTTTGTCTGCGTGTGTGATGGAGGGGATGGTTGGGTTGTGAGATGGGGCAGAAGGCGGGGTCTGTGAGAAAATTGATGAGTGAAACAGTGGTTGCTGAGAGAGAGAGAGAGAGAGAGAGAGATGACTGAGTGGAGTGTGTTGGTGAATGGAGAGAGACTTGAGTTGGTCGAGGAGTTTGGGAGCTGTGCAAGAAGAAGAAAAAGACGAAGAAGAGGAAGAAGAAGATCAAGAAGAGAAGCAAGAAGAAAACCAAGGAAAAGAAAAAGAAGAGAAACTGGAAAACAAGGAACAAAAGCGAGTCACACTGAAACAACATTGTGGAAATGCGCAAAATATTTCCCTCGCGTTTTCGGAGTAATGCTATTGTCGTTTATCCTATGTTTTTTTTTTCTTTGCCTCGTCAGCGTAATGTAGTTGTAAGTAGATTATAATAAGCTGTTCCTGTTGCTTCTGCGTTGCTGTTGGTTTTACTTTAGTTTGCTGTTTCATTTAGACTGTGTGCGTGGGGGAGGGGGTGTCGTGTGTATGTGTTGGAGGGGGTCGTGTGTGTGTGTGTGTGTGTGTGTGTGTGTGAGAGAGAGAGAGAGAGAGAGAGAGAGAGTCATGCGAGTGGGAAAGCTGGATAGGAGTGGTGTGCATGGAGTAAATAAACAGGTTAATTAATTAAGATCAAAGGTGACCCTGGTTAGTGCAGTAATGCGAGGTCATTAAGCCTTCTCATGACGGGGTCAACCCTAGTCGTGTGTTTCATCTATAGCTACGCGATTTTATTCAGCTAGAGTCATAGGAGCCTGAGTGTTAATTAATATCAAGGGTGACTCATGTTTGTGTAGTAAAACTAGGTCATTTACCCTTTCATGGTAGGGTCAACTCTAGTTTTCTGTTCCAGCCAAAACAAGGCGATTTTATTCAGGTGACAAATCATAGTAAGCTAAGAGTGAAGATACTAGTTGAGCTTAGTTGTAATCCCTCTTATACCCCATTCACTTTAACTTTGTCAAAATCTGTCCTCTGTCCATCTTTAATACTGAGTTGTAACAAGAGATTAACAATGGGAATCGATAACAGTCACGAGGAAGTGCTATGGGAAGGATGTAGAGCCGCAGGATTGCCATACTTTTCCAATGAGCTATGGACATCAAGCCTGAAAAATGTGAGAATCTCCGCCAAGTAAAAGTGGACGAGGTATAACACATGAGTTGACCAAAAGAATATTCAAGTCCGGCTGTTGCATAATTCATGATCGAGAGCCACGAATACTGACGTAACAAAGGAAGTGGGTACAGGACGTATATATTAAGCCTTGAGCACAATAGCCCCTCATGAGCAATTCACCACCTGCTGGCCATTTGCATATGTAATCAATGCAGGTGAGCACAAAGGCATACAGGTAGCACTCAGCACACGCACAGCTCGTACCAGCACCTTGTATAGACGAAGATCGCAGCACAGTGCCTAGACCTGTATGAGCAGTATGGACAGTCAGTATTATTGCCAAAGTGGTGACATGTGAAGGTCTGCTAGGCCTTAGGGACAGGAATGCCATATATATTCATTGAGCTGAAAAAGAAAGAGCCTACGCCGGCACAACACCCGTGCTTTTGTCACCG
Organism: Coenobita brevimanus; assembly: GCF_032717465.1. NCBI lineage: Eukaryota > Metazoa > Arthropoda > Malacostraca > Decapoda > Coenobitidae > Coenobita > Coenobita brevimanus. The sequence goes on from NC_137008.1 coordinate 62,528,236, forward strand.
CTTGAGCAACCATGTCCACATTAACCGATTTCTGGATGTATTGCGCCGTGGAATTTCACGAGCGCGGGGAAATGGGCGACGTATCAGCATATATGGATTTGTGTAGAATTAGGTCACAGTTACATAGTTTCATAGTCAACCCCGTCAATCTGGTGACGTATTTAATTTACTCGTGTCATCTGCAGGCGATTTTGTGCTGATTAGGAGAGACTTCGAGTGGGGGGAGTTAGATATGGCCTTAATCATGTTCGTCATCGCAAGAGTTGAAATAAATCGTCTAATAAAATCGTCTGGCGATAGAACGAATAATAATAAATACGTCCCCGAAATGGAAGGGTTAAGTGAGGTCCGCTAGGTTAGGTTTGGGTGACTTAACTGACCTAACTCCACTGAGACAGATATTTACCGCCATGTCAGCTATTTTCTTACGTTATGGAAGGTCTGGAAGAAGTGACGGCGATATTCCTGCAAACCTATATGTCCATGGCTGAGTACACCGATTTCTTCATGTACTTTTCAGGGTAGTACATTATGAAGTACAAGAAAAAAAAAATTAAACCAAAGCATGAAAACCTGCAAAACCATCCCTGTGAATTTCTTTTTGGAGGCGCGAATGTTGAGGCTTCCAGCTGCAAGTTCCTTCTCTGTTCATAAAAATAGTGTTAAGACTCGGCTGATCTGGCTAAACGCTAATCGGGTTATCCTATGTCCAGTTTAACATCACTGGTTGCGACACGTCTAACTCAAAGCCATCTGTAACTCATATACTGTATTGGTCGAATTCTTTTTCCTGAGCTATGTCATTATGTAAGGTCAAATATCACGAATTCAGGGATATCAAACATACAAAAAAGAACCCAACCGACTTACACACCCACACCAACATCCACACACACACACACCTGCACATATATCGACACCCTTACCCATTCCCACACTCACACATACACACACACCCACATCCATACTTCCAGCCACGCACTAACACCCACACATACACCTACACCCACACCCATACGCACATCCTCACTTACAATCACTTACCTACACCCATACTTACAATCACTTACCTACACCCATATCCACACTTACAATCACGCACTCACACCCACATCCACACTTACAATCACGCACCCACACCCACACCAACACTTTACTGACATTTCCGCTCCCCGGGTGAAGTGAAACGGTCGCTAAGGCAAACGCCGTGAGGACCCCGTACGACTTCCCTTAATACCGGGTGGCCTTTAGTGACACACGCCCGTCTTTCCAAAATCCCACTATTTACTCTGCCCCTTTGTCCATCCGTCTGTGTGTGTGTGTGTGTGTGTGTGTGTGTGTGTGTGTGTGTGTGTGTCAGGGGGGGTGTCAGGCTGGGGCTACTGTATACCATCAAACAAACCGGGTGTTGTAGTTATAAAGTTTCCTTAAGCCAAAATTTTCATGAGATTGCGTGTATATATATTAGTCTTCACACAGAACACCTGATAAAAACTCTGACATTTATATTTGAGTGAATATCAAAGAAAAGAGATACGAAAAATAATAATAATAAAAAATCTAATGATACTAAGTTATGGAGGCTTGTTTATTCGCTAAATTGAATGACCCTCTCATGGTCTGAAGAATTTTAGCATTCCATTCCAGCTAACGTCAGACGATTTCATTCAGGTGTGAGTCATAGGAACCAGAGAGAATTAAAAAAGAATTGAGACCCTTTAAAATAACTTCCAAGAGCGTGAGTTTCCGGGACCCCCCACCCCCAGAAACTCCAGAAGGGGGAACTAAAATGGCAGCTGTGTTGGACAAGTGCAGGATGACGTTAAATTCGAGGCCCCGGAAACACGAGCAAAGAGAGCCATTAGAGTTGCCTGATGGAGTGATGTTGGCTGTGTCCTGAAGGGGAAATGGCTCGGGAGGGGATAGGACCTGCTGGACGAAGGAACGAGGAAATGATTTCATAGAACGGTGACGTGGGTTTGGGGAAGTGCGGTGCGATACGAGAAATGATGGACACACACACACACACACACACACACACACACACACACACACACACACACACACACACACACACACACACACACACACACACACACACACACACACACACACACACACACACACACACACACACACACACACACACACACACACACACACACACACACACACACACACACACACACACACACACACACACACACACACACACACACACACACACACACACACACACACACACACACACACACACACACACACACACACACACACACACACACACACACACACACACACACACACACACACACACACACACACACACACACACACACGTATATATGTGTGTTTTTGTTGTTTTTTGGAAGGCATGTGAGCACTGAAAGGAAAATATTTAATAAGACGTTGAAGGACGGGAGAGGAAATGGTCTCATAAACGGAGAACTTGGGTCTAAAGAAATGACAACGATGCAGAAATGAATCGAGGAAGGTAATAGAACACATGAACAAATAGAGAGAACATTAGTGATAAATATTATAGTGGATCTGGTAAATAAAATGCGAATTGTTGAAAGGAATGGAGGGGAATTGATATAGAAAGAAAAATTGAGCATAAAGAAATGGCCTACGAAGCGGGAAATGTTAGACGGAAGGTGATTCAATACGTGGACGCGGAAAGACATCTTGAAAACTAGAAATATTTGAAAGGATCTGATATTAATTTAGAGACGAATGATGGAACTCAGACGGTTTAGAGACGATGATGTGCTTCTGAAGAAATGGAGGCGAAGCAAACAGTTGAAAGACAAATTAGTGCATATTGAATGAAAGTGTAGGAGAGGATGACTGACAAAGGTAGCCGTCGAAATGAGGGTCGTATGCTAAGTGACTCCGGAAAATTCGTAACACTTCTTCCTAAGCGATTTATTTTGCACATTACACATCAGTTCCCTCTCATGTATTACTCTTGCAAACTTTGTCGATAATAAAAATGATATAAATAAGGAATAAGGGAATGTTAAGGCGTAATACGAAAATAAATAAAGGAGGAAGTGCTACAAAGCCTGGAATCCGGCACTGACCCTGGCGTAGAGATAAGGCTTACGGGGCAGGAAATAACAAAGGGAGAGGATAAGCCAGACTTGATGGGAAAGTAATGGAAGATGAAAATGGGGTAGATTTCTAGTAAACAGAATTACCAAGTGGACGGAAAGAGAGGAGGGAATGGTTCAAAAATAATATAGTTCCAGAAATTAATGTATAAAGGAAGGTACGTTGAAGGAAAGAACTGTAGTATATGATAGAATAGTAATGGTAAATAAAAGCGAAAGGGGTCGTGAGTAAAACACAAATATAGTATAGGTAAAAAGAAAAAAAGAGAGAATATTTCAAAGATAAGATTGTCGATAAAATATGTGATAAAATAAACAGGAAATTAGTGAAGGTAGGTAAGCAGTATTTTATAGAAAGATAATGGTAGCCAAAATAGGAGCAAGGTGTGAGTAAAGATAACCCCGTGGATTATAAGAAAAAGGAGGATGGCTCAGAGATATCAGCCCTATCCTACTCCTTTCTTATCTTTTAGTTTATTCCAGCTATCGGCAGTAGATTTTCTTCACATGAGGGTGAGTCATAGGAGCCTTAGAGTGTTAATTGGGTAGAAAACAGCGAAGAAAGAGATTAAATTAATAATAAAAAATGAGGAAAGAGAGTTACTGAAGAAACCAGCCCTGGAGATGATACATGGGAGAGGAAATTATGGAGGGACCAGGGGATATGAGAGAGAGAGAGAGAGAGAGAGAGAGAGAGAGAGAGAGAGAGATTTAGTAAGTTGTGAAACATGGGCGAATCCAGTGAAACGACTTTCTTTTACTCTAAGCAAACTTAATTTTGAAGTAATACATACAATACTACCATATTGATGTTCCATACATTATCTGTATAACACTAAATAGAGCACCAGCACGAAAAATGAAGTCGGTTCCTTGTAAGTTAACCCGAGCAATGCAGTGACGTTAAATTTACGTTTATTCCTTTTATTTCCTGCCGATTTTGTTCACATTAAGGATGATTTTTTTTGTTATGAAAGGGTTAATGAAGACTATATCTAGCCCCTCTCGTTCGATTTCTCTCCTGAGCTACACAGAAAGGAAAAAAAAAAAAAAATTTCTTCGGTGAGGACTGTAGGGAGACGTGACACATGAAGTACGTTAGTTTCCCGTGCTACATTCTTAGTTTTCACCATAACGTTTTCTTACCGTGTCGAGTTTCTCCTCAGATCAATAGATGGCGCGGAATAAATGCATTTTAGGGAATCGCGTCTTTTAGCTTAGCTCTTTTCCATCTTTGCTGCATCATCTTGGGTACCGACTGAGGCGTGACTGAGAGCTGAATACGACACAACGCTACTAGTGGTGTCTTGTGTGTGTTGTGGTGAGTTTATTGTTGTGGTTCTTCATTCGTCTTTTCCAGCACGTCAGCAGCTACAGTAAGTATCACTGCATTTGCTTGGATCACATTTGGGATGTATTTCGGTGTATATTGTAGTGGCGTCCTTGGTCTACTTGTTGGCGGGGGCTGGGGGTGGGGGGGTGCGTTCTGATGCGATGAGACTATCTTGCTTCGCTCAGTGATTAGCCTCATTCTTTTAACATCTTCACATCTAGTACATATACTTCGATTTATTCTTGCTACTTCCGGACAGTTATATAATCTATGGAACCTCAAACAACGGATGAATTGATCTTCGCGTGAGCAGACGTATATTTAGGCTTTTCGTATTTCTCTGACGCCTGGTTACAAATACAGCGTAACCTGGTAGAGTGGCAGCCATCTTGGACGCCACCCTGAATTATTGGGAGAGCACAGCGAGGATTTTCGGAACTTTGTGTTTTTGTGTTTCATTCGTAACACTTTTTCAAGAAGAGTTCAGCCAATTCCCAGCGTGTTCCGGGTTTAGATTCTCATTTCAGCTGTTACTCATGGTTTTAAGTACATGTCATTCACGATAAAGCTACACCTCATCTCAGAGAATTCAGTTTGATCACACACACACACACACACACACACACACACACACACACACACACACACACACACACACACACACACACACACACACACACACACACACACACACACACACACACACACACACACACACACACACACACACACACACACACACACACACTCTCTCTCTCTCTCTCTCTCTCTCTCTAACGCGACTCCAGTATTCAATTACAGAGCTTATGACCAAAACAACTTCAGTAACTTATTAAAGACTTTAACATTCAGGCGAGAGTGAGTCGTAGGAGGCTGAGAATGTTCACACGCACCATTAACCTTCACGTCATCGGGACAACTCTAGTAACTTTTTTGCCGATAAAGCCAGACGATTATGTTCAGCTGGAAGTGAGTCGTATGAGCCCGAGGATCCTGAGGTTAGAGAGAGAGAGAGAGAGAGACCGAAGACCAAGAGACCAAACTGTATCAACCATATTAATAAAGCCAGACCAAGCCAGCGACACGTCAAACGATTTAGCCAATGCCTCGGTCGCTTCTGGTCCCCATGCCGCATTTCAGACTAACTTGGCAATTATGACCAAATCCCTCAGTTAATTAGGAGGCTTGACTTTGTGTAGCCAGCCCGAGGTAATTGCTTGGCCTTGTGTGTGTGTGGAGTGGGGGTGGGTTAGCCTTTTTTTTCTTTCTTTTTACCGTTTATGAAAAGCGACCTGGTTATATGTTGGTTCTGTTATGGGCTCATGTTTCGCGGAGTAGTTGCGAACTCCTAGTCATTTCGTGCCGTGTGTGTGTGTGTGTGTGTGTGTGTGTGTGTGTGTGTGTGTGTGTGTGTGTGTGTGTGTGTGTGTGCGTGTGTGTGCGTGTGTGTGTGTGTGTGTGTGTGTTTTCGCGGAGTAGTTGCGAACTCCTTGTCATTTCGTGCCGTGTGTGTGTGTGTGTGTGTGTGTGTGTGTGTGTGTGTGTGTGTGTGTGTGTGTGTGTGTGTGTGGTCGTGGTATTTTTAACATAGGTTCCCCAGGTAAGTACGACCCCTACTGATGCCATACCATACCCGATTCATGGTATCGTGTACACAGCTTTTCAACAGTAGGTACGACCTCCGACTGAGCTCCTATCTTGTGCGGGTCGTGAAAGTGTCAGTGACCTTGTGATTGTGGCGTTTTTAACATAACTTCCTTCACTAATGACGTCCCCCTACTGTTTTAACATAACTTCCTTCACTAATGACGTCCCCCTACTGTTTTAACATAACTTCCTTCACTAATGACGTCCCCCTACTGTTTTAACATAACTTCCTTCACTAATGACGTCCCCCTACTGTTTTAACATAACTTCCTTCACTAATGACGTCCCCCTACTGTTTTAACATAACTTCCTTCACTAATGACGTCCCCCTACTGTTTTAACATAACTTCCTTCACTAATGACGTCCCCCTACTGTTTTAACATAACTTCCTTCACTAATGACGTCCCCCTACTGTTTTAGCATAGCATACCTCACTAATTACGTCCCCCTGCTGTTTTAACGAAGCATCCCTCATTAATTATGCTCCCTATTGATTTCCTACCTTGTGTGTGTCGTGAAGGTTGCAGGGTACTTTCGTCAACAGTGGAATCAAATGACACATCTTTCACTTTTTTCAGCGTGCCACCTCGTGATTATATTCACATAGGGAGGACATACACCTGTGAAGAGATTAACAAAGGCTCTGTCTAACCTCTCTAGTTCGAAAAGTCTCCCCTAAGCCCATTGAAATAATCTAGAAAAAGAATATAATGAACAGTGTATGAAGCAATTACAGAAAACAGCCTTCATCAATAATTGTGACTTCTAGTGTCGCAAACTGTGATTTCTTTGATCTTCGGTATTTTTTACGATGATTTTGATTCTATAGCCCTCCTGACATATGTATTAGTGTGGGAGAGAGAATGATGATGATAAGTGATGACAGTGATGATGCTAACAGTGATGATAATGATGATGGTGATGATGACCTTGGATCAATAACCTTTTTTTTTTACCTGGGGCTGTGTTAATAGCCTGGAAGAGTGGGGCAGGGTTTTGAAGAAGAGAGAGAGAGAAAAAAATGGTGGGTTAAAACAGGCGTGACTCCAATTTCACGCTTCTGTAATTCGTATTAATGAGTTAAATGCCTTATTCTCATCGTCGAGGGGCAGATTCCGGTTCCGGGAACTTATTCTTGTCTGATCCCTTGTATTTGGTGACCTTTTTTTTTGTTTAGTTTATTTTTATTAATTGTACACTTGCTCGTATTTTTTTTTAAATTCCGGTCACAGTTTTTCAGTAATTGTACTTAATTTAGCTTTCACATTTATTTGAGATGAAGTTCCATATCCTACGTTTTCTCCGTTTTTATTTTTCAGTTTATATCCATTGGACCTGTTATTACGTACTTTTGCCAACCATTTGGTTTGAAGAATGGCACTTGGCAGAAACTGAATGTCTTCCTCATTGATCCTCGTGCAGTTTATAGGCATTATTATTATTATTATTATTATTATTATTATTATTATTTTACTTGTTTTTCAGAATGTGAGGAAGGTTCTGGGCGAGGACGCTCAAGCTCACACAATGTTCCTCCACCAAAACTGTAAGTATTTTTCCTTGTCCTCTTTTAAATTACATATGTCTAGCTTCCTGTTTCCAGCGTTCAGCCATCGTGTTTTTTTTTTTCTCTCTCTCTCTGCTTTGGATTCCTTTGGTTTTATGTTCTTGTCTGTTGGTTTCAAGGCTTCCCTACGCAGGCGTTTTTACATTGATAGTTTGTGCGTTATCATACACGTTGCCTCTGGTTTTCCGTTAGCGGTTTTTTTAATGGTAGGAGTGTGTGTTATTGTGGTCTTACTTCTTGCATGTTTTTACTTTGCATTTTCACGCGTCATTATACTACACAATAACCTTCTAGTGCCGTGCCATTTTTGCGGGTTGTGAACATAGTTGGGATAATGTTACGAAAGCAGAAATAAAAATCAGTTTCCGATAGTAATAAATTATATAAATAGTGTACGATAGTCAGCAGGCAGCGGATTGATTCGATATAACGCGAGGTTCCAGACTGGCGCTCTCTTTCTGGAATTACACCCTCCTTCCGATATCATCTTGCAGGTATTCTCCAACCTTTCTGATAACATAGGCCGCAGCAGATGGATAGAGGGAGGAACGGGGCAACACTTCAAAGTTTAGGTAGTCTTTGTAAACACGACATCTTATTAGAAAGGAATCATAAGTACGGTGCATATAAAATAATAGGCTACATGTAACATTAATGGAATATTCTGGTGTGATGAAAGCGGCCTGATGTTGTTCTCCCCGTGGTATTAATCCAAAAAAATTCAGGACTCCGCCAAAAATAAAGACCTCCTTAGCAATATCATTAACCTTCATGGACCTGGCCGGCAGTTTTTGGTGTCATGAAACTTGGAGTGCATTCTCGCGATCGCAGTAATATTAATGAACACAGTATCCCTTAAAAATCGGGACTCAAAGAAAGGTTATTCTCGGCATGGAAGCGGCCTGGTAGCCTCCTGTCAGAAATTGAACCCGGAGTTACACGTCTATACAGAAATTAGTTTGCATACTTGTTTTCCTCTGATTCTTATAATATGAACGCAGCTTCATTTAAGATACTGGGTGCTATATACTGTAGATATTTAAAGCCTTGTGTGTGATGTTTGTTTGTTATATTTTACTCTTACCATCTCTAGACGACAGCAGACTTTCGAAGTGGCGTGGTGTAGGTATAAACTTCATTAATCCCTTCACTTCTTGGGATTTTTTATAAGTCTGGAGGAAGCGAGAATAAAACGGAAATGATGTCGAATTGGAGGGGTCAGTTCTTGTGCGTGTTGGCATTTCTGTACTCGGTTTGTTTTCACCTAACGGAACTGGATCACTGAGTCGCGGTTGCATGAAATTCGATGAGCCGTTGTAATGAGGTAGCAGTAAATCTCCTTGGTTACTATTGAAATTGACACGGTTGGCCGTAAACCGAGCTGAAAGGGATGAGGGATAGTTATTAAAGACGCTGTAGTGACGTGGAAGTACATCCCTTTCATCTTTTTGTTAATTAATAAACAAAACTTCTTCCTGGGTTTTTACTTAATGGAAAAAAAATCCCACAATGACAATCCACTTCACACACACACACACACACACACACACACACACACAGCGTAACACTTTAGAATACTAGCCTGCCTTTTGATATTTTATTTAGCTTGGTTGTCCCCGGAGAGAATCACAAAGGAGGTGTGTTGATTGGGGAAACGTTCGTGGGTAGTAGTGGGGAGAGGGGAGGTGGGGAGAGAGCCATCAAGTTACGTGATGAGAGGAAATTCGGCGGGAGTTCAGAGGATGAGAGAGAGAGAGAGAGAGAGAGAGAGAGAGAGAGAGAGAGAGAGAGAGAGAGAGACTGTTGTTAGATGTAGTTCCTCCATTATTGATGTCAACAGGATTTGGTTAAGTAACCTGGGAAGCCTCCATCATTTTCTCTCTCTCTCTCTCTCTCTCTCTCTCTCTGTATGTTCTTGTATTTAGGCGTGTGTGTGTGTGTGTGTGTGTGTGTGTGTGTGTGTGTGTGTGTGTGTGTGTGTCCATATGTTCATTTGAGTATGTGCATGTTTGTAGGTATATATGTATGTAAATATATATGTATGTGTGCGTGTGCATGTATGTATGTGCTTCTGTGCATATTAGTGTGTGTGTGCACCGTGTATAATAATCTCCCACCCTCGTCTGCTTATCGAGATTATAATGAGACGGGAGAGGAGGAAAGCAGAGCATTATGGAGGGCGGACAGGATGAAAGCACAATAACGTAATGAGGGAAAGTGAGTAAGACGAACAAGATGATGATGAAGTGAAAGTGAATAAGAAGAACAAGCTGATGAAGTGAAAGTGAGCAAGAAGAACAGGGAGATGATGAAGGGAAAGTGAGCGAGAAGAACAAGATGATGAAGGGAACGTGAGTAAGGAAAACAGAGATGACGAGAGCACGGAAGGAGTAAAATAGAAGAAAAAGAGACGAAAAAGGAAGAGGGGGAAAAACTGGGAGCTACAAGGGATAGACGATAGGAGTAAAAATATATGAAAAGAGCAGAAGAGAAGGAAAAACGAATGCAGAGAGAGAGAGAGAGAGGGAGGGAGAGAGAGAGAGAGAGACTGGCGAGGGGACGGAAAGAGCAAAAATCATCATGAAAAGGGAGAAACGAAGCAAAAGACATTAAGGAGAGGGACCTGACGTGGAAGTGAAGGAGGAATATTAAAATTCAAAAAAGCATAAATTAATGAAAAATTAATACGAAGAGGAAGCTGAAAAAAGGAAGGAAGGAGAACAAAAGACTATGACGGGGTGAGAAAAAGTTAAAATATAAATAAAAAATAAACTGAAAATAAGAAAAATCAGATAATAAGAACAGGGAACTAAAGAGGAGGGGAAAGAGGGGAAATAAAGCCTGAGAAAAATTAGAAAAAATGAAAAACATGATAAAGAAGCGGAAACAGACAAGGGAAGGGGAAGGGGAAGGGAAAAAAAATAAATCTAACGGAGAAATAAAGCACATTGAAAAGAAGACGAGAACAAGGAGAGGGAAATGACGAGGAACAAAGCAACACTGAAAAAGCATAAGAGATCATTATCAATTTGGGGTGGAAATGTTAAGACAAATGAAAGCGAGGAGGGGGAGGGGAAAATGTGCAATGCAGTTGGAAAAGAAAGATGATGGAACTATTATATGCGAAGAATTCTCTCTCTCTCTCTCTCTCTCACACACACACACACACACACACACACACACACACACACACACACACACACACACACACACACACACACACACACACACACACACACACACACACACACACACCACTTCCCTTCTCATTTTTTCCTGACCTCACCCTCCGATACTCCATTCTGTCCTGTGATTCCATTGATTATGTCTTCTTCCACTTAGCTCATCCTTCCCCTTCTCCTGTCTTGCTGCAATGGTGACAGAGAGAGAGAAAGTTCAGGGACGAACCAAGCAGATCGGCTGGGATTTGTGTTAAGAGGAACAGGGACAGGAGGCGTTTACTCTGAGCAGACGGGTGATCTCGAGCCGTGGTGTTGGCAGAGGTAATGAACTCTCTTAAAATATGTGAGGGTGTGTATGTGTAGACGTGGGTGGGCATGTTCGTGGGTGGGTGTGGGTTGTGGGTTGTGGGTGCGGGTGTGGCTTGTGGGTTGGATGTGTGTGTGGGTTGTGGGTGTGGGGAGAATGGGGGGGGGGTGGCAAAAGAATTCTCCCTTTAGCCCCCGAGTTGACGTAGACACCAGCAAACCTCATCACAGCACCCAGCCGCGTAATAACCTGCTGTGAAACTTTCTTCCCTTCGCAGCTCGTGACGGGGCCCTGGCAGCGATACCCAGAGGAAGGGCGCTGTGCTATTTCCCCAAACTTTAGCCACCACTCTCGCGGGTCAAGTGGCCGGGAAATTGCATCGGAATCTGTCATGGATGTTGGGAGAGGAAGAGGAGGGCGAGGAGGAAGAAAGAGGGCTGGAGAAATCGTTGGTGTTTGGGGGGAAAAGGTGGTAATGAGAGGAAGAGGTGTTGGGAGAGGTGGAAGGTGTTGGAAAGGGATGATGAAAGAGGAAGGCAGTTGGATAGAACTAGATTGGAGACATTGAGGATGAGGAAGCAATGAGGGGAAAAAGATGTGCTGGAAGAGGAATGGGAGGTGATGGAAAAGATATATTGGAAGAGAAGACGGAAGGTAATGCGAGAGATATCACTGGTGTAGGGAGGAAAAGGAGGTACGGTAATAAGTCAGAGATAGGGAGGGACTGAAAGAGAAGAAGGGTGTTGGAAGAGCAGAAGTAAAGACGAAGGTCGTAGGGGAGAAATGCTGTAGCTTTGAGGTGTTGGCAGAGGAAGAGGAGGTAATGAAGGAGAGTGGATGTAGGAAGAAAAGATGTTAGAAGAGCAAAGTGAAAGATATAATTGTTGAGGGAAGAAGGGGAGGTAATGAGAGTAATAAGGGAAAGGTTTAGAACAACAGGAGGCGTTGGAAGCGGAGTAGGAGGCGTTGAGAAATGAAGTGATGATGAAAGACAAGCTGACAGAGAAAGGCAGTGGGGGAGAAATAATTAGGTGATGTTCGGAGCGGAGTATAGAGTATCTACGTAAGGAAGAGGTGGAAAAGGAGCGATGTCTGGTGAAAAGTGAGAGTAGGTTGTGAAATGTTGGAAGAAGAGCAGATGTTGGCAATGTAGAAGGTATTGGAAACATTCGTTCCTCATCATCGTGCCACCCTTCCTTCTGCACCGTTTTTGTTAATGTTAAATCCTCGATACGGTTATCCATTTTGATATTCTGCTCTCAATGCCACAAATTATTTTTACTTGGCTTCAGCTTAGGAGGAAACCGAAGTGGTAAGGGGAATTTTGCAGGCTATATCAAACCCTCCTAGTTAAGATGTATGCCCTAATCTGACTTAAGTAATCTTGAGACAGCAATATAAATAAACAAGTAAGTAAACAAAAGGCTTTATTGTTTTATATCGCTTCAAAAGGTAAAAGAGAGAGTGACGAAACAGCAAAACTAAGACAGAAAGAGAAGCAGTCAGAGAGAGAGAGAGAGAGAGGGGAGGGGAGACGGGGAGTGGAAGATAGAGAGTGCAATCAAGGGTCACTAATATCTGGACGTCAAGAAGCAAGACGGGGCAAGACTGGAGGAGAGAGAGAGAGAGAGAATCAGCTCGAGTTTGATGATGATTTAAATCTTGCTGACGACTGCATGACTGTGAGAAAAAGGAGAGGAAGCCCTGAATGTGATGGAGGAGAAGAGGAAGAGGAAGAGGAAGATGGTGAGTTATGTGGGGAAGGAGACTGAGTTAGCGAGAGAGAGAGAGAGAGAGAGAGAGAGGGAGAGGGGAAAGGTGTGGAGGGTCTGTAGGTGGAGAGAGAAATATGAGTTTGTGTGACAAAGAGAGGGGGACAGTCAGCAGTGGATGGAGGGGAAGTGAGAGGTATGTGAGGGTGGATATTAGAGAGAGAGAGAGAGAGAGAGAGAGAGAGAGAGAGAGAGAGCGGTAGATAAATAGATAAATATCGAATGAAATTAGTAATCCAGCAGCACACGCAATCCTCTGATCACCGTACCTCATCTGTGACAGGTGGACAGGTAAACACGAACTCTGATTAATGCTTTATCATGGAACCAGTCGACGTCTCTTGAAATGTCACCGATATTACCCTTGTCAGTACGTCTTTATTACGTCTTTATTTTATTCTTTACTCTGATACTTTTTATGTTATTAATATTTTTTTCTAGACGTTTATGATTAGATGAATATTAACGCTGATTTATGGCTTGTCATGTAACCCAAGGCCATATTTTGAACCTCACGTCAGCCCTGTTATACCGCCTCATTTAACCCCGTCACTTCGATATCATCTTAATCCTTTTACTACGATGACGTGTTCTTAATCTCTTCACCAAGAGGACGCATTTCAACCCTTTCAATCCGAGAGCTTAGGTTTATAATTCATATTGCTTCCAAATTATTGGATTAAGTTTGGAGGACATTATTCGAGGAGGATTGGATTGATACAGCTTTCATTAACCCATTCACTATTTTTTTTTTTCGAATGAATGAGTGTGGCGTTAGGGAAATTGAACTGAATTTAATATCCTCAGGCTGAAGGAGTAAATTACTTTTTAATGTAATCGGTTTAAAATATAGGTCACTGATAATTACTGGGTTTTTAATTGTTTACTGATAATTAGCAAATTGTAATTATTTCTCCTTCATTAAGTTTGGCCGCCACGAGACAGTGTTCATCTTATGAGAGAACCTTCTGTCTTTTGACCATTTTTTTTAGGCACAGCTGTGTTTTTTTCTCCACGGGTTGTTGGCTACAATTTTTACTCTTATTCTTTTATGTTCTTACTGTGTTAGTCCAGTATGTTGCCTTGAAAATGTATGAGACCAATATTTCATGATGCTGTTTGCTTTACCACGTTTCCTGTCGTAACATTCATGCAGCCATTTATACAAACAAGCATATTTTTGCAATTTTTTGAACAGCTTCGGTCTGAATTTCTCCTGCATTATATTTTTGATATCTCCTTTTCACTACGGTGATGCCATGTTGATTACTTTATATTATTCCTGTTGAGATTTTATTCAGCTCAAGGAAGGCTTATCGAACAGGAGGGGTTGTATATAACATGTATTAAATTCTTTACCACTCAGGTGCGCTCCCAAGATGAATAAATGAGCCAGGTGTGGAGTAAATCTTGGCAGTATTAATCTTGAGGACAGGGTAGGTCAGCCATTGTTGCTTCTGGCTGACATCCTAACAGCTGCATTGGACTGACTTTCACGGATGACTTCAATTGGGATGATTAATGACTGGTTGCTGAGTTAATGAAGTTGTTTATATTATTTACGAACTTCTGCGGTCACTAATTATGGTACAGGCAGTCAGGTACAAAGGGCAGTAAGTCATTTGAGTCTGTACGATAGATATAAAACCTCCCTTCAGGTCATGGGGGCTTGTGTGGGAGAGGGTGACAGTTATAGTTAGACTTCAGTGTGTGTGTGTGTGTGTGTGTGAGAGAGAGAGAGAGAGAGAGAGAGAGGGGGGGGGGCGAAGAGGAAGATATATGGATATTGTGGATCTGAGGGAAGCATCAGGAGGGGAGAGGATGAATGTCTCCGATCATGGCTGTCATTAGCTACCCATGACGAATGTTGTGTGCTGAGTGAGAATGCACACACACACACACACACACACACACACACACACACACACACACACACACACACACACACACACACACACACACACACACACACACACACACACACACACACACACACACACACACACACACACACACACACACACACACACACACACACACACACACACACACACACACACACACACACACACACACACACACACACACACACACACACACACACACACACACACACACACACACACACACACACACACACACACACACACACACACACACACACACACACACACACACACACACACACACACACACACACACACACACACACACACACACACACGACAGACAGATAGTATGCTTGGTGTGATTAGAGGAGGGGAAGAATACAGAAAATACAGTTCGTTTAAGGTTCTTGTGCACTCTAGACTTTAAAATTTGTACCACACTTCGACGTCAAAATTAATATAGCCTCATAGATGGAAGTAAGACAGTTCAGTGACTAACTCAGCCATATAGATCGTGGATATCATGAAAAGTATATGGGTTACGAGGAGGTCACAGGATCTCAAGGTTGAGGTCAATATTTCCCTTGCACCGTATGGAGTTTGTGTTATGACGTTAAAATATCGCCAACTTATCATCACCAAATCGCCATCTCACCACAAACATCGCCATCTCACCACCAATATCGCCATCTCATCACCACCAGTATCACCAAATCTCCATCACTAGCATCCTCAGTTCATCACCACCAACATCCTTGTCAGTTCATTGCCTCTCGTCATCATCCTTGTCACATCACCAACCTCACCAACTCATCACCGCCAACCTCGCCAACCCATCACCGCCAGGATCGCCAGCCCTTATCGCCAGGTCATCGCGGCCCGTTCTCCTCAAGATGACCTCGATTCCTTATGTATGAGCGGAGCGGACATGGACAAACAAACCCCCCCACTCACTCCCCCCCTTCCCTTGCCCTTCACACCGCCCCCTTGGACTGACCGTAAGGAAACACCCCTCCCCCCTCAGCACCATCCCTCCTTTCTCTCTCTACCCCCCACCTTCCTCCCCCACCCCATCAGCCTCCTTTCTCCCCTCAACCTCTCCCTTTCCCCCATAATATTGGCCTTACTGGGATATACAACAAACCCCCATCCCCCTTCTCTTCACCTCCCCAATCCCCCCTTCAACGCCCTTTGCTTAGCCTTATTACCCTCTCTCGCCTTTCAGCCTTCACCCTCCCTCTTTTTCCCATTACCCCCACATATCCTCTCTCTCCCCTTACATTCTCATTCCTTCTTTCGCACTTCAGCCATCGCTCCCCAGCCTCCATCCCTCTCTCTTTCTTGAACTTTCACCCCCTCTCTTTTTCTTCACCCACTCTCCCCTCCCCCTCCCTCCAGCACTCCTCCCTCCCTTCCCTCACTCCTTCCTCCCCCTGGCCTGACCCCTCTGGAAATACATGGATGCTCTGATGCCGTAAATCAAGACGACGCAGGAAATTATTCAGATTCATGTACATACCTCATACCCTCCACCTTTGACTTGCCCGCTCGCTTAGTCTCCGTCCCTTCTCCAAGAACCTTCATGAATTGAGACGTGGGCAAGTGTGGGCGTTTGAAGGATGATGGGAAGTCAGGTGCGTGTAAAATTAAAGGATTATTGATATAGGGTCGTGATGTTAGTTGTAGTTTTGGAATGATGACTAATTTTCACCTTTTCCCTGTCTTAACCTCCAGCCTTCCACCAACAGACATCATGAATAGAAACGCTGTTACACGCTGGGGGAAGCTGTGGCGCCTAATACGTGTAAAATTAAAGCTTTATAGGTGTAGGCTCATGATGTTTGCTTTACTTTCAAGATAATAGACTCATTTGCGCCTTTGTTGCCTCGTGTTCTCCTTCATTTCTCCTAAGTACGTCCCTCAGTAGGACGTTTCCAAGAAGAGACATTGACGTATGATGAGAGCTGTGACGTCTAATACATGGAAAATTAAAGCTTCATTGGCCAATATCACGAGCTTGTTGTACTCTCTAATATAAAAATAGCCTTGATTTCGTGTTTTTAAAGCTTACTGTCTGGGAATCACGGTGTTTGCCCTATTTTCAAAGACAAAAGTCTATATTACCATGATATTCTTTAGTATTATACCTTCAGAGACGTAGAGAAGTGTGATACTTTCATACCGTGAGACGTAAACATATCGCCGTGATTTTTTTCGACAAGTTAAACCGACACTAAACTTTTTTCCTTTTACGGACAAATAATTTTACCCAAACTGCCACAAGATTATTCTGTCCAGGAGAGAGGGAATGCTAGTTGTCAGAAGGTTAAAAAGTCTGTTAACATTTTGAAAGCTAGAAATTCCCTGAACAGAATAAAATAGTGGAGATCTAACCTGAATCACCTACCCAAGTGCATCGATAACAGCGAAAGAGTTTATGTAATTGATGATGGTCAGGGAGCTGTGTTTTATATATATATGTCTGAGAATTTATAGGCATCTTGCATATTTCCTTACATTGCTCTAGGGGCGGCCTGCAGAAGCCTGGATATTTGGTTTTGCTGATATGCGTGTGAGAAATATTTATCGGCTGTCACTGTTGTAGCTAAGGATGTGTGTGTGTGTGTGTGTGTGTGTGTGTGTGTGTGTGTGTGTGTGTGTGTGTGTGTGTGTGTGTGTGTGTGTGTGTGTGTGTACGTTTGCATGCTTGCGTGCTCTAAAGAAAACTGAGTTGTGTGCGAAAATCAAAGAGTGTTTACATACATATGACTGGATGTGTAGTATATACTCTGTTCACGAGTTAGTAGGCTGAAAGAAGATAAAATAAAAACAAACTGCCATTAACTGCCATTACAGCTGTGTCATCATCCATCCTCTCCCCCTAATTGTCGATATGAACGTGACTGATGCATAGTGTCAGGCGGGTAATGTGGCCAAGAAGGGAAACAAAGGAGAAAAGCTTAAGTTCATTGCTGTGTTTCGCTCCCGCCCTTTTTCCTGAGATGAATGTCCTGTCGTGTCTGTCCTGCCGGGCGGAAGAGGTGAAGTGCGGCTGCTTTTATCTCACTCTGGCTTCCTTGCTGGCTGTGATGGTTTACTGGAATGAGATGGAAAATTTTAGATAAACCGTAACCGTACTATAATATTCTTTTTTTTTTTTTTTTACCTGAGTTGATGTGACCCCTAGACGAGCACTGTTTTTAAATATTGAAATTTGCAGTTATCGAATGCATTAATTCGTACAAATGTGCAGCATTACGGGCAGACTTACGTTTTGTCAGGTAAAAAAAAAAAAATGACCGTGCATAAGCGGCATTGCTCGAGACCCCTGGGGGCGTTGGTCTGTTTCACGATCTGTCACTCGAAGAAGCTTATAATCAGTTTATTTATTACTCATGACTTGAAACTTATTATTGTGATTGATATTTATTGTCTGTAATACGATAAATATTGATAATAATATAAGATTATGGGAAGGAAAGCTTGTGGTAGGTCATAACACAAAACAGTCCACAGTCGATATTTTACAAGACGCATTGCCAGTAATAACCGATCATTCTACTAGTTTATCTTTTGTAATGTTGTGCAAACCTTCGATCGTCTATTGACCAGTCATTCTGATGCAGTACCCTATTCAGGAGGAAGGTGTGCAAGATTGTGGCCGTCATGTATACGAAGATATATTGCTTGCCTGAAAGTTATATTGCCTGCTTGTAAATATTTTGTTTTTTGTTTGCTTGAAGGAGTATTGATTTATTATAGAGTAGTGTTGCTTGCTTGAAACTCTTTGTTCGAAATAAAAAAATAAAAAAATAATGTTGCTTGCCCCCCCCAAAAAAAAAAAAAAAAAAAAAAAAACTATGCTCCTTGCATTTAAAAAAAAAATAAGTGATAGAGCTGCATGCTTAAGAAAAACAAAGGTATGTTCCCTGCGTGAGAGAAAAAAAAATTGCTAATATTATCCTTTTGTCCATCCTTGGGATCAATAAGACAAATGGCGTCGTTCACCTGTCAGGAAGCGAGGTTTTGGTCCGTGCCTTCTCGGACGTGATTCATTTTATCCTCCGCTATGACAGTTCCTTTTTTACATTCCTTGTCCTACCCTTCAGACGATTTTATTCATCCAACGAGAGACTTTTTTGGAGGAGTTACATATGACTTCAGTATTCCCATTACAACAGGGGCACTCTCTTAGGCGTTAAAGTTTCAGAAAGTTTATCTTCCATTTGCACCCAGTAAATTCAGAGCTGTATTATCGTGAGTTTCTGAAATCATGGTAATTTTGTGCAAATATTTAGTCATTCCTCATCTTCACTTGTCTCCATCTTTTCTTTCACGTCCTCCCCCCTCTTCTCATCTTCATTCCTCGTGCTCACTTCTCCCCATACTTTCCTTATTCTCACCCATCCACTACTCTCATCATCATTCCTCATCCTTACTTCTCCCCATCATCTCCTCATTCTCACCCTCCTTCCACCGTCCCCCTTTTCAAATCCTCTCTCCCTCATCATCTCACACTCACATCTCTTCATCCTCACATCCTTCGTCCTCTTCTCGTCCTTCCCCTCCTTACCACCTCCTCCTGCCCCTCGTCACCTCCTTCAGCGTCTCCTTCCCCTCCTGCTGGCTCTGCCCATGGCCTCCTCTTCCCTGCTGGTCCAGTCATTAAGGCAGCATTCAGCGCTAGTCAGGAGAGGTGTAGGCACTGCTGAGTGGAGGACCCTTGAGTCTACTCCCCATGGACCCAAACTCATACACACCTGGCTCACTCACATCTGCCCCACTCACAGCCCTGCCTCACTCACAGCCCTGCCTCACTCACAGCCCTGCCTTACTCACACCCATGCTTCATCCACTCACGTCTGTTGCACACCATCTGTCACTGTCACTCTCATTCACTCATACCTGCCTCATACATCTGCCTCACTCACATAAATTTACATAACCCAGTCGTTCTTAGTGTTACTTTGCCTGCCTTAATCACTCGCTCTATCCACCTCATTCACTCTACCTACCTCTCCTTGCCTCCCCCATCTCATTCCATTGCACCCTCAAACTCCCTTAACTGCATCACTCACTTCCTCGTCGTACCTGCCTCACCTCCCACAACCCAGCCTCACCTCCCACAACCCAGCCTCACCTCCCAGAACCCAGCCTCACCTCCCACAACCCAGCCTCACCTCCCACAACCCTGCCTCACCTCCCACAACCCAGCCTCACCTCCCACAATCCTACCTCACCTCCCACAATCCTACCTCACCTCCCACAATCCTACCTCACCTCCCGCAACCCTGCCTCACCTCCCGCAACCCTGCCTCACCTCCCGCAACCCTGCCTCACCTCCCACAACCCTGCCTCACCTCCCACAACCCAGCCTCACCTCCCACAACCCTGCCTCACCTCCCACAACCCTGCCTCACCTCCCACAACCCTGCCTCACCTCCCACAATCCTACCTCACCTCCCACAACCCTGCCTCACCTCCCGCAACCCTGCCTCACCTCCATGCTCACAAGTCTGCCTCATTCCTGCCTCAAAGTAATAGCCTCATTTAGCTTCATTCATCCTATTTAAGCAAGGTTTTTATCTGTCATGGTCTCCCTTCGATTTCATTCTTAGCTCCTCCGTTTTCTTTGTAATTTTCTTTTTTTATATTTCACTTTTCCAGCTTTGTTTTTCTTGGGTTATTCATTCTTCATGTTAAATCTCTCACGTGCTTTTTTTTTTTTTGAGAGAGAGAGAGAGAGAGAGAGAGAGAGAGAGATGGGGGGGGGGCAGGTTGAGAAAGGGCGAGACATGCAGAACGTGTTAGGCAGGCTAAGCAGCGTGTGTGTGTGTGTGTGTGTGTGTGTGTGTGTGAGAGAGAGAGAGAGAGAGAGAGAGAGAGAGAGAGAGAGAGAGATGGGCCTGGCAGGTAAGGCGATTATAATGCACCATGCCGAATGTTGCAACAGTGCACCAGTTAAGGAGAGAGAGAGAGAGAGAGAGAGAGAGAGAGAGAGAGAGAGAGCTACAATACTGCAGTTAAAGGGAGACTCGCCCATTGTAAGTTGCTGGCCTCACGTAAACTTGCAAAAGGGGGGGGGGGTTGCACGAAAGGCGAAAACTCTCCTACTGTTTCTTTTTCACCTCCTCCTCCTCCTCCTCCTCCTCCTCCTCCGTTTTTCTTCCTTATCGGGCCACGCAATTTCTCTCCTTTTTTTTTTCTTTCTTTTTTCTCTTCACCAACTTCCTTCCTCCTCAGTCTCCCTACTTTTCCCATTTACACGCAGCTCTCTCTCTCTCTCTCTCTCTCTCTCTCTCTCTCTCTCTCTCTTATATTGTCGTGTTATATACTAAGATTTCCCTTCCGCCTTGGGAAAGCCAAGTGTAGATAATATTATTGAGATCCATAAAGGAGGAGGGACGAGAGAGAGAGGGAGAGAGAGAGAGAGAGAGAGAGAGAGAGGGGGGGGAGATGAAGAGGTAGAAGAGACTAAAGTGCTCTGCTCGCTCAAACAGGTGTAAATGTCAAACTAATTAGCATAACAGGCAGTGATACGAATGGTTTTAGAATGTGACCGAATTATTTGAAAAGCCTTCAACTATTTACTAGATACAGCAGGTGTAGGACATTGTATATTAGACGAAGAAGTAAAGAAAGGCGATTTTTTTTTTTTATTGCCAGTAATTTGGAGAAGCTTTCGCAAGTCTTCGGATATTCTGCTATTTATTTAGAGATTTTACACAGCTGAGTAAGTCATATGAGCCAGGGAGAATTAAACCATCATCATCATCAATCAGAAACTTCTCCTCTTGCCAATTTTACCTACAGCGTATGTTCGCCACTTCTCTCTGTTTACTGCAATACTGGGTCGCTTTATCTTTTCATGCTAGTATACAGACTATTTTGCAGTTATACAGGCTATTATACAGGCTACTCTAAAGGTTGTTAATCATCATCATCGCCATCGTCATTGCAATCATCATCATCACAATCAGTCAGTCTAATGCTTTCATCACACCATTTTTTCCCATCGTGTATCGTCTCCATCTTCTCTGTTTACTGTACTATCGGATGGCTTTATCTTCTCTCCTTTTATTATGCAGACCATTGTTATTCCAGGCTTACTACGAGTACCCAGAGGCACGGAAACGTTCTCTGGGGATTTAATAAGCACCTCGAGACTACTGCTGTGGATAGTTATGTGCCTATTACACGACGCAGCTGTGAAGTAGATGTTTGTTGTGGATCGTTCGGTGAATTTAGAACAAAAGTGTGTGTTGGAGGGGTTTCGTGTGTGTGTGTGTGTGTGTGTGTGTATGTGTGTGTGTGTGTGTGTGTGTGTGTGTGTGTGTGTGTGTGTGTTTACATTCTTGCAAGCTGCTTTGGCTGGACCGACCATATGGTTCTGTGTATATGCAAAGTGTACCAGGAAACGAATGCCAAACTTGTGGGGGTTAGTCGTGAGCAAAACCTGATTATTTAACACCATATCAACGCGAGTCCAATTTCTATCAGCATGAGTCCAAATTCTTCACAGTTACGGAGCTACAATTACTGATGAATCTTCTAGGGGAAAATTGTCTCCCTCGTAATTCAGCCGTAAGATTATCAGTAGCTCCGTAACCGATAAGAAATGGACCCACGTTTAGATAGCATTAATTAGTTAAAATTTACTCAGCATCATCTCCCTCATCATCCAGCCTCGCCTCTTCCCTGCTATCACTCCTCTCATTCTCCTCTCATTCTCCTCTTTTCTCTCCTCTTCATTTTCTCCTCCCCCCCCTTCTCTTATCATCTCCTCCATCATCTCCCTCATCTTTCCCTCTCTCACTCCCTCCTCCCTCTCCCACACCTGTGACACCGGCTGCCTCATCCTAATTAGAACACAGACAGACCAGGTAAGGTAAGGTGAGGTTGGCCAGGTATCTCAGCCTTCAGTAATTCCGACACTGGATGAGCGCTCCCCCATGCCATCTGTCTGTTTATATATCCCTCCTGCCTTCGTGCCTGCCTGCCTTCCTTCTGTCTGTCTATCCCTTCCTTTCTTCCCTCCTTACTTAATTACTTCCGTCCGTCCGTTTATCTATCCATCTTTCCTTGTTTTCTCCTTTTCTTTTATCCCCCTACCTCTGTCTTCTCCCCCCCCTTCCCCCCTCCCCCCGCCTTGTGCTTTTCCTCCTTACCTTTGCTTGAGTTTTTCCCTCCTCCTTCACCTTCCACCTCTTCCACTCGTGTCCTCTGTTCTCTCCTTTCCTCCCCTCGGGTCCACCTCCCCTCTTCTTTCCGTCTTTCCATTGCCCATCCGTCCTTGCTTCTTCCTTTTGTGGTTTCCATATATTCCCTTTTTCATTCCACTTTGTCTCTCCCTCATTCTCCCATTTCACGTCCTCCATTCTTCTCCGTCCCTTTCTGTCCCTTTTCTACTCACATTTTTTATTCACTTTTCTGCCTTCTTACATTTTTCAGTCACTCAAGTTTTCTCCTCTCCCATAACTCTCTGAACTCTCCCTTCTTTCCCACATTCCTTCCTCCCCCATCTTTTCTTCCCCCCACCTGCACGCTACCTTCTTCCAGTTTTCTGCTTTCTCACCCCTGTTCTCCTCCTCGTATCTCATACCCTTCATTCCCCTCTTCTCTTTCCATCCACACCATCCTCCCCGTTACCCATGCACCCACCTGAATCCTCATTCCCCATTTTTCTGTCCCTTTTCTTCCACTCACGTCTCACCCCTCCATCCTTCACCCACCCACTCACTGTTTCGTTTTACTTCCCCCCTCCAACCCCACCCACCCAGTCTCCTCCTCTTCCTTTTCTTTATCTCTGTCCCCCCCCCCACCCCACTCCACTACTACATCCACTTAGCCTTTTCCGCTTCGTCCACCTCTTCCTTACATCATCCACTAACCCCCTTCCTCCCTTCCCCACCCCTGAACCCGCCGCCCCGAGAGCCACTTCTTTTCTACCCTACCCTCAGCCTCCTGACATCCCCTCACCTCCCCCCCCCCCCCCCCCCAGCCCCACCTCTGGCCTGGGTGTTGCTGCCTCCCGACTAATGAAATTCTGCAGCCGGTGGGCCTGGACCCGGCTCCAGTAATTAGGCGAGGTGCCACCGCCCCAGCCACCACCACTACTGTCTCCACCACTGTCCCCACCACAGTCCCCACCATTATCTCCATCACCATCTCGGTCACTATCGCAACCGCTACCAGCATCACCACTGCTTCCTCCACTACAAACATCATTACCAATATTTTCACTACTACCACCACTACAACTACCACCACCACCAAAACCACAACTATCTCCATTTCCACCACACCACTGCTGCATCCATCACCACCCTATACCACCACCATAACCACCACCACCATCACCACACTACCAGCCCCATGCACCACACTACCAGCCCCATCCACCACCACCACCACCACCACCACCACCTCCACCTCCCCTCCCCAAAATTAGAAATCCTGTTCGTCAGAGTCAGACCCAGTCACGAGGCCCTGAATTCTTGTTAGGCGGGCAGCATCGCCACGGGAGCCTGTCATTTCTTGCAAGCGCTGAGAGTGACAGAATTTTATGGAGATACAAAATTACCTGCGTGTGTCTGAAATTAGCCTGAAGCAGCCTGAGTCAGTAAGAGGAAACGGGAGACTCATCATAAATAATACTTAGCTGTCGTGTACATCCCTGTCTGTTGCATAGACATTTTGCTCAGAATACCCTGTCTCAGTTTAAACATATATACAATTTCATTTATATTTGTTATAGATATTTTTTATTTATGTCAACAGTTTACGTGCCTAACAGTCTAGTGGTAAAAACCTCGAGTCGAAGGTGACAGTGTGTTTTTGGACTGGTATAAATCCTACAATTAACCCAAGATGTGTCTCGAGTACACCACCTCCAGGGACAAACGATGGCTTTAACTGTATTAAGATCAGGATTACTCTTGCGTAGCCTGGGGGCCCCCCAACACCCCAGACCTCCTAGGCCCCCCAGACAATATAATTCCAAAACCTATGGTGTAATATAACTCTCAAACCTGTGCTGAAAAAGAACCCCGGGTCAGTCAGGCAATTAGGCTAATGACCAGGTTGATATCAATTGAGCGCCACGCGGGAAAAAGTATAGTAATTCCGGGTATTCAGAGAACCATCATTGCTACCTATAAACGAATTTGTGCAATGGAGGGGAACATTATTCTGTTCAAGATGTTCATTAACTAATTATCCATCGTCATAACTCTTCCCCACCAATGTTTCCGGTGGATATACTTAAGACAGTTACCAAAAGACTAACGTAATTCATTATTATAAACTGAAGTGTCCTGGCAGGGGAGGAAATTGCTTTAAAGTTTTCTCCTACTTTTTAACATTTGTGGGAGCAATGGAAAGGGTCATATATACCTTGTTTATTGGAGGTCGTACCCACGCGTTTATGTGTGAGTTTCTGTACCCAAGAGCATTATGGCCCGCTTGTGTACGAGTGGCCGCTGGGTTATGACTTGGCTACTAGATATGAACCCCTTTTGCTTCTCTTTGGAAATCGCTTCCCTTGATTAGTTACCCCCCAGACTTCAACCTTCAGCAGTTCAGGTCGCAACGTTATAGATTTTTCTTTTTTAAGGAATGGAGGACACCTGTACTTTGATGTATGAATTTTTTATATATATTTTTTTCCTTCCTGTTCTTCATCTGTTAAAAAAATGAGATCTTTTATTTTATTCGTATTTCCAGACAGCCTTACTCAGCTTAGGGAGACATTTGAGCTAGATGGGTCCTTTATTTACCTCACCACTACATGAGATCTCCAAAAAAGCTAAAATCATCTGGAGGTACAGTGAATAAAATAATGAAACACGTCACCGGACTCAAATAATCCCTTCAGCCCCAGTACGTTTTTTCAGTCACGCCAATGGACGAATTTATATTGAATTTATGAAGGACTTGTGGTGGTTAAGGTGAAAATGAGGGACATATCGAACCTCTTTTGACGTCCTGTAATCTCTCCCAGGTAGACAAAACTCCACAGGTTAAATCAAGAACATAACGAAAAGTATGTCGGTGGCGTGAAAATATTAATGGGTAGTCTGTACTAAGAGAGAGAGAGAGAGAGAGCCGTAGGTATGTCTGTGTTCGTGCCGGTGTCATAGTACTAATTAAGGTTATGGGAAATGCATTAGTTAAGTGAGTGTAGAGTGGGGTGGGTTTCGTGATGTTGGGTGTGTTTCTGAGAGAGAGAGAGAGAGAGAGAGAGAGAGAGAGAGAGAGAGAGAGAGAGAGAGATTATTACCCTCCATTCGAGCTGGGGTATCACGTTTAATGTTAGCGATTTGAGTCTTAAATTACATGGGAATCAGCGGGGGATTATGTGGTTTAGAGGAAGGATTACAACTATCTATTTTGTTCTGTCTATCTATCTGTCTGTCTATCTATCAGTCTATCAATCTGTTTATCTATCTGTCTGTCTGTGTCTATCTTCTTTTCTATGTTCATCCGTCCTAATTACCGTATACCCATTAATCTATGCATCTGTGTTTATGTCTGTCTGTCTGTCTGCCCCTCTCTCTCTCTCTCTCTCTCTCTCTCTCTCTCTCTCTCTCTCTCTCTCTCTCGTGCGTGTGATAACGAATGAATTGCTAAAGAAGAGTTGAATGAACAGAGACCCTTGGGGGGGGGAGGTAAACAGGTATTCCAAAGACACGCACATAGAGAGAGAGAGAGAGAGAGAGAGAGAGAGAGAGAGTCGACGGAATCACTGAAGCAAGGAAGAAAAAGAGGAGAACTTCAGGCAAAATTTTTCTTCATGTTTACCGCACGTGGAGGGACCTTCTCTCTGTCTGAATTTTTATGTCTTGTCAGATCAGAAATGCCAAGCGTCTGTCTGTGTGTTTGCCGTGGCGAGAGAGCAGTTGGTTGGGCGGTATGCATTTGGTATTGGTAGGACGCAGATAGATAGATGAATAGATAAAGAAAGACAGAAGGAGATAGATAGAAATTTAGATGGATATGCCATGTTAGACTATTTATGCCAGTGTCTCTCGTTGTGTTTGTCGTGGTGAAGGCAGTTGGTTGTGAGGTATGCAACTGTATTGATAAGAGACACTTTGCATCTTTTTGTGGTTCGATAGATGGATAGATAGATAGACTTTGGTTAATAGATGGATGGGTAGATATTTGTTGTGTCAGATTATGTAAGCCAAGCGTCTCTGTGTGTTCACCGTGGTGAGAGCGGTTGGTCGAGGGCGTGCATTTGGTGTGGTTACGAAGTTGGCTTTTGTTTGTGTGGGAGAGTGGATAGATGGATGGACGGATGATAGATAGATGGGTGGATAAAGGGTGAGTGGATAGATGGATGGATGGATGATGGGTGGATGGATGGATGATTAAGTGGATGGATGGATGGATGATGCAGGTGGATGGATGATGCAGGTGGATGGATGGATGAACGATGGGTGAGTGGATAGGTGGATGAAAGAATGGATGAGTGGAAAGACAGACATAGATGCACTTGCCATTCTTACGGAACTCATTGCTTCTTTGTATCAGCATATCCTTCGAGGTCCTTATACTTTGCCTTATACCACAGCAAGCATACTGTATTTTATTTTATTCCTTCCACATAACTCTCACCGTAAGGGACTCAAAACCCATTCGCCATCAACCCATTCAGCACAATGACTTCTTTATTATCTCTAAATTTAGATGGTTATTTCTCGGTATTGAAGAGATTAAAGGCAGTTTTTATAATATTTGATAAAATTCTCCTGTTCTACAATGACATATATACAGAATTTATTGACTGCGATACCTACAAAGATGCCCCTCCACTGAACTTATCTTTATTAGTAACGACGACGGGGAAGACGTGATCGAACTAGTTTATATTGATGTATTTGTATATCAGGCATGTTAACAAAACACCGCATTATTGTCTGACCCAAACTAGATCTTATTTGACACATACCGTATATATTTATGTTGATCTGGGAAGAATTAATTGATTTTTGTACAGGTTAATCAAAGGTCAGGGTCTTAGGTCAAGGTCAGAGTTAAGCGGTGTTGTTGCTGTACTCTCTCTCTTTTCTGTATTTTTTTCTTAGTTGATGTTAGTGGTGGAAAACGATAAACATTGATCTGAGAGAGAGAGAGAGAGAGAGAGAGAGAGAGAGAGAGAGAGAGAGAGAGAGAGAGAGAGAGAGAGAGAGAGGAGTAAATAGTAGTGGGATAAAATAAGTGACAGATAGATAGATAGACAGATATAAACAACAGACAGGCTTAGATGAGGTGTGTAGATAGATTTGTAAATGGAGTGAGTAATTAGACACAAGTGGATGATAATTGGATTGTTAATGAATCTCGACTGATAAATAAGTAGATAGACAGACAGATAGACAGAAGAGGGTCACCTAGCCTGCACGTCTCTGTTGCTATTGATTGGATGGTGGATCTCCCCTCTTTATTCTCTCTCTCTCTCTCTCTCTCTCTCTCTCTCTCTCATCTGTCCATTCAGTCGACCATCCACTCATTTTCCGTCAATCCTTCCATCTGTCTGTCCGTCCATCAGCCAGTCTACCTATCCTATCTATCTGTATCTATCCATCTATCTATTTATCTATCTATCTGGCTATCTATCTATCTATACTAATTTTTCCATCTAATTCATGAACCATTTCTACTGAATCGTATGGTTCTCAGTTCATATTTTCCCCTTCTGATTTATAGTTTCTTTTTTTCAGCTCTGCAGTCTTTTTTTTTTTTTTTTTCTTTTTTTCTTTTTCTTTTTTACGTCGTGTCCTCTCTCGACTGAATAAATATCACATCGAGTTAGCGGGAAATACATCTATGCTTGAACATCAAAGGGAAAGAGTTCAGTTTTTAATTTATGTGTGATGTATGTATGTTTTTTCCTTTCGTGTCCTGTTCGTGGTGGTGATATTATGCTCTTGTTGGTCTGTTTTTATATTTTTATTAATCTTCCTTTTCTCTTTTTAATAATCTGATAAGCACTACTACTACTGCTACTACTACTACTACTACTACTATTTTTGTTATTATTATTATTATTCGCCTTATTCATTCCCCCTCCCCTCACACCTCCATCACGTCTCTCCATCATTTTCTTCTTCCTTTTCACGGCTACAGCTTCCTTCCTCCTTCCTCCGCCTCTCTCATTCCTCTGCTTCCTTGAGCTCACATAATATCTTTCATTTCCCAGTCCCTGTAACATCGCTTTTCCTTCATCTTCCTGTCTGTCTTCATCAACATTCAATTTGTTTTCGTCCCCACCTTTTTTATCGGTATTTTTTAATTCCTTCCTCCCTCCCTGTTTTTCTCAGCTTCCCTCTTCATTTCTCTTCCTTCCTCTCCCTCCCTTCCTTTCCCCAATTCACCGCGGTTCCCTCCATCATTTCCTTCTTCTCCTCCTCCTCATCATTTCATTTCCTTTTCTCGCCCCCACTATCTTTTTCCTTTCACGTCCTTCTCCTCCCGCCATTTTTCTTCTTTTTTCTCTCTCCATCTTCCTTTCTCCAGCCTCCTCCTCCTTTTCCCCTCCCCTTCCGTCCTTCTCTCTTTCACCATGCATCCCACCCTCATTTCCTGTCTCATCATCGTTGTCTCCCTCTCATTCCATTTTTCTCCCATTTCTCTTGCTCTCTCCCTTCCTTTTCCTCATTCGTCATTCTCTGTCTTCCTTCCAACACCTCTTTCTCTGATTTCATGTATTTCTTCATTATTATCCACGCATTCTCCTCTTTTTCTTCCCATATCCCTTCCTTTCCCTCTTTCGTCTCTCTCTCACCGCGCTTCATTCTCTCATTTCTATTCTCTCCTTATCGTGATTTTATTCTCCCTCCCCATTCTCTCTCCATCCCATTCCATCCTCACCTTACCACAAATTCCTCTTCATCTCTCCTCCTCCCTTCCTCTCCCTTCCACCGCACTTCTCCCTAATTTTCTCTCTCCTTTCCTCCTCGTTTTTTCCGCCCTCTCCTCAATTTCACTTCATTCTCCTTTTCTGTCTTCTCTCCCTGCTCTTGCTCCCTGTCCCCCTGAATGTCCCTCACTTCTTCTCCACCATTTCTTACCCCCCCCCCCTCCTTGCATCTTCTTCCCCCTTTCATTGCGCCTCCATCATTTTATCTCCCTCCACTCCACCCCCTCTCTCTTTCAACACCCTATTCTTGCTTATTTCCCCTGTCCTTCTTCTGATCATCGTTTTCCTCCCGTCAATCTTTCCTTTTCATTTTCTTTCTCCTCTCTTTCCTTTCCCTCTCTTTTATCGCATCTCTCCCACATTTTCTCTCCCGCTCTCACCGCATCTCCATTTTCTCTTCCTCCTTCATTTTCCTCCCTCCCTTTTCCTACCCTTCCCTCCTTTGCTTCCTCTATCCCTTTCCTCATCATCATTTCCCATCAATTCTTCTGTCCGTATCTCATTCTCTTATTCTTCCTCTCCCTTCATCTCCCTTCCTCCTCCTTCACCTCCCTCTCTCTCACCGCCCTCCTCTCCTCCTCCATCTGTATTTTCCTCCTCCTCCTCCATCTGTATTTTCCTCCTCCTCCTCCATCTGTATTTTCCTCCTCCTCCTTCATTTCCTCCTCCACCTCCCTCCCCCCTCATTTCCTCTATCCCTTTCCTCATCATCATTTTAGTCATGCGTGGATAAATTTAATTTGCCGTCAGGTCCTCAGGCGTGTTCGGGTGAGCATAATCAAGAATCTTTTGGGGGGGCCTCTCTCTCACTCTAATAATCTCTCTCTCTCTCTCTCTCTCTCTCTCTCTCTCTCTCTCTCTCTCTCTCTCTCTCTCTCGTATAGTTTCCGTGGTCTTAGTGCCTTGTTTCCTCTTCCTTACTTTTTTGCATTTGCGTGATCTCTCTCCGTCTTGGCGAGGATAAGATGAGCTTTCTATCAGTCTCTGTGTCTGTCTTTTCTGTCTATATATCTGCCTGTCTCCCTGTCAATAAGTGTGATGCGTACTTACTTCTTATATCTGCATTATTCTATGTCACTTCCTCTTATATATGTATTATACTATGTCACTGTTTATTTATCAGTATTGTCTATATATGTAACTACTACTATTACTACTACTACTACACACACACACACACACACACACACACACACACACACACACACACACACCTATCTATCTGTCTGTCTATCTGTCGGGTTGGTTCTTGCAGTTGCGTGATCTCTTTTTCCGTGTGGGCCAACAAGAGGAGGAGGAGGAGATGAGCCTTTGGTCTGTCTTTCTGTATGCCTGTGCAAATGTCTGTGTCTTTCTTTGAGGTGCATTCTGTTTCTTCCATCTATCATTGTGTCTATTTTTTGTATCTATCTATCTTTATGTCTGTAAATATCTGGATTTTAGTTTCTTGCTTGTCCCATCTGTCTATCTATCTATCTATCTATATCTATTTTCTCTTCTCCCATTTATTATTTCAGTCCATATCCGTCTGTCTCTCATGCTGGCTCTGTCTATGTAACTCCCTGTCCATCAAAAAATCGTGAGTCCCCCCCTAAAAGGCAGTTGAAATATTAATGAACACAAATGTACTGCTGGGAACACAAGTATCGATTCACTTCCGTACGATAAGTAATGAGACAGTGAGCGATAACATTTAGAATCCCAGTTAGGCGATCTTCGGGGAACAACAATTTTTTTCAGAATATTATGTCACGAGTTCCATAATACTTGGTCAGAAAGTTGCAGCTCTTGTTGCCACTCTTGCTCACTTAGGTTACTTTACAGAATCAATTATCATCCTTGGTTTATCCGAAAAGTGTGCATTCCTTGATTTTGATGACATTTTTAGTTATTTTATTTATTTTTTAAAGCTTTGAGTCAGCTTAGGAGGAGCGTCTTGAAATGGATGATTTAGATATTGCTTTTAATTCTTGTCCAAGCGTAAGTATCCCCTTGCATATCGTATGGAGAAAAGCAAGTTATATTAAAAAGTTTCTCTCTCTCTCTCTCTCTCTCTCTCTCAAATTCTGCTGGTCTCCGCTGCTATTGGTACACATATCTGTCAGTCTCAGGTTAGACCCCATGTCAAACCAACTGTTGCAGGTCGTACTGGGAAAAAATTTGGCAGGTTTCCTTGTCACTGTTGCTCATACTCAGAGATTCACAGACGAGGTCCAGTTACTTTCAGTGCCGATTCTCTCTCTCTCTCTCTCTCTCAAACTTTTTTTTTTTTTTCATTTGGAATAAACTACACCAGAAAACGGGATCATGAAAGTTAAAAAAAATATATATATAAATGTCAGAGTAAAGGAGGGTTGTCATAAATGGGCAGCTATAGTAACTGAGCTTAAATATTTAGAGAATATAGGTGGTCTTATAAACCTACTGATTGTCTGGTGTTCTACAGAGATATAAGCCAATTCTTATATACAATTCTTTTATCACTTATCTCTGTCGAAACTTCCTTTAAAAATGAACAATTTAAATCTATAGGAACTTTCGAAGATTAAAAAATGAAAAGTAGTTTAAAGAATATATTTTTAGGGGAGAAAATTAAAGGTGAAAATGAAAGTGTTATAAAAGTATCATGTCTTCCTCTCATCCAGCTCACCTTCCCTCCGGTTGAGTTTACCTGGTCACTAGCGTCATTAGTTTCCGTCCAGGTGTTTCAGTCCTTAAGTCCTATTATTATTTTTTACTTTATCATTTTTCCAGACGATTTTGCTTAGCTCGGGAAGATTTTATGAACTGGATACGTTAGATGCAAGATTTATTTACCCTCTCACAACGACAGGTTGCAACAGTGCATGATAAACTTGTCAGGAGGTAGGAAATATAAGTCAGTAAAATAAATAAGTGGTAAATAAGTAAATAAATAAAAAATGGTAATTAAAGAAGATAAAATGATGCTGCGAAGTACGTGACTATCGCCGTCAAATCTTCCACTATAGTGCGTTTGGTGGCAAATGGCGCAGATTGCAAGGAGCCCGTTTTCTTTTCTTAGCCCGCGCTGCCAGGGATTCCTCAAATATTTACCGCTCCTGCCTGGCTTCTTTCATCTCTTTCATCGGTCCTCGCTGACCGGCCTCCCGCACTGAAGATCTGGCTCGTAATTGCCCTGATTCCCGGCTGTGGCGCATGCACGAATAATTACTTCCGCCAAGGAGGGTATGTTTGGGGTTTGGTTTATTTTCCACTGTTTGTTACCCATATTATTGGAAAAATTTTGATGGAATTTTAACAGGTCTGGTGTAATGACTGAGAGACATTAGAGGAGCAAGTTATTAAATTCTGGACGAAATAGGCCAAAGTCCACATCAGAAGAGGGGATGGTGCTGCTTCAGTGGAGGTATGCGCTCTCCGATTGCTCATGCTACAAATACTAGTTACATGAAATACTGTTAGATGAAAACATAAACAGAAATAAGAGAGAAAGGAAAGGAGAGGAGAAAGAATGGAAAATAGACGAATGGAACTGGCTGTGTGGAGGATGAAAATGAGAGAGAGAGAGAGAGAGCGGGGTAAATGTGGGTGCAGTGGAGAGTGAAGAAGATATAGAGTTGTGATAGCGGGGATGATTTGGACTTGGGTGTCAGTGGAAGTCGAAAGTTTCAAAATGTTTGTGGCTCCGTTTCACTCCCGCTGTGACGTTTTTATCAATTTTAGAGAATTCCAGACATCCACCATCCTCCCCCCCCCTCTCTCTGTCTCTCTCCCTCTCCACACACACACACACACACACACACACATATTCCACTCCCCTCTACAGCCTCCGACACATCCCCCATTGTACGTGAAGCCTGTCGTGTAAAATTTAGCCATCTTTTACACACAAATTGGCCAGTTAATTGGAGGAAACTGACGAATCGGATTATAAGGTGCATTGGGACTTGGGAGAGGCGGTTCTTTGTGATATTTAATGGGGGAATTGGTAGGTAAAGAGAGCATCATAAAAGGAGGGTTATAACTCTCTCTCTCTCTCTCTCTCTCTCGTGGTGTACAAACACTTCAGTAAATGCGTCTTGATGTGTTTGTGTTTGGTGATGTAAGTGCGCGAGTTTGCTTGGTTTACATGTACGTGTCAATGTGCGTGTGGTCTTCGTTTTTGTGTATACGTGTGTACTTAGGGGACTGCCTTTGCGTTTAGTGTTGTGTGTGTGTGTGTGCGTGTGCTTGCGTGTGCGTGTGGGCGTGTCATTACTCCTCGATTCTGACATATGACTCGATTACCTCCAAACGCCGGGGATGCCACGTTAGGGGTTGTGTGTGTGTGTGTGTGTGTGTGTGTGTGTGTGTGTGTGTATGTGAGAAAGAGAGAGAGAGAGAGAGAGAGAGAGAGAGAGAGAGAGAGAGAACATGTTGGCAAAGAGGTAGATAGGTACAGTGCGATAGATAAGTAGATAACTGTGTGGGAGGGAAATAGCGACTGGCCAAGTAAGCGGATATTTAGGTACGTAGGTAGGAAGATGAGACGGAAGCCAGGTAAGCTGTTACGTAGGTCGATAGCGGGGTAAGAGGATTGGCGGGTGAGTAGGTAGGTAGGTAAGTAGGTGGGTAAGCTGACGAGGTAGTTTGAAGAGTAAATGGGTAGGCAGGTTGTTAGGTAAGCTGCGCGGTATGTAGGTAGTTTAATAGGTAAATATTTCCAGGTAGTCAAAGATGGGAAGTATGATGGGTCAGTAGGTAGATAGTACAGGTAGCTTGATTAGTTAATAGGTAGACAGGTAGGTAATGGAAGGAAAGTAGTATGGTGGGTAGATGGGAATGGTAGTCTGAGGGGTAGATAGGTAGACATAAAGGTAGGAAAACAGTATGCCAGGTAGATACAGTAAGTAGTTTGATGGGTAGAAATGCTAGGCAGGTATGTAAAGGTAGGTAAGCTGGTGATTGATTTGTGGAGATATATACTACTACTCTCACTCTAACCTGAACTAGATTTTCTTCCTTTTGCAGCTTATTTCACGTACAGTAGCTCAGTGGCAGAACAAGATAATACTCCGGCTCTACGAAATTTCCATAGCACTTCTTCTTGACTAGCATCATATTACAGTGTTAATTTATTGTTACAATTGGGGATCCAGGAACAGGATGAGGAGATGGCAATTTTAGGCCAAGTTAAAGTGAAAGGAACTTCATTAAAGATGGTCCTAAACTTCTCAGGATTTGTAACTAATAAAAACAACTTCTAACGACGCTGAATACTTCGTCCTTCCCAAGTTGTTTGTCCCTCGCACTTTCCCAAGAAACTGTACCCTTCCCTTCCGCCACACGCGACTCCCTTCCCTCAGCACTCCCTTGTCTCCTCCTCTCTTAACTTGTCTTTCAAGGATCCTATAACTTTTCCCTCTAAGAGGTTGAGTGTGTTAGGGGTGACTGTTTTTTTCAACCCCTCACTGCTGCCGACTCGTGTTTTTTTTTTTTTAATATTATCAGGCTCCTATGACTCACTCTCAGCTGAATAAAATCGTCTGGCGTAAGCTGGACTACACTACTAGAGTTTAATTGAGCATGGGGGGGTTCGTATTGACTTTATTAACACACTCAGGCTCCTATGTTCAGTCAGGTGAATGAAATCGTCTGACAGGAAATGAATTAGAACTAAGAGTTGTCTGTCACGAGAGGATTAAAGGTGATGGCAGTAACTCTCCTGTACTCACTCTTATCTGAGAGAGAGAGAGAGAGAGAGAGAGAGAGAGAGAGAGAGAGAGAGAGAGAGAGAGAGAGAGAAATGTAAGGAGGAACTCTGAATAATAAAAGGGCGTGTGGGTTGCCTTGACGTAGTTCCTCTTTTCTCCCTCACTTTATATCTCTTTCTTTCCTCTTTCTCTTTCTTCGACTTCTCTCTATTATTCCTTCCCCGTCGTCTCTTTTTCTCTTTTCTGTCCCACCTTTCTCTCTCTTCCCTCCTTATTCTCTTTACCTCTCTATGCTCTTCCTCTTCCTCATTTTGTCTCTTTCCTCCTCCTCCTCCTCCTCCCTATTCTCTACTTTACTCCTCATATTTTTCTTCCACACCTTCCTCTCCTTTTCGTGCCTCTTTCTCCATATTTTCTACCCTCTTCTTTCTCATCTTTATCAGGCTTTATTTCTTCCCCACATCCTTCTTCCCTCCTTTCTCTCTCTTACATTTTCCTTTTCTCCAGGCGCTGCTCTGCATAGTCTTTTCTTTATTCCTCCTATTTCTTCTTCGGCCCTTCCTTTTCCTCCTATCTTTCTTTTTCCTTCAGAGTTTGTGGACCTACCTTCTTTCCATCTTTTTCTTTCCCTTTTATTTTCCTTGTGTTATTCCGTTATTTCCCCCTCACCTCCTCTTTTTTTTTCCCCTTCGTTACCCCTCTTCTCTTTTTCTTCCTCTTTATTGCTCTCTACAGCTTTTAAAATTATGTTTTGTTGTTTCTTTACCTTCTCTTTTATTCTCTCTTTCTCATCTTTACTTTGTCTTTATTAATTTCTTTTTAACTCCCTTTTTTTCATATTCATCCTCGTTTTGTTTCTCCCTTCTTTCTCCTTCATCGCTATTATTTTCTTCTTCACATCCTCCATTCACCGTCTCTCGCTTTTCCCGTCCTCCTCTTTCATTTCTCCACTCCTTCTTCATCTCCTTCTGTTTTTATATTTCACTCTCCTCTTCATTATCTTTCATTTCTCTCGTATATCTTCATCTCTATCACTACCTCATCTCTTATTTGCCCCCCTCGTCTTTTGCTTGTCATCTATTATTCTTGACTTTCACCTTTTCTTTTTCACCTTCCTCCTCAGCCAGAATTTCTTGCGTCTTTTTTCTCCCATCTCCTTCTTCTTCACGTTCTTGCCATTAAATCTTCACCATCTTTTGTTTTTTTCGTATTTTCTCTTCCTCGTCTTTC
This sequence comes from Coenobita brevimanus, assembly GCF_032717465.1. Classification (NCBI taxonomy): domain Eukaryota; kingdom Metazoa; phylum Arthropoda; class Malacostraca; order Decapoda; family Coenobitidae; genus Coenobita; species Coenobita brevimanus. Next base: position 62,564,881 of record NC_137008.1, read on the forward strand.
GTCTCTCTCCTCTTTCTTTCTCGCTTTGTCTCCTGTTTCTCCTCCACATCTTCTTTTCTTTACCCAAGACTTATATTTTCTCCCCCTCCTAATTTTTGCTTCACCTTGCATCCTTGCTTCACCTTGCTTCCTCCGCCGTCACTTTCAACTTTCTTCTTCCTCTGTTCCTTTCCTACTCTTCTTTGTCTCTTTCCTACTACTTTCCTCCTTTCCTGTATCTTCTGTTTTTCTTGCTCCTCCTCCTCTGTTTCTGTCTCTTTGCATTACCTCAGTTATTTCTTCTTCACTTCCTCCTCCTCTTCTTACTTATTATTTTTTCTCCTTCCCTCTTCATTTTCCTCTTTATCAGCGTTATTACTTATCCACCTGTCTCTGCAGTCTCTCTCTCTCTCTCTCTCTGTCTGTCTCTCTCTCTCTCTCTCTCTCTCTCTCTCTCTCTCTCCCAATCTTTCTTTTACCTTTTCGTATTTCCTTCTCCCTCCTCTCTCTCTTCTTTTATCCAGCTTCTTCCTCATATTTGTCACTTCCTTCTTTTCGTCCTATATATCCTTCTCTCATGTTTATTTTCTTCCTTGTTTTACCACTTATTTCACTTTTTTTTCCTTCCCTTATCTTTTTCCTCTTCCGGTCACACTCTCCCTCACATTTCCTCTTCCTTTTCCCTTCCGCCTGATGTTTCCACTACTTCCTTTCTTCCTAATTATATCAGCATTTTCCTCCTCCTCCTCCACATCTCCCCTTTACAGCTCTCCTTTCTCCACTCATTAGGTATTTTTTTAAAGGCAATTACGGTGTGAAGGAATAAGAATTTTAGTAATCACAACTGAAGCAAAGACTCTAAGCAGTACCCAGGTTATCTGTAGCCAAATTACCATTATAATTAAGATACAGGTAAATAAATATATCTGGTTAATTATTCTCACTGATGATTAGATTATGACAGCAGGTTGGGGATTTTGGCCCTTTTTTGTGTTTGTTTTTTCTTTGATGGAACGGTTTGCGGACTCCTGGCCTTTGGTTCCTTCTTCCATGCCTAAGAAAAATAAAATAAACTTGCTAGATGTTGACTTTTTTTTTTTCCAGCAAATTATTCCACAGCCTTGAGTACCGGGATAAGGAATGACTTGAGAAAAGGCTGAGTCTGGCCAAGGGCAACTCAGATTAATTGGGGCGACTGTGGACGACCCTTGTGAAGTGGAGTGCAGGTGTTGGAAGGCTTGATCTTTTCTTTTGGTTACCTGGGTATTTTTTCCAGAGTAACAGGTAATTTCTTTTTTAATTGAAAGTGGTGTCAGAAATATTGCGAGTAACCATGTCTTTTTTTTTTCTTTTTTTCTTATGCACAGTACACCTAGGATTTTTTTTTTTTTTTTTTTCTTAGGGTAGCACCAAGGATTTTGTTCATTTTGAGAGAAATCTTGGCAGTAAGAGTTAAATGAGTCCTTCACTTTCAATTCCCTGCTCTTTCTTCCTGGCGTCCTGCCTCTTATTTCTTCTCAAGTGGGTCTTTCTCTTCTTATTTTGTATTTCTTGGTCCTCCTCTTTCTTCTGCCCTCTTCCTTCCTCTGTCTGTGCCTCATTTTTTCATATTCGTCTTTTCCTCCATTTTTCTCGGTTCCTCTTTCTGTTTCGCTTCTTCCCTCGCTTCGTTTTCACATCTTTCTCTTCTGTTTCATAATTATTTCGTTACCTTCTGTTTCAAAGTCTTATCTGGTTTCCCTGCTTTGTTATTAAATTTCCTTCCCACGTCTTCCTATTCCTACTATATTTTGTATCATCGTCATCATCACCATCAGCATCATCAACATCGTCATTATCATCATCATCACCGCCACAGATACCACCACCATCACTACCAACCACCACCACCACCACCACCATCATCATCATCATCATCATCATCATCATTATCAATACCCGGTGTCATTTTCATCATCATCATCATCATCAGCCTCAGCACTTTCCGGAAAATAATAGGTTTAATTAGTCTCGTGGATGACTGACCTTGCCCTGGCGAGTGTAATTAGAGGGGAATAAGGGTATTATGGCCAGGTAATGGAACAGGATGAAGGGGGAGGAGTAGAAAGTTACGCGGAACCCCCCCCCCTCTCTCTCTCTCTCTCTCTCTCTCTCTCTCTCTCTCTCTCTCAGTGCGGTCATTTCAGCCTATCGGAGATTTTAGTCCTCTTGCTGTTTATTTCACGTGGCTATATGGTGGAATGAGAGAGAGAGAGAGAGAGAATTATCAACGTCCCACATATTTAATCCTGTTTTGCTCCCCTTCATTGGGCTCTAGGAAATAACCATTAAACTTTGTAACATAATATAGGCTACTGCTTAGATCAAAGATGAAGGCCTAATTAGAGAGAGAGAGAGAGAGAGAATAGTAAGACTTATACAATTGGGCGAAAGAGAGAGAGAGAGAGAGAGAGACAGAGAATAGTAAGACTTATACAATTGGGGGAAAAGATTAAAGCTGAAGGTGGACTGGTTTCTTGTTATTTTTTTCTCTAATGTTTTATCACCTATTTTCGCCGTTCGGGTCAGTCTCTCTCTCTCTCTCTCTCTCTCTCTCTCTCTCTCTCTCTACGCCACAGATAAGAGCAACGTGTGTGTACGAGCAAAAACCTCGCTGTTGTTTTTTTTTCATCCCTTATCCTGAGCGGTTTCTACTTTATCTGGGAGAAGGATATTGTTCTTTGGTTCTGCTGGATCGGTTCGCCTCTCAGTCTGTGGAGAGCGTATACAAAATTTTCATCATTGATTTGTGGGTTCAGGAGGTGTGTTTTGTATGTAGGATGTTAGGTTTGTGAGTTTGTGAGCAATGTTAGATTTGTGGAGTACATTAGCTTCGTGGGTTCGTGAAATATACTAGGTTTGTGAGCAGGCTATTCATATGATGGGTGACAGACTAAATGTGGTTGAATGAGGTTGTTTTCCTGTGTTCGGGGCGCTACCACGCTGAAGAGGATGAACACCGAAAATGTAAAAAATGAAAATATACAGACCTAACTTCGTAACCGAGAAGGTACAGTTGTAAATTGGTAAAAGAAACTGTACATAAACAAGTGATGTTTCCTAAACCACGGAGCACACAGCTGTTGAACGTAGGGTATCTCTTGAAAACATAAAAAACTGAGTTGTGCTACCAGAAAGAGAAGGGTTTACTGTTTCCAGCACTGTTTTCTGAGGGTTTTTGGCGGTGTTGTTTCAGGTGTCAGTGAGGGGGAGGGCTGGGTTTTATTTGAGCCAGTGGTGTGGGGAGAACTGGATATTTGCTCTTTTCACTCCCGTTAGTGGTCCTCGTTTGGGCCCTGACACGCTTTTTAAAGGCCTTAGTTGCACCCCCACCCCTCCCACCCACTCCCTCCCTCGGCCTTGCTACTGGTGGTACAGTCGGGGGCAAAATTATGATACACGGCTTTTACTTCTTACCTTCCTCTGCTGGCAAATATTCCCAAACTGAGAGAGACTTCCTTTGTTTTTCTGTCCGTAGATGAAATTGTTTGATACGATGCGTGAAGTGACGGATATGCCTTACGTGCCATGTAGACCTAGTGGAGCAGTACCTCGAGGCTCAAGGATTCTTCAGTTCGTATTTCATGTTTGTGTTGATGACTGGATGTTACTCTGTGTTAAATCTTCACTCGAATGACTCCCCACTTTTGAATCCCTTCCATACGGTGACGTCTTTGTATTCTGTTCATGCTACAACTTTATTCTTTTCAAAGCCCTTTAATATGGTGACGATATTATTTTAGACTTACTATTGCCAGATGATTATATTTGACCTGGGAGAGAGTTATCGAACAGGAGGGCTCTGATATAACTAACTTCCCACTACACTATGAGAGATTTGGCTGTCCCTGGAGGTAGCAAGAGTAAAACAATAATAGACCATCGTATTCAAAGAACTGTCCGAAGGGTTTGGTGGTCTTGTGATTTAAGGGGCCAGTCGGGGTGCAGGTAAAGTTGCTGTGAAGAGGCTCCAGTCCTCAAGAGGCAACGGAAAACTTGATCCTAGTATTCCATGAGGGGCGTAGACTAGCCACTTATATATATAAAAACCGCAATATACCAGGCAAATCAAATAAGGGTTTAGGTACAGAAGAATATGGCTATTTAACGACAGCAGTTTCGAAGACTTTATTGGGGTGGCTGGAAGAGTGGCCCATTACTGTGATTCGATGGCCTGTTATACTCGCCTGATTTCTCTTTCATGTCTCTGAATTCTGCCCACGCAGTGTACCCTCATTGATTCACAATGCCCTCTAATATTTAGTCTTCGTGAGCTGAGAGAGGTTTGGTATATTTCTCTGCCCATAGATGGTTATCTTTAATGTGATGCGTCAGGGAGAAAAGTGACGGGCGTGCTCTAATGTAAGGTAGACGCAGTGGAACAACAAATCAAATTTTGTTCCTGATTGTTCGCTCGGAAAATCAAAATAGCCGAGTACGATAGCTTCCAGAATGAGCCCCTTTTTTTCCTTGCGTGGTTCATTTCAAAATATTCCTTAATATTATATAAAACCCTTAGAGTAACATCGACCAATACATGCATCACAGCTTGTTTGCGAGGCATCACAGTTTTCGTAAATATTACTTATAGGCAACAGTTCTGTTTTTTGAGACTCCCTATGAGTACATCACCCGCCCACGCCCTGATAAACCCGCCCACTTCCTGATAATCCCGCCATAACATCGACCAATACATGCATCACAGCTTGTTTGCGAGGCATCACAGTTTTGTTACATATTACTCGAGCATTAACAATTCTCTTTTTTGAGACTCCTTGCGAGTACATCAGGGTCGATTGTCTTGTTCTTGGGAGAGCGTTAAAACCTTTCATAATTTATGCATGATTGTATAGAAAAGCAATTTAGGGAAGATGTTACTGGTATACCAAAGGATTCGTATGTGTTTCCCTTTTTTATGCTTACACCTAAAAGCACCATAACCTTTAAAATTTGTAGTTTCATCGACCAACTTTCACATAATTCGTTCCCTGTGGCTTAGTTATGGTTCGCCTTAAAGTCTTTGGTTATATCTTTTCCCGAATGTAGTTTTCATCCCCAATTCTTACAGCCAGTCGAATAACTATATTAATCTTGTAAGACCTTGCAAATCTAACAGGAAATACGCTAGTGGGTTAGGAGGTTTGCACGTTCGCTTGTTAGTGCGGTGCCCCAGGTGAGTAAAGGAGCAGTTGGCCACAGCTGTTCAGCGTGGGAAGGTAGAATGGGATGATTATGATGGTATGGGGGTGATGGTGGTTGTGATGAAAATGATGGCGATGGTGGTGAGGCTATTGATGATGATGATGATGATATGGTAGCAGCGATCAAAATAAAGATGCTGAAGATGGTGGTGGTATGTTGATGATGATGAGGAGGAGGGTGATTGTAGATTTAATCGATGATGATGATGGTAATGATGATGGTAATGATGCCAGTGATCATTAGTATTTAAATATTATGATGATGAAGAGAGTGGTCATGACGATTAAAAATATGATGATGATAATAATGATGATGATGATACCGTTTCTGCTGCCGTTTACAATGATATAGGCAAAATCTCTCTCTCTCTCTCTCTCTCTCTCTCTCTCTCTCTCTCTCGGGGGCTGGGTTCACTTATTATTAAATTCGCCCCAATCAGGGAAAGCAGATTTAGCCCGAAGCACATGCTGATTGGCTACTGAAAGAGGGGTGAGGGAGTTCTATATTGTACTTTGCGTTCTGATTGGCAGTGATTCTCTCTCTCTCTCTCTCTCTCTCTCTCTCTCTTTCTCTCTCAGGACACACACACACACACACACACACACACACACACACACACACACACACACACACACACACACACACACACACACACACACACACACACACACACACACACACACACACTAAATATACTCCTAGCCTTCCCCAATAATTGGCTCTTAAGTGTTTCGTCTTTGATTGGTATTCATGGTTTCCTTTTGAGTTACTGATTGCCCTCAAAACTCTAACTTGATTTTTTTTTTTCCAGTAACCATTATTATTGTCGTCCATTGCCATCGTCATCGTCGTCGTCGTAGTCATCATCGTCATTTTCATCGTAGCTCTCATCTTCATCGTCGATATCATCATCATAATAATAATCGTCGTCATCATCACACTATCATCATGATCTTCGTCGAAAACATTATCGTTGTCATCATCATCATCATCGTCATCGTCATCATCATCATCATCATCATCACATCATCCCACCGCAAGATGGGGTGATGTAGGTACCCCAGAAGAAATTAAGCTCCGACGTGGTATAATTTAAATTCTTACTAAGTCAGACGGTTTTATTCAGCCTCAGACAGACAGACAGATAGATAGACAGACGGACAGACAGACAGGACACAGTGCGGGTGAGAAAGTGAGAGAGCGAGTATAAAGAGAGGGTGGAACTTTGGATGCGAGGAAGAGAGAGAGAAAAAGGAGAAGGAAAAATGGAGGAAGGAAAGATGTGTCTGTCGGGGATCACCCACGAGAGAGAGAGAGAGAGAGAGAGAGAGAGAGAGAGAGAGAGAGAGAGAGAGAGAGAGAATTATTAACTATGAAAGACAGACTCTGGAAAATATGAATAACCCTTAAATTTGTTCTGAGGAAGAGAAATGAGATCTTTTAGATAACTGGGGGAAGACAGAGGAAGATAAAGATAGAGGCAAGAGAAAGGGCGAGAGGAAGATAAAAAGCGGAAGAGAAGAGCATGAAGGAGGAAGGAATTAGAGCGAGAAAGAGAGTGAAAGTTGTGGGAAAAGAAAAAGTCGGGGGTAAGGGAAGGAGACGTGGACGAAGGAATTTTGTGGGAGAGAGAGAGAGAAAATGGATGACGAGGAAGCATATTAAGACAAAATAAATGGCAGGTGGAGGAAGACAGAAATAGTGAGGGAGATTTTCATATACGTGAGAAATAGAAAGTCAGAAGAACGGGAAATATAATTAAGCCAGGAACTGAAGAGCAGGATAACTTGGAGAAAAGGAGAGAAAATAGCGGACAAGTGGAGGAAGACAAATGAAACAAATTACTTGTACCTTTTCAGATGTGTCGCGGTGATGGGCGCATCTGAGACGAACGTGAAAAATAAAGAAGGCTGAAGGGAAAGAGAAGAAAAACGGAAACTGCAAGGAACAAGTAAACAAAAGATGATGGAAGGTAGGTACAGAGATATTGTGTTTATGTATGTATGTTTATATCTATATATGTATGTATTCAGAGTTAAGAGAGCAAGCAACAGGAAAATGGTTTACCTTAAGTAGAGAAGGCTGCAAAGATAAACAGGTCACAAATGTAAAGAAGGTAAACTCACACAAAAGAAAACTGAAGATGACAGACGTGAAGTGAAAAAGGTCAAGAGATTTTCAGACACAGGAGAGCGAGAGTAAGAATGAGAAAGGAAGGAGAAAAAGAAGCTGAAAAGAAAGGAAAATCAGATGGAACACGATAAATGAGGTGACAGATGGGGAAGGACAAAAGCACGAGAGAAATATTCAGATTCCGGAGGGCGAACGTGAGAAAGAAAAAGTGAGGAGGAGGAGGAGGAGGAGGAGGAGGATGCAAGAAATGGAGATACAAAAGAAGATAAGGAAGGGAAACTCTGATAAAAGAAGACGTAGTAGATATCAGAAGCAGGAGAGAGAGAGAGAGAGAGAGAGAGGGAGAGCAGAGGAATGATGATGAAAGAAGAAGAGAGATTTATTTTTCCAAAGTTGGGAGAGTGAACAAAACAAGATGAGATGTCTAGAATGAGAAGGATTGAAAAAAAAAACACAAATGGATGAGAGAAAGGAAACTCACGGAAAAGAAGAAAAAGATGATAGATGGGTAAGAAAAAAAAAAAAAAGAGGGAGATAGGGGTAACGGGGAGAGAGAATATGAGAAAAATGTGAAAATTAAAAAAAAAAAACATAAGGAAGACAGGAGTGAAAGGAGAAGGAAACGCAGATAAAAGGAAACAATTATGTGGTTGATGAGGGAGATAACAGAGAGAGAGAGAGAAAGAGAGAGAGAGAGAGAGTTTCCAGACAAGGATGGGTGAGCGTAAGGAGAAGGAAATGTGCAAAGTGTGATAAACGGGAATATGAGGAAGGCAGAGAGAAGAGAAGAGAAATTGAGACGGTAATAAGAGGAAGTAAATGACGGATGAGAGGAAGACAAAAGAAGAAAAGATATGAGCATGCAGATTTGGGAGAGAAGAAAGGATGAATTAATGGAAGGAACAAAATGGAGAGAAGAGGACGGGGAGAGGAAAGATGGGCAAGGAGGCAGGAAGGAGAGAGAGAGAGAGAGACAGATAGACAGAGACGAGACGAGACGAGAGCTTCAATGTAAAGGTAAGAAAGAAAGGAAAGGAGGCTGGGAGAAAGAAGCTAAGAACTAGAAGATACTTTATTTCTCTTAAAAAGGTATTCGTCTATAGTTCTCTTAAATTTATTCCTTAGAAATGTATTCCTCTGTACTCCCCTTTAAAATATGTGCCTCGCAAAATGTATTCCTCTCCTTTTCTCACAGTATGTAATATTCTGAAATGGACGAAGTATTTCTTACAATATCTGTCACAATTTAATTCGTATGGGAGATATACCGCTTATACTGGAAGGTTTTCTGTCTATAGTACATACTTCTCAAAAATAAATATTCCTCTTAGTACCTCTCAAATAATATTCATTTCAGAAATATATTACTCCCAAGAAATGTATTACTATCCATATAACTCAAAAGCGCTTTCTGCTTATTCTCTTAATAACTTTCCATACAGCTTAAAAATAAATTCCTCTCTAAAAATAGTTTGCTTCTTTAAAATGATTGTTGCTTTGTCTTCCTCTCAAAAATGCATTCCTCTCAAAAATGTATTCCTCCATCTTACTGTCAGGAATTTATTGCCCTTCCTTGCTCTAAAAAATGCATTCCACTCTCGTCCCCTCAAAAATGTATTCCCCTCCATTGCCTTCGAAATTTATGCATCACCATACTTCTAGAAAATGGATCCATCTCAAAAATGTATTCCTTCCCTTTCCCCTCTTTTCCTCTCAAAAAATGCTCTACTTCCCTTTCCCCCTAACCCTCTCATGTTCGGGACGACTCTAGTGGTCCATTCCAGCCGTCGCCAAATTTTCCTGGTAAGCCGGAGTATCATAATGCCGTCACTATTAACCCTTTCACGGTCGGAACAACTCTGGTATATTTTTCCAGCTAACACCAGGCGATTTTTTTCAGCTAAAAGCGAGTCATAGGAGCCTGAATGTTGAAAAAATATATATATATATGTAATTCTTCATTACTCAAAAAAATTACCTCATATTCCAAAAATGGACATAGGTTAGCCCATTCACTGCGATGGCAGGTTTCATTCTTGGTTCCTTCAACTTTCTTTTTTTCTTCTTTTTTTTTTTTTCTTTTTTGCTTAGAAGAAGAGAACTTTATACTCGATTTTTTGGGGTAGAGGAGTTATGTACCTTAAAAATATTAGGTCTTAAAACATTCCCCAAAATTTTATTGCCCACTCCCACGTCCCTAAAAAGATCGAAGCATGAGAGCTGGATTCAGAGTTTTTATATATTTATTTGTTTATTTTCGTTTTGATATTAGAACCACGAATATTTCAAAAGGTCACTGTCATCTCCTCCCGCTTTCCGTTTTCGCCCTCTCCTATTTTCTCTCTCAACTCCCACTCCCTCTCTCACTCCACTCTCATTCAGCAGTCCCTCTTTTCCTTCCATGTCAACTCCTCCCCTCACTCTCATCCCTCTCGCACTTTCCTTCTTTCTCTCCCACCCCTTCCCTCCATCCCTCTCACCCCCTTTCCTCCATCCCTCTCACCCCCTTTCCTCCATCCTTCTCACCCCTTTCCTCCATCCCTCTCACCCCTTCCCTCCATCCCTCTCACCCCTTCCCTCCATCCCTCTCACCCCTTCCCTCCTTCCCTCTCATCCCTTCTCTTCCTCTCTCTTACCTCATCCCTCCTTCCCTCTCTCTCCTCACCATCCCAATTAAATTTCCCTCCTTCCCTTTCACCCCTTCCCCTCCTCCCTCTCTTCTCTCCGCGCCATCTATCTCTCCTTTTATCTCACCCATCATCTCGCCTTCTTGACTCTCCTCCTCTAACTCCTCCCCTCCCTTTCTGTCCCCTCCCCACCATTCTCCTTTTCCTTTTCTCCCTCTCCCACTCTCCTCCCCTCTCTCCCCTGTCCTCTCTCGTCCCCTCTCGTCCCCTCTCAACCGGTCGCTCCCCCTTTCACAATTTCCGGGCTCTGTTTGCTTCCCTTTATCCAATACCTTTGTCCTTCCTTCCTTCCTATCTCATCTCTCTCTCTCTCTCTCTCTCTCTCTCTCTCTCTCTCTCTCTCTCTCTCTCTCTCTCTCTCTCTCTCTCATCCCATTCATCGTCTGTCTCTGCCTCTTGGTTCACTTCCCTCTGCTTATCTCTTTTAGATCTTTGTGTTTTTGTCCCTGTCTGCCGTCCTTGTCTCTCCTGCTCTCTCTATCAGTCTCTCTTTTCGTAATAGACACTACCTGCTTTTCTGTTTATCTGTCTCTTCAGTCCATCTCTCTCCCCTGTCTACAGCTGTCGGTCATTGTCTGTCTGTTCTCCAATCCCTTTTGCTGTCTTTTATTTTCTCTTATCTACAGATCCCTCAGTCTGTCAGTATGTCTTTGTCAGTATCTATTTTTTACTTAATTTCTGAGCCGTATCTTTCAATTTAGCGAACAGAAAATCCTCCTTAATCCTGCCTCATCTGGTGTGTCTAGTTTCCTTTAACCTTGTGTCGGTTTCCCTTTTCCTTCTCCCACTGTCGATCTCTCTGTCTGTCTCTATCTGTCTGTCTGTCTCTTTAATCTGGCTTCATCTGATATGTCTCTTTTTTTCCTTTAGCTTTATCAGTTTCCCGTACCGACCATATGTATATTTCCCTCTTTATGTATGTCAGAGTGTTTATCCATATCTATCTGTCTATCTATCCATCAGTCTAGCTATCTGTCTGTCTGTCTTATCTATGTCTATCTCTTTCTCTACCCCTCTTTAATCTGTCTTTATCAGGTGCGTCTATGTTCCTTCAGCCTTGTGTCTGTCCGTCTTAGCCTCCCTGCCCATGTCTAGTCTTATCCAATTGCCTCTGCTGTATATTGTGACCACCCTTCCCCTTGCCCCCCCTTTCTTTACTCTCTCACTATCTCTATTCTTCGCTGTCCCGCTCTGTGTTCATAGTCTTCCGGTTTCTGTGTGTGTGTGTGTGTGTGTGTGTGTGTGTGTGTGTGTGTGTGTGTGTGTGTGTGTGAATAATTACTTAAACCTTGTATGACTTGGGGTAATCTAAGTTAAAGCTCACATCACTATTTTTTTTCTTTGCTTCGTTACTCGTTTAGTGGTAACCAGAAATGAATACTAACAACAAGTATGAACGTAAAGTTAAAACATTTCCACTGCACACTGTCTTTCTTTCCTCTCTCTCTAAATTCACCCCTCTCCCTCTCTCGCAAGATGGGGCCGAGCACTGTCTCTCTTTGCCTAATATTTAATGTCTTGCTCAGGGTTAACCTTTGTGGGGAAGGGGACTGGGCAGGTGAAAAGGTGGACAGATAGCAGGTAGATGAGAAAGAGAGATGTGATAGACGAGAGAGAGGAGAGCGCGGAATGAGACTGAGGAATTTGTGTGTGTGTGTGTGTGTGTGTGTGTGTGTGTGTGTGTGTGTGTGTGTGTGTGCGTGTGTGTGTCAGGGAGAGAGAGAGAGCGGCCGGAAACGTGGTGTGGGTGAGCGGGGAAGTGTTAAACCTCGTTAGGTCCAGTACGCCTTTTCCATTTAATCTTTCTTCTATCAGTTTTATTCAGTTTAGAAGAAACCTTTCGAACTTAAGGCCTTAGATATTGCCTGTATTATTACACCTTCAAATCTCTCCAAAACTGACTTAGTTCGCATCAGTAACATGCAAGGGAATATTTAGGTGCAAGAGGCAGGATGAATTTCAGAAGAGATGGTGGTACGAAAGACTGAAAGTCAGTGAGAATGCTACTTTGTTTATTTACCCACTTACGGTCGCATCTTCTCGAGGATTTTGTTCCAGCAGCCATCAGACAATTATATTCTGCCGGGCGTGAGTCATTGGAGCTTGGGAGTGTTTATAGTGCAACCATCAACCATTTTTTGATCGTGATAATTCTACTACTCTTTTCAGTGTAGCAGCAGACAGTTTTATTCGGACGGGAGTTTTATTCGGGTGGGAGTGAGTTAAAGGAACCACTGTGTGCTTGTTTGGTAGTGAAACGTGGGTTGCTTTAACCGTAGTATTTTCGTACCCTTCTTAAGCCATTAGTGCCCTAAGCGTTCCACCCTCCGCCTGTCGGCTCATAATCGCGAGCCTCATACTGTAGGTCCGTACACTGAGGTTTCCCCCATCATTACTTTTGAAAGTCCTTAGTACCATCTGTTTAGGACACTGAGCACAAATGGGTTAACTTATTTAGGATAGCCCAAGTACCTTTTGTCTCACCTTCCGTTTCTGCTTACCTGAGCACTATTCAAATCCTTCCTTACAAGAGATCGTCCCGGAATCAATTATCATCTGGAGACAGCAGGGTCAAACTAAAAACAGTGACGTCATCGTACTTAATTATTTCAGAAGGTATATATTTGTTTAAATTTCAATGTTTAGATTTTTAAAAACTTCATTTTAATCTTATTTTTTTCTACTTTCATGTTGTCTGTTATAATGGCTTACTTTCTTCTCTCCTTTCTTCATCCTCCCTTCTTCTCACCCTCCCTCCTTTCCCATCCATCCCTCCCTCACATTTCTTCCTTCCCTCTCGTCTCCATTCTTCTTTCCCTCTTTTCTCCCTCTTTCTCTCAAGTAATGGATAATAACTTATTTTGTTCTCTTTTCTCTAACCTTCCCTCAGTTCTCCCTCCTTCCCTTCCTCTCATTTTTTCTCTCTCCCTCTTTCTCATTTTTCTCTCTCCCTCTCTCATTTTTTCTCTCGCACCCTTCTTCATTAATCTTCTCCCACCCCTCATTCTTTTCCCCTCTCTCTCTCTCTCTCTCTCTCTCTCTCTCTCTCTCTCTCTCTCTCCTTCCCCTACCTCACTCCCTCTCCTTCCCCTACCTCACTCCTTTCTCCACTGCATCCATCCTCTCATCTCTCCTCCCCTCCTCTTCTTCCCTCCCCTTTCCCATTCCCCACTCCCTTCCCATTCCATCCTCCTTTGTCTCCATCCTTCTCTCCATCCTCCCCTCTCCCCATTCCTCTCCCCCCTCCCCATCCCCTCCTCTCGCACTCCCCTCACGTCTTCACCTCGTCCAATTTTCACGAGTTTTTGTCCCTTCTCTCACCTTTTCCTCCTCCACCTCTTCCTCCTTTCCTCTCCTTTTTCCTCCTCCCTTTCCCTTCGCTCCTCTCCTCTTCCATCCTCCCTTCCACTCTTCTTTCCTCCCTTCCTCTATTCTTCCCCGTTTCCACTCACCTCCATTTTCCTTCCATCCAGCTTTCATTTGCTTTCATTCCTTCCTTAATCCATTCTGTTTCACTCTTCCCTTAGCTGCAGCTTCGTAGTTGTTGCCCATTCATCCATCCATCCATCCATTCATTCATTCATTCATTTTCATTCATTCATTCATTCATTCATCTCTCCCTTCCATTTACTCCGACTTTTATCACAGTCCTACTTTTATTCATCTTCATCCACATTTTTTGGCATTCATCCGTCTGTCGTTACCTTTCCCTCTAGTCTGTCCATCCATCCATCCATCCATCTATCTCTTCTCTTCTTTCTCCGTCTTCCTTTCACTTTCGTCCCTCCTTACATTTAATTTCCTCCTCCCCCGTTTTCATTCTGTTCTTTACTTCCTTCATAAAATTCTTGACGGTTTCATTTCTGCATGGCACTCCTTTAACTCTTTCATGGTCGGAACAACTCTAGTACTCTCTTCCAATCTAACACCAGACGATTTTATTCAGCTGAGAGTGAGTCACAAGAGCCTGAGAGTGTTAATACCTGTACCCTTAACGCTTATGGTCGGGATAATTTTAGTTCTATATCCAAGCCAACGCAAGACGATATTATTTTGCTGAGAGTGAGTCGTAGGAACCCAAGTGTGTGGAAATAAAGTCGCAATCACCCTTACTCAGTCGTAGTGTGACTCTTTACCTCAGCTTTAGTATGATGACGTGTGTGTGGGGGGGGGGAGAGGGACAGCCGGGTGCAAAAAGGTCGTTTAATGTTTTATCTCCTATGCTTGTCACCTCCACTGCTGGTTTAAGGTCTTATAATGTGAGAGGCTTGGTATGTTTCTCTGCCCATATTACCGTAGATGATTCTCTCTCATATGATGCCTACAGGGAGGTAAATAGCAGACATACCCCAAGTGAAGTAAATACAGCGGAACAAGCATACTTTTGTCCCACACAGCACAGGCAGGGATGTTAATTTTCTAAGGTATGCACATCTTCTCGACCTGATGTTGACATTCAGACTTATACTGTAGCTCATAAAAGTCCCTAGTCGTCTCCGTGTGAGTGAATTAGTCTACATAGCGAATGTGTGTACAACGAGGAGACGACACACACATGAACACAAGACGAAACTGTGTGCACGTCAGCATGTGGTCAGATTCGTGGTCCAGAAGAGGTTGGAATTCGATTCACCGTAAGTCCCATTTTCACACGAAGTCTCATGAATGATAACCAAATAAGGAGTAATACTGTAACATGTTATTAAAAATTGAGATAATATTTACAGTAACTTGAGTAATGGTAAATCCGCCTTCATTATATACAGTAATTATCTATGTATGCGTTTTCCTTTTTCCTTCGTTTATTTCTAGATTTCTTTCAGTTAAACAGAGGCTCAGCGTACCCGTGTGACTCGCATAGCACAGTTGTAAATGAGATAACAGGGACGTAAACAAGAGGCTTCATTACGCCCCTTCATTACATTCCCCTCCATTCCACCCCACCCCACCCAGCTTCCCTTACGCGTAGGCTTTTAAGTGTGATCGCCGCCCTCATTGAATGTGACCCTCGGAACGGCCTTGTAAGTATGAAGATTACGTTGTTGAGTGTGATGACCATCCTTGTCAGTGTGACCTTCCAGCCTAAATGCTGAGATAACCATGACCTGTCCTTAGGGTGTGATGGCCTCCCTATCCATATGACCTTTCAGTCTTTGCGTCTCCCATGATGACCTTGATTTGACAGTAGTGACCTTTCTATAAATATATCCTTCCGTCCTCGCATTTGAGTGTCATGATCTCGTTTTAATACCATGATGAACTTCCCGATCCATTAACCTTTTCTGATCTAGGAGTATTCTGACGTAATCTAATCGTATGACCTGACCTGAGCCGCGATGATTGGGAGGACGACAGTGACGATACCGATAATGATGACGACAACGATGTACCATGCTTTGATTTCCAGTAGTTCCGGGAAGGCCAGGAAATATTCATGTTTTTGGTCGTGTCCTCAGTTTTTTCACCGTTCCTTCCAGCTTTCCAGTTAACAGAAAACATTAACTCGTTCAAGTACAGTGAGGTATATTGTATTTTATTCTCGCTACTCACGCAGGAGTTTATTCACCTTAAGGGAGGGTATTTGGACCTGCGGGAATTCAATATATCCTTCATAAACTTCACTACAAGATGTCCCGCTTAACGCCTTCTCTCTGTCCCATCTTCACAGCGCATGTAAATTTCTTAACCAGTGCCCCACCTCACCAGCCCATCCCGCCCACGCCTCTCCACCCGCCACACCCACTTCAGCTGTAATGCGGTGAATATTATAGTCACTAACCTCAATAATAAACTTTAAATAGAAAAACAATGAAGTTTTAAAAGACTGTCCAATCCTTCTAATTTTTCCTTGGCTGAATAAAATCGTCCGTAGATAATAAGAATAAAAAATAAGGGACAATATTGGGTTCAGAGGGTTAAGACCTCTTCGTAATGAAGGGGTTAATCAAGAATAATTTGGTTACCTCTGCTGACAATGCTAAGGGGCTCTGGCTTAACCCCATTAAGTCTTGATCGGCTTAAGCCACGAGGAGGTGGACTTTATTATTATTATTATTATTATTATTATTATTATCCTCAAAGAAGGAACCAAGGATCGAAGCTTTGTGAAGAAAAATTACCGTTTGCAAATAAGATGTGTGTGTATGTGTGTGTGTGTGTGTGTGTGTGTGTGTGTGTGTGTGTGTGTGTGTGTGTGTGTGTTTAAAGAGAGAGAGAGAGAGAGAGCAAAATAAAATAAAATTCAGTCCATTTCGGGAGGCCTGGTTTAATTGAACTGGAAAAAATGGAGGTCGTGGGGGAGGAAAAACACACACATGCACAGAGAGAGAGAGAGAGAGAGAGAGAGAGAGAGAGAGAGAGAGAGAGAGAGAGAGAGAATTTTCGTCCCTGAACAGAGTCTCTTCAAACGGACTTAGCGATTTTCCTCGTTACATACCATTACAGACCCCTTCACATCGAGGGCCTTATTAAATAAATGACACTATACTCTGTTCACTTTAACTTGGCGTAAAATTGCCATCCTTCCGTCATGAATATCGGCGTTTAGCAAGAGATTAGCCACCACGTGAAGGCTTCCTGCACCATCACCTTCCTTGTAGTCAGGGGGTTAATGGAAGTGGTGGTATTTTGCATATTAATAAATGAAAAGTGGAGCTAATCTTTAATTTTTGAGCAGCCATCGTCGGAACTGGACACAAAACTGCCGAACCTTTACTGCATTTCCTCCACGCATTACTGAAGATGAATGTGAAGCCATAAACGAAGACGAGGGCATGAGAGAGGAAAGGAGGGAGGAGGGGGCACGGTATGACAGGAGAGGAGAGGAAAGGGAGCAAGAGAAGAGGAAGGGAGAAAAAAGGTAAGAGGGCAGAGCAGGTCCGGGGAGGAGAGGAGAGGAGAGCAGGGAAGAGAAAGGAAGAGGATAGATGATAGGAAGAGAGAGGAGAGGGCAGGAAAGGAGGACAGTCGAGAGAAGAGAATAGGGAGAGGATGGGGGAAGAGAGTCGAATAAGAAGAACACATGAGAACAGAACAGAAAAGAATCAGTATCTCAAGGTTCTCTCTCTCTCTCTCTCTCTCTCTCTCTCTCTCTCTCTCTCTCTCATACACGCCGACGCACCATCCGTATATCTCTTCCCTCCCTTCCCCTCCCTCCCTCCCTTTCTACATCTTCCTCTCCATCTAAATCTTCCTCTACCTCCCTCCCTCCCTCGCCCTCTTTATTAACGCCATACATATATCTCGTTATCTCCCTCCTTCCCACCCTTCCTCCCTTCCTTCATTAACCCACTACATACATCTATCTCTCTCTCTTTCTCTCTCTCTCTCTCTCTCTCTCACACACACACACACACACACACACACACACACACACACACACACACACACACACACACACACACACACACACACACACACACACCATCAATAAAACACTACCCACTCTTCCCTCTTCCCTCCCTACGCCTTCTCTTCCTTCTTCCATTGACCTTTGATGGAGGGGAAGCCACCGATCTGACCAGGCGACTGTAGTGCCCAGTTACACAAAGGTTTCATCCGCCGAAAGGAGGATGTTGGCTTGCAGAAGAAGGGCAACTTAAGCCTGCAGAAGACAATAATTACTACTACTACTACTACTACTACTGTTACGACACTGGAAGACGTTGGGTAAAGCATCACACAGTATGCGAAGGAAGACGAACAGATACTTAAGACGGGAATTAGATGGTAACAAAGGAGAGATGGGGAAGAAAAGTCTGTTTACTCGTTGTCAGCTCAACAGTATGTACATTCGGTGACGTAACACCATTTTCTTAGCGAATTATTCTGAGCAGTTAGGATAAGATATATGGTGGCAGGGTTAGGCTAGGCCCAGTATGAGGAATTAATCTTAATATAGGTGTATTAGATGCGGTATGAGGGATGAGGAGTTGGTATAGGGTGCGCAAGGTTAGGTTAGGTCAGGTATGAGGGGCAGACAGCAAGATTCATTCCACAGTTTTCCTTACCTTCCCTCCCTCCCTTTCCCACTCTCCCTTCCTCCCTTTCCCACCCTGACCCTCCTTCCCTCCCTCACCGTTCATCTTCCGCTTGTTGACTCGCTTCGTAATTTTCCTTCTCCCTCTTCCTCTCGCTTTATTCCTCCCTCCCTCTCTCCTTTCTTCCTTCATTTCTTTGTTTTTCATACAACCCCTTCTTATTCTCTCCCTCCTCCTTTCCCTTCCTTCCCATCCGCCTTTATTCTCCTCCTTCCCATCCGTCTTTATTCTCCTCCTTCCTCTCTTTCTCTCCCTGTATCTCTTCTGTTTCCTCTCATTTCCTCCCCTTTCCCTCCAGTTTCTTCTGTATTTCAAGTATTCCTCTCTTTTTCCTCCTTGTCCCTCCCTCCTGTTTCGAGTTTCATCTCCTAACAGTTTGCTCTTGCTCTACTATTTTTTTCTTTTCTCCTTTATCTCACTTGGTTCCTCCTCCTCCTCCACCTCTTCCTCCTCCTCCTCCTCCTCCTCCCTCTCTTTCCTTCCCCCTTCCCTCCCTTCCCCTCTTTCATCATCTCGCCTGACCCCAATCTTCCCATCCTTCTTTCTTGCAACACCTTTTCTCCTCTTTCATTTTCCCTTATCTCGACTTTATCCCTCCTCCTCCTCCATACCTCCTCCTCCTCCATACCTCCTCCTCCTCCATACCTCCTCCTCCTCCTTACCTCCTCCTCCTCCTCCTTACCTCCTCCTCCTCCTCCTCCTCAGTCTTCATTCACTTCCATCTCCCCTCTTCCTCTCATCTTTGTCTAGCATTTATCTTCATTTTTATCTTGCGTTAACATCCTCCACATTCTCTCTCTCTCTCTCTCTCTCTCTCTCTCTCTCTCTCTCTCTCTCTCTCACACACTTCCCTTTCCTTTCCCTCCTTCCTTTCCGGCGTGGAGTTTGTTCCTTCCTCTTTCCTTCCTCCCCTCTCCAAGTTTCCTCCAACTTCCTCCTCCCCACTCCTACTTCTTCCTTTCTCCCTCCTCCTCTCCTCTCCTCTCTTCTTCCTCCTTTTTTTTCTCTCACTTTCCTCCCCTCCTCAAGTTTCCTCCAGTTCTCTCCACCCTTCTCCTTTCTTCCTCCACACTCAAGTTTCTCTCTCCATTCTCTCCTCTCTTCTTCCTGCCTCTCCAGTTTTCCTCCTCCTCCAATTTTCTCTCTCTCTTCTGCTTCCTCCTCCTCCCTCCAGTTTCCTCCTACTCACTCTTACATCCTCATTCTCCTCCCTTTATCTTCCTCTCTCTCTCTCTCTCTCTCTCCCCTCCCATATTTTTCCTCGTCTCCCTCTCCGCTCTTCTTCCTCCTCCCCTCCATCATCCTTCTTTGTTGTTGATACCTTTCTTTAAATCGTCCGCATCTCTCTCTCTCTCTCTCTCTCTCTCTCTCTCTCTTTCTCTCTCTCTCTCAACCTCTTATTTCCTTCATCCATCTTATTTTTTTTTCCTCCTACCTTTTTCCCTCTCTCTCTCTCTCTCTCTCTCTCTCTCTCTCTCTCTCTCTCTCTCTCTCTCTCTCCTTCCTCCGCCTCTCCATCATTTCCGCTCTGGTGTTTGTGTCTTTCTTTTGCTCCTCTGTCTTTCAATTTCCTTCTGCCTGTGCCGTCTCCCACTTTTTCCTCTCTCTCTCTCTCTCTCTCTCTCTCTCTCTCTCTCTCTCATTATTTCTTTTGTGGTCTTCCTTCATCCTCCTTTCATTACTCTGCTTATCCCCCTTATATTCTTCCTCTTCTCCACTACTTCTTTTCTAGTGCTACTAATCTTCTTTCATACTCTTCCTCTTCTCCTTTATTCCTTTTCTCTCCTCCTCCTCGTTCTACCCCTCTACTTTCCCCTTCGTCATTTCCTACGCGCCCTTATAGGCTTTTCTGGTCATTGCCCTTCTCATTTCCGTCCCCTTGCTCCTTGTTATCATCTTCCTCCTCCTCCTCCTCCGCATCCTTAAGACCCGCCTCAAAAGAAGTTACTTTGTTTTATTTCAGCAACTCTACGACGATTCTTTTTTGTAGTTTTAGAGACGTTGTATATAAAAGTATGTCCAATCAACCTCCATTGGTCCATAAGACACATCCTGAATTGAATATAATCGACTAGTGGTAGTAAAAATAAGAATAAAAATACAAGAGTAAGATAAAAAAGTGTGTGGCAGAAATGATTAACAGCCTTCATTATTTACTGTTTCCTTCTTCATCCTTACATTTTAATTCCCACCTACTCTGTTTTCTGGGGGGTTCAAGGATTTCGTTTTTGTTTTTTCTTTCCACCCTTCCTTGTACCTTCTGATTTTTTCACCTCCGTCGGTCTCTTCTCTTCGTTTCTCCTCTCTTTTTTGCTCCTGCACTTTATTTTCTATTTACACCAAACGCTGTTGTCTTTCCTTCGCTTCTTCTTTCAGGGCTTTCTCTTTTCTCTTTTCTTTCCACCCTTCCTCGTACCTTCTGATTTTTTCACCTCCGTCGGTCTCTTCTCTTCGTTTCTCCTCCCCTTTTTTCTCCTGCAGTTTATTTTCTATTTACGCCGTGCGCTGTCTTTCCTCCGTTTTCATATATTCCCTCTCTCCGTTTTCTTCTTTTTCCCATCTTCCTTTCAGAACCCGTGTCTCTAGGTAATTTTTGTCATACGCTCTTCCCCATTGTTCCATGTTCTTTCACTTAATTTTCGTTACTGTTTATCTGCATTGTATTTTTACACCATTTTTGTCATTCGTTATTCTTTCATTTTTCTCAATCGTTATTCTCTTTAATTCCCGATTTCTTTTTTTTTTCATTATTCGGCCGTCCATCTGACCACTCTGCCTTTCATTATTTTCATATTTTATTCTTCTGTTAGTGTAAGCCTGTCCTGTGTGCATTAAACATTAAAGGTGGCCATAGCAGAATTTTAAAACTGAGTTGGCCTCACAAATGAAACAGGTATGTGTGGTGAAATTAACTTGTGTCTTAATTCCCAAGTATAGAGATTTTTGGAACAGCAGAGGTATACCTAAATATGGTCATTGTAGGCTACTTATAAGACTTGCAGGTTATGGTTCCAAGTTTGCTGTTCTGTGTGAATAGGAAAACATATTTATTCCTCCAGCATATCTGATGTATATTTTATTTGTTTTTAAGGTTCACGTATTCCTTTCCCAGTAATCCCATTTGTTTGGTGGGCGGGGAAGACCTTGTTTGTTATTCGTGTACTATTCTACCAGTTTAGTCACTTGTAGGAGCTGCCTCGCACGGGCCATATTGGGCGGGGGGAAGCCGCCTCCTATGCTATCCTTGTCTTACACTAGCCATACACTTGTGGAAACTGCCTAGCATGGGGAAGCTGGCTTACTACACTTCACGTCTCTTTTTATAACACTCTCTTCTGCGCTTCCTCGCTTCCCCCTTCCCCCTCACCTCTCATCTCTCTCCCCGTCTTCCCTCATCTTCCTCATCACCTTTCATACGTCCCCCTCCCATCCCCGTCACCCACCCTCCCAGGATCATTATTAATCCTTCCTAATACCCATTATCTACCTCAAACCTCACCCTCTCTCACACCCACACTCTCGCCCACACCCACGCTTTCTGTCACACCCTCACTCCCGCCCACACTCTCACACCCTCATCCTCCCTCACACTCTTACTCTATCCCTCACACCCTCATCCTCCCTCACACTCTTACTCTCTCCCTCACACCCTCATCCTCCCTCACGCTCTCACTCTCTCCCTCACACCCTCACCCCACCTTCCTGTACACCTTTACACTCACGCCGACACACTCCCTCACACACACACACTCTCCCTCAAACTCTCACTCCCTTCACGCCCACACCTTCACGCCCACACCTTCCCCCACATTCTCCCTCGTAATAATAACTAACATTAATGATGACAAAGAAAATGATTATAGCTAAAGGGTGAACTAATTCAACCCGATGAAGTACTTGTTTCTTCTTTACACATCTCATTTTCAGTTTAGGAGAGGCTTTAATAACTGGAGGGGGGAACTGTCGCCTTCATTTACCCAGTCACTACAGGAGTTTACGATTAAGTAGACTAAATGTAATTAATTTTACGTAGTAGCGGTAGTAGCAAAAGTAAAACACGAAGGAAGACTCAGAAATCAACACCAGTTATATCCAGTTGGTCAAAGGGCTAAACATTAGACTTTTGCCATGTGACCCTAAACTTCAACGGAGTTTGGTCCAAATCATATTTAAAAAAAAAAAAAAAAAAAAGTTGACCTCTCCCTGTGACCTTGACCTTTGATTGTTCTTAGACTCGAATCTCTCTTTCCCTGCCTTGAGGACTTCCACAAAGTTTAGTATCGTTCAGACTGTGTTGGTCGACCTTGCGATGAGGCCTTGTCCTTTGAACTGTTATTCTTAAAACAAAAAAAAAATAGTATCAGTGTTTCAGTTTTGTTCACACACACACACACACACACACACACACACACACACACAGTATAACATAACCCTCGCTCTCGCATCGCAGGCGCGGGTATGATAATAGTGAGGCACCAGGGCTGTAGGGATTAATGAGAACAGAGGTGATTAAAACTGTCATCAAAAATTTAATCGTGTGTGTTACGAGCCGTTAACTCTCTCTCTCTCTCTCTCTCTCTCTCTCTCTCTCTCTCTCTCTCACGGGAATATTAAAAAGAAAACATGGAAGATTCAGTTATTAGCCAGCACTTAGCCTCCTGTGACTCATTCTCAGATTAATAAAATCGTCTGGAGTTTGCTGGAAGAGAATACTAGAGCTGTCGCGACCATGTGAGGGCTTATATACTATAGCCTGTTTTTTCGAAGGCTTAGTAGGCACAAGCAACTCCTTTTGAGCGATTTATTTCAGTGTATTAGAATTCCCATATATTAGGATTTATTTTCTTGTATTAGGATTTATTTGCGTATATTAGTGTATTTGGTGTATTATTGATGCCAGTTAGATAGATAGACTGATAGATAGATAGATAGATTAGTAGATACATACGTTGGTAGACAGACGGACAGATACGGATGTGATTAACATTTTTGTTGAATTATTGTAGGTTAAAGTATGGTGCTGTGTGGCGACTTGTTATATTGTAGTTAGATACATGTATATAAGAGATAGATATAAATAAACATAAATATAGGTATATAGATGAAGTATGCAGTGAGACAGAGCCAGGTAGATAGATAAACATTTCACTGTGTAGGTTGACAGATAGATATATAGGTAGAGAAGTAAACAGATTGACAGACAGACAGACATGGATTGATAGATAGATAGATAGATAGATAATAAAGTGGCACTAAGTAAAGATGGATAGTCAGCCAAATTAATACATAAATTAACTGACAGACAGGCAGGTTAATAATTTTCGGTCAATTTAAGTAGTTAAGGCTAATTGCCCTGAGTGATGACTTTCTGATGTAATTAGGCTTTGATCAGAGGAAATATTTAGACTGGCAATTAAAATGTCATTAACCTGATTAGGGTAATTAATTAGGACACGCCAAACAACACGTAGAGAATCCAGTCGCTTAACGGGAGGCGGAAAAGTAGGATTATGGTTTGTGTGGTTTCGTAACATGTCCGTCTTAGCGATTTATTTTTCATGTATTTCTCTGTCTGTCTATCTGTTGCAAGACGTCGTAATCCCGTAAGGGGTGGCCACAAACGAGTCGCCTCCATGTCGCCCTGTCCTTCGCCGTTCCACTGCCCTGCTCCCAGCTCACACCCCTCTCTCTCATATATGTATATCACTAATGGAAAGTGTGTCACATTTGAAACGATATAAATAACATGAATGAAAATGTTGTCTCGAGTTAAATAAATCGCTTAGTAAGATGTGCTACGGTGCTTTCTGATATGACCCTGTGCCTTACTACTGCCAGACGATTTTATTTTAGCGTGCATTTTCACACACACACACACACACACACACACACACACACACACACACACACACACACACACACACACACACACACACACACACACACACACCTTAAGGCACTCTGAGGCCTTGTAACATCATGAATCATTAAACAGATATACCTCTAGAGCCGAGTCTTGTTCTGCCAACTCCATTCCACCATTACCAACACCACTACCTCCACTACACACTGCCAACAGTAACATTGCCACCACCACCACCATTACTATCACCACCACTACTACTCCTACCACTACCACCACTGCCACTCCTACAACCACCTATGCCACTCCTACTACCACCACCTCTGCCACTCCTACTACCACCACCTCTGCCACTCCTACTACCACCACCTCTGCCACTCCTACTACCACCACCTCTGCCACTCCTACTACCACCACCTCTGCCACTCCTACTACCACCACCTCTGCCACTCCTACTACCACCACCTCTGCCACTCCCACCACTACCGCCACCACTTCCACTCCTACCTCTACTACCACTCACCACCACCACCACCACCAACACTACGACAGTTACCATCACCACAACCACCACTGCTACCACAACTACCACCATCACTGCCACCACAATTGCGGAAATAACTTGCACAGCTAACTACATTATGCCCTTGTAACTTTATTTTCAGTAGCACCACAGTTCCCTCCACTTTTGCCTTTACCACACAGCATATTCTCTCTCTCTCTCTCTCTCTCTCTCTCTCTCTCTCTCTCACACACACACACACACACACACACACACACACACACACACACACACACACAAAGTACCACTCAGAGTACCATTCACACCTCTGTGCCACACCTGCCCCATTCACCTGCCTCAATTATAACCCTCTTAATGATGCTGGCGCCTTAGGTACATTCTCCCTAACACGTTTCACTCTTACGATGCCACAAGCATTATAGTTTTCTACCCTGAGACGAGTTTATTCAGCTTTTTCAGCCTTGGAAGTAATTTTGGATTTGTTTGTGCTATTTCTTGACGCTTGTAGTCAGAGTTGGATAGATTTTCCGCACTGGATGAGGTTAGAGACAGCCTTTCCAAACACCATCACTAGCAAGGCCTCCTCTTAGCTCAGTATTTCTTAGCAACACGAGTAAATTAGATATAAAAACATGGTATATTAGAAAAAAAAAATACATCATTTTGTTGAAGCACGTAACCGTAGACAAGATTATTCATCAGACTTCATACTTGCTTCTGATACCGACAGACGATTTTATTCAGCTTGGGAAGGATCCGTCGTAATAAATAAGCCAGACACAGACTCCATTAACCCCTCCAGTGTGGCGATGTCCTAATACTGATGGGGCTACCACCGGACGATTTTACTCAATTTAAAAAGAATCTTGTAGTGAAGGGTTTGATTAAGGCCATATCTGATCCCTCTGATCCGAAAAATTTTCTAAAACTAAGTAAAAGATCTGACAGTGTTAAGAATAAGTACAAAAGACGTCCTCATAGCGAAAGGGTTGAAGCCACAATTAGCAGGCACTCTCCTTAAGAAATACTATATACTACCACCTGTAGTACCACTATCCATCAGAAGCAATTCCCACACCTGCCAACATTACCATCATTACTGCCATCATCATCCCCTCCACTCTCATCAGTCACCACCACTACTGTTCAAATGTTCCATCTGGTACTATTAAATATACATCAAGCATCGCTCTCACCCGGATATCAATCACTAAATCGCTACTCCTACTTAAGTAACTACCATTACTACACCTCACCCACAAGAATCAAACCTACACGCACATCAACAGCAACCATCACTGCTATTACCACATCAGCTACCATCATCAATGCAACAGCCACATCAGCAATCACCATCATTGCATAACCACAAAAACCACCACCACCCTTACAACTACATCAGGAACCACAACGTCTACAACAACCACGTAAAAAAGTCACCATTGCTATAACCATATCGAGAAACCACCAATACTACAACCACGCCAACAACCAAACTCTTTACCACAACCCTAACAACAGCTACCAAAATTACAACCACATCAGAAACCACCACCACATCAACAGCCACCATCACCATAACAGCCACCATCACCATAACAGCCTCCATCACCACCACACCCACGTCAACAACCACATTACTACCCGCAACACAATATTCTCCTTACACTCGCATTCACTCCATCCAGAGCCATCATAAGCAAGCTCTTGACATTTCTCTGTCTCCTTCCCTCCCTCCCTCTCTCCTCCCTTGTCTCCCTGAGCCTTTAATGCTGGTTCCCTCTCTTCCCTTGTCCCTTTCTCCTTTTTCCTGTTTCCGTTTTCCTTCTCCCTTTCTTTCCTTGTCTTCCCCTTCCTCTCTTAGACTTTCACTTTCTCCTGTTCCATTTCTTTCAATGCTTTTATGTTTCTCAGGTTTCTTTTTCATTTCTCCCTCTTGTTTTTTAACTTTTCATTCCAGCTTCCCTTGTCACTTTCCCCTTCCCGCACATTGTCATTCTCATTCTTTTCCTGTTTCTCCCTCTAGCTTTGTTTCTCCTTGCTCTACCCCTCTCTCACTTTCTCTCAAAACACAGTGATGCCTCTCTGAAACTCTCCCCTCCACCACGAATATACGAAAACCCGTAAAGGAAAATGCTGGGAACAATAAGGAGGAAAAATACTATGAACATTTGCTATAAAAGTGGTGGTGACGGTGCAGTGAGTCTTTGCTAACCACTGGCGGACAGAATTGGGTTGCCTTTGTCGGGGAGATCTGGGGATTTGCCCACCAAGGGAGATGAGGTGGAAGAGGAGGAGACTTAGGGAAAAGAGGTAGAGGAGAGGGGAGGAGGAGGAGGAAGGGGAAGAGAAAGAGCAAATGGAAGTGGAAGAGGAAGAAGAGGGGGAGGAGGAATAGGAGAAGGAAGAGTAGGAGGTAGGGAGAAAAGATAGAGGAGGAGGAGGCATGGATAGGAACAGAAGGAAGAAAATGAGTTAATGATAGTGGGATGGGGGTATGGGGGAGAGGAAGGGGGAGAGATAATATGAGAGAGAGAGGAGGGAGGAGAGATAATGTGAGAGGAAGAGGAGCCTTAAGTAAGGGGGGTGGAGAAGTAGGGGAGGGGGTGGAGTGGTAGCGATAGGGAGAAACTGGTGCAAGGTTAACTGTTGTAGGGTAAAAAATTACTAAAGATATGGCCAACGTGCGTGAGAAAATGGTATAAAAAAAGAAGAGGAGGAGGAGGCTCAGGAGGGAGGGAGAGGAAGGAGGGAGGGGGAGAAGGGGAGAGGAGGGGAAGGGGAAGGAGTTAGAGGAGAGGGAGTGGCACGAGGAGGGGAAGTGAGAGTAGGAGGAGGAGGCTTGGGTAGGGAGGAGCAGGTAGGAACGGGAAGTAGGGGAGGGGAGAAGGGGTAAAGGAGGGGGAGGGGCAGTACGAGATGTAGAAAGGGGTTTGGGTAAGGGAGGAGAGGGGGGAAGAGGTAGCAGGTGGGGGGGGG
Organism: Coenobita brevimanus; assembly: GCF_032717465.1. Lineage (NCBI taxonomy): Eukaryota > Metazoa > Arthropoda > Malacostraca > Decapoda > Coenobitidae > Coenobita > Coenobita brevimanus. The sequence goes on from NC_137008.1 coordinate 62,592,325, forward strand.
GACACGAGAAAAAGTTGATGAGGGGAGAGAGGGGATGCGTGGATGGGAATTTTAGGTCCTGAAGGGGGCTGGTGAAGGGAAGGGAGAGGCTCACGTCAATTCGGAAGGGAAGCAGGAAGAATGAGAGGAGGAGAAGTGAGAGAGGGAAAAGGGAAAGTGAACTGTAAGAGAGAGTGGGTGGAAAGGGAAAATGAATGAGAAGGAAAGGGAAAAGGAAAAGGGATAAATGGTAAAGGGAAGCAAAAAAGTGAGAGAGGAAAGGGATGAGAAAAGTTTGAGAGGGAAAAGGGAAGGGGAAATAATGAGGGGAAGTGGAAAGGGAAGGGTGAGACAGGGGAAAGGGAAGGGGAAGAGAGAGGGGAAAGGGAAAAATGAGAGAGGTAAAAGGGAAGGGAGAAGAAAAAGGGAGAGGAAGTAATTGTAAGAGAAGTACGGAGGATAGAGGTTTTTTTTAGATGGACTGTGGAAGTAGATGAGGGGACGAATAGAGAGAGAGAGAGAGAGAGAGAGAGAGAGAGAGAGAGAGAGAGAGAGATTTGAAAGGGGTGAGAAAGGTGTAAGACAGGTAAGGAGTGAAAGGTGACGTGAGAGGGAGTTGAGAAGGAAGGTGTGAGACGGGTAGGATTAGAAGGAGAGGGCAAGATACAAGTAAGAGGAAACAGAGAAGTGTGATACAAGAGAAGAGGATACAGAAGAGTGAGACAGGTACAAAGTGAAGTGAGAATGTGATGCCAGAGAGGAAAGGAGAGTAGTGAAGGAAAGAGAGAGGGAAGTGGTGAGAGGGGAGGGTTACAATTACGGACGAGCTTTTAATGGAGCTGATACCTACCTCCATTCTTACCATCCTGAATATATTTAATGACAACAACAGTATTCATGAACAAGTTTGTCAGTGCAAAACTCATGTCCGTGCCCTGAATGAATTATGTCTGTGCACTAGCTTTGTTTCCACAATGAATACTTTTAATTTGTTTTGTGTATATAAAAATTCACATAAATGAAAGTACAATAGGTCATGTATATATTGTTAAATATACAAGCGCGCGCGCGCACACACACACACACACACACACACACACACACACACACACACACACACACACACACACACACACACACACACACACACACACACACACACACACACACACACACACACACACGTACGTACACGAGTATATATAAAATATGTATATAATATATAAGCAAAATTTCCAGCTTTATTACCCAAAGTGTTCTTGACATTTTCTCATTAATTTCCCTACCCACGTTCGTAGCATCACCTCTCCCTCGGAACGATTGAAGATTGTACCGCCTTTCATCTCTCCCAGGAAGAGGCCTTGAGCGTATCAAGAGACGTCTTCCTCACTTTCCAACTCCACCGCCTCTTCAGTACTCAATTTACCTCTTAACTCCGCCCCTCTCAGCCTCACCACCCACCTCCAAAGTCTCACCTCCCACCGTAACCCTCTGCAGGTCGCCTCACCTTTCTTCACCTTTAATACTCTCAGGCTTCTGCAACTCATTCTCAGCTGAATATAATCGTCTGGCGTAGGATGAAATAGAATACTAGAGTTATCCTTGTCCCGACTGAGATGGTTAATTTACCTCTTTCTTCAGCCTTACCACCCACCCTAACCCTTTCTTCCAGGCCCCACCTTCAACGCTCTCAACCTTCTGTGACTCACTCTTCTTTGAATGATAACGTGTGACGGTAGATGGAGTTGAACAGCAATCTCGACCTTGTGAAAGTTAAGGTGTCAGCATTAAAACTCTCAGGCTCCAATACTAACTCTTAGCTAAATAAAATTATCTGACATTAGCTTGAGTGGAACAGTAAAGTTTTCTTAGCCATGAGAGTGTTAACGACGTCAGCATTAAAACTTTCAGGCTCCTGTACTCATCCTTAGCTGAATAACATCGTTTGGCGTTAGCTGAATCTGAAATAAATACTAGAAATCTGTCGAGTACGATAGAGTTATCCACCATTCTTTTAATTAAGGGACCAGTGACGGTATTATTGGTAGTGAAAGGGCTGGGATGTGTGCAGGCCTAAAACTTCTGATACCGGTAGTAATTTTTGACAATTTAATAAGAGTAATGTTTGTTTAGTTTCCTCACCTCTTTGTTGAATGTGCTTTATAAAGTGCCATCCATAACAGCCACTCTAAAAGCGAAAATTGTTCCGTAAATAATCGTCATAGATGGGGTTGGCTTTCTCCTTCGCATTTTTAATTCTAAATGGTACTTCCACAGTTCTTTTATATTGTTCCATGTAGCAAGTGCAAAACCTGAGGGGAAAAAAAGCCTCAATTATCTTAAGTACACTCGTCCTCTTTCACAGACAAAAATTTTCCTGAATACCCTCCCAAAAATGTCGAAAAAAAATATTTACGATGCACACAAGGGCACACTCCATCGAGTCAAGAGTAAAAAAAAAATGACAGACACATTCCAGTCCAAAGAGAGAAAAAAAATGGTGAGGTCATTTTTTGGTTGGTGTGGAGATGGGGGTCCCGGTGAAAGGCACATCAACTCCAGGGAAGGGCCATTCATCAGAGTCCGTCGTTAGTGCAGCTCACGACCTAATGGTTCCTCGGCTGAATCTGATGTTAAGAGGTCGTCGGCAGCCAGGCGGAGGGAAATTGATCAGACCTGGAGGCAGATCTGGCAGTGTGGGGGTTGATGCGGGGCGGTGGAAATGAGTACGTATGCCAAGATTATACTCGTACTGCGCTGCGACTTCCCATTTAGTGGCCGAATTGTTGTGTGTATACCGAAATTATACTGCGCTACATCTTGCCATTTAGCTGTCGAATTCCTGTGTGTATACCGATATTCTACTGTGCTGCATCGTGCCATTTAGCCGTCGAATACTTGTACGTATGCCGATATTATACTGCGCTGTATCTTGCCATTTAGCTGTCATGGATGTGAAAAAAGTGGACACTACAATACATTAAATGATGTTGGAAAGTAGAAAATGATGCAAAGTAGACATTGATATTGCTTACTGAGCCGTCTCGGAACAAACGGGAACTCTAAATGGAAGCGCAGTATATGGACTATCCCCTCAATAAACACAAAACACCCAGCCTATATAAGTGGAAGTAGGTCATGCTGCTGCTGCTGATGATGATGATGATAATGATGATGATGGTAGGTAAAAACGAGTGTGAGAAAAAACGAGGATCATAAAACTAGTAAAAATGGGAATGACCGTCCGTAGGGAATTGAAACTGGAGCAAAAATTTCCCTTGAGAAATTACAATCGTGACAGCAAAAGAAATGTATTTACTCCTAATCTCTCCTTAACCTGCTCTTGCCAAACCTTTCCGAGTTAGCATTTTTCTGTTAACAATTTATAGGGTATTGCTCGGAAGGAATATTAGGAAGATGATAATGTTTTATATATTTATTTTGATGAATTGGGAAATATTACTGGGCCCGAGTTTGTCTTATGTTTCGACGTTACGGAAGTATTTCTGAAATTTCCACGCCCAGTGAAGGGAATTATACCAGAATCTGTCTCCGTTCTTCTACACTGTAAGACTGAACCGTTTATTTTGTATTCTTTTTCTCTCTCGACTTAAAACCCTAGCCTCTTCAACGCTAAGACGTCATTTGTATTTTATTCTTGTTGTTACTGAAGGATATTCAGCGTGGGAGAGCGCCATCGTATTGAAAGAGGCTAAAGGCTATAATTATCAAACATCCCTATTTCGAAAATTCACTCAAGTGGAATAAAATCTTCTTGTGGTAGCAGGAATAAACTAAAAAAAAAAAAATAATGCGTCATCGTAGTGAAGCGGCGAACTGTATAAATTGAGCAAAACTTTCTCCGTCTTTGCTTCACACAGATCCAATCACATCGATCTGTCACAGGCTCATGCACTCTCTCGCACGCCCATTTACTCTCAAAGATTCCAGTCGTCTCTCACGTCTCAATCTCTCTCACTCAGGGTTGGCCACTCTTTCACACATGCATCCACCTCTTCCCATCCAGTCACATTCATACATCTCGCACATACACACCAAGCCACTGTTTCACACATCCTTCCATTCGCATACACTCGTCAGTCTTATTTCCCAACCGCTCGCTTATACCCTCAGAAACTCGCTAACAGTCTCTACCACTCTTTCACACACACTCAGCCACTCACGCCCCTCCCAAGCCGACTCCATCACACATCAGACTAGTGTAACTCTCACTTTCAGTTTGTCTCGCACAGTTCGTACACCTGCCATTACTTTTACATTATCAAACACACTTATTCACACAATTATACACACACTTACACACTTAGCCTGAGCCATTCCCGATCACTTCCTTACTCATCCAGTGACTCAGCTTTTACAACCAGTCACTCTTTCACACTCATCCACATTTTCTCATGCAATCAGCCATACTCTCACTGTCACCCAGTCTTTCCCAGGCAACTCCCTCCCTCTCACACATGGGGCTCACTGTTACTTTCTCAAATAGAGTCTTTCACACACTCCCTCACGTACTCTGGCGCATCTCTTACGCGAAAGCGAAAACAAATTCCGTATATTTGATCTTTTGATGAAATTCGCAGAACTTCATCGATGGACTCCTTGAAAACTAGCTGAAGAGGAAATTCCCCCTCCCCCCTTCTCTCTCTCTCTCTCTCTCTCTCTCTCTCTCTCTCTCTCTCTCTCTCTCTCTCTCTTTCGTACTAACGCACACACGCACACATACACGCGTTCCCCTCTTCTCTTCCCGCTTCCAAGTTCTTCCTTTTTTTTTTTTTTTCCATTCAAAACCAATTATAACTGTTTTCCTCTCTCATTCCCGTTTGTTCTGTGATAAAAACTGAACCGTCCGTAATTATTCCCCTTTATTCTTCCGTTCCTCCCTCGTCCCTTGTTCGTCCTGTGGTTTGAGATATTCTCTATGATGATTCTCGCCACCCTCGCCATCAATGTTTGTTGTCGCCCGTTGATAGGTGATTCGTATGTTGACCATTTGGGGACATCTTTCGCTTGCTGTCTTTCGTTTTCTCGCCATTCTCCTCTCTCTCTCTCTCTCTCACACACACACACACACACATATATATTATCCTTGTTCATCTCCATTTTACTTCATCCACCCTTCCTTCTTCATTACAATCGCATCACAGTTTTTCCACAGGGTAATCTCTTGTGCAATCATTTCCGTCTTTCAGTTTAAGCTCCTCATTCTCTCTCTCTCTCTCTCTCCCTCCCTCCTTCCTTTACAGTCTGTTTCCTTTTATCCCTCTCTCTTTTTAACTCTTTACCTCCTCATGCTCTCCCACTTGCTTCACCTTTCTCTCTTCCTTCTCTCAACTGTGACTCCACGACTCTAACCTGGCCTAACATTGCCATCTCTCCATCTCGAGGTCTGAGCTACAACACGATAATAAGAACAGAATGCAGTGCGGTTCTAGTTTCTGTTACACTAGTCACGAACAAGTGCTACAAAGGAGGTAGAGCCGCAGCATTGTCTGACTGAAACGTTGTGGAAATGATGTAGACCCGTTGTATTGTAGTGTCACTGAAATACAGGAAATTAGGTGAAAAACGACGAAAATCTAAGTCAAAGCAGACGAACTGAACTCCACTTTCTTTGTCTTCTCATCACCGTGCCAGAATCTTTCCTCCATCCTTTTCCTCGCCGTTCGGACATCCCCATCTCATTTCGTATGCTCCACTTTTCTTCGTCCTCCCCACTTGTCTCTTCATCTCCCTCATTTCACTTTCCCTCCCTCCATCTTCATGTCTGTCATCGACCTGACTCCAGGGTTCATCTTTTTTCTCCCTTTACACCCTTTTTTCCAGTTATATATATTTTTTAAGATTTAGTTTCGCATTCTCTCTCTCTCTCTCTCTCTCTCTCTCTCTCTCTCTCTCTCTCTCTCTCTCTCTCTCTCGTCTCCTTCAGTTTTAGCGTCTTTATTTCTCATTTTCCATACCACACATTTTCATCCTTTGTGCTTCCTCTCTTCATGTCCATCATTCCATTCATTTCACCCATCATCTCCCGCTCGTCTGCCTTCATTTCATCTCCGCATTTCTCCCTAATACGCCCTTCGTCTTCCTCCACATTTTTCCTCCTCTTCCCCTCCAGTCCTTGTTCTTGTCCTTCCTCTCTCTCAGCTGTTTTGCCTGTGTTTTGGGTGGTTACTGTGTTTCCTTGTGGCTGTTCTTAGTTTCAATTCTCTTATTTGTTTGTGAAAGTTAAAATCGCTGTTTCTGAAAGTTAAAATCGCCTTTGTATATGTGAAAATTAAAATCGCCCGTATATAAGTGAAAATTAAAATAGCTTTTGTATATGTGAAACTTATGATCTACGAGGATGTACTAGCTCGTTTATCTAAAAAAGTCACCCTTGCTTAAAAGTAATGTATATAACTCTTGCTTTGATGTTTATGTAATATTTATATAAAAAATAGTATACTTAAAATTTATATCAATTCTTTTTTATTTTAATTAATGTTCTCTCGATTTATTCATTTTTGGGCAGACTTTGGAAATGCTGAGGTTAGACACAACCTTCATTTACCCCCCCCCCTACTACGAAACTATTTTTTTCTAGTCATAGCTTGTTCAGTATAGAAAAGACGTCATCGAACTGAGAGGGTTAGTGCTTGTTTGCTAAAGAATAAATATTGATATAGTAAAACACTCGCCGTTTTGTTTGTGCTTACTCTTATAGATAAAAACCCTGATTTTCATGTCTCCGTTTTTCAGCATGTGAATATAAACAGGTATTTTCACTTTTTTTTTTTATGGTGTTGATGAGTAGTGCATATAACATGGCTCATGCATTCTTATTTCCATGTTTCTAGATATGAAAATAAATGACCATAAGTTCATGTTTGCGTATATGAGAAATGAAAAAGCGGTCACATATTTTTTAACAAGGAGGATGGACTCTCTCTCTCTCTCTCTCTCTCTCTCTCTCTCTCTCTCTCTCTCTCTCAACTGATTCATTATATCATAAGCATACTGTGAGCCCCTAAGTCAATTAATAATCCAAGAGTAAATTGCGGTTGGCAGGAACTTTACATAATTTGGTTAGATTATGTAAAATACTAAGAATCTGAGAGAGAGAGAGAGAGAGAGAGAGAGAGAGAGAGAGAGAGAGAGAGAGTCATCTCAATGTACACCTCCTGCGGTGAATCTTTGTATCTCTAGAACTGAATACCTGTCTGTGCACCTGAACAGTTTGGTGTGTGTGTGTGTGTGTGTGTGTGTGTGTGTGTGTGTGTGTGTGTGTGTGTGTGTGTGTGGAGAGAGAGAGCGAGGGAGCGATTTCTGGAGACTTGAAAACCTACTTTGCATATCTCTTTCAGGCCATTAGCCAGGGACCGAATTTTATGAAGCTACAGACATCTTGCTGACGAACACACACACACACACACACACACACACACACACACACACACACACACACACACACACACACACACACACACACACACACACACACACACACACACACACACACACACACACACACACACACACACACACACACACACACACACACACACACACACACACACACACACACACACATTCAAGTACACTGAGCCTCAGTTCCGTCTGCTACTGACAACTAGCTTTTTATCCAGCGTCTGATAATTGTGCCGGCAAACAGAGCGGCAAAGGAAATAGCCTGAACGATGCCAGAGAATGTGTATTTTTAAAACTGTCATTCGTATCTCTACATTCGGTTTCACTGGATTTTAGTTTCGTCTGCTACCGCAATCTCTCTCTCTCTCTCTCTCTCTCTCTCTCTCTCCCTCCCTCCCTTCGGAGCGTATTCAGAAATATTTATCATGTTGTTTGAGGGTCACGCTGGCAAACCCAAAATAGATGGCCATATTCACCTATAATACACATCCTATTTCTCTGAGCGTCATTTCCTTTGTACTATGTCTTACTCTCATTTTCCAGCCGGTGATCATCCGGATAGACGCAGAGACAGACACAAAATGAACTGGAACGTGGCGAAAGTAGGATTTTCGAATACACGTCTTTGTTTTCCATTGCACAGACCTTCAGTGTCGTCAGGTATCGCCAGTTGTATTATTTTTTTTTTCCTGCATTTTCTAACAGTATGAACTCCAAGGTCGATCACATAGACAGACACAGAGGCAGAGAAGCAGAAAGAACGACAGACAGACACAGAGGCAAAGAAGCAGAAAGAACGACAGACAGACACATAGGCAAAGATGCAGAACGAACGACAGGCACCGAGGCAGAGAAGCAGAGAGAATGAAAAGATAATATTTTCATTGAACCAAGCTTCAGTTCAGTTTACTACCGGCAGCCCTTTTCATTTTCCAGCACTGCGTAATCTGCAGTGCCTAGCTCCCAGGTTGACGATCAGACAAGCAGACAGACACAGGCAGACGGAACGGAAAGAAATTGAAAAGAAATTGAGGTATGCATCTTTCCAATTTCCTCAGCTTCATTTCTGACTTCTGCCGTAATTTTCCAACGGTGCGTAAAACGACGATAGTTAATTCCAAGGTTGATGATTACACGGAGAGACAGACAGACACAAAGGGAAGAACACAGAAGGAGAAAGAAACTCGGGTATACAATTTTCCATTTTACTAAATTTCTGTTCCGTCCATTACCTCCAGCTGTTCTCTCATTTTCCCGTATTGCGGAATAGTAGTAGCGGTAGTTGCAAACACAGGCTCAAGTGAAAGTGAACTCAGTGGACTGCAGGCTGAAGTTGCCCTCCTGTGGTCCACCATCCTCCTTTTGGCGGGATGGGGAAGGAGCTGAGGCACATTTGTATAACCAGGCAAATGAGCGACCTGGTTATATAGGTGCCACCACATGAAGGCGCCCCTCTACAACACCTCCCATGCAGTAGATAGGTTAATGAAAGCTGTACCTGACCCCTTCAAGTAAAAAAATTCACCTGATCAGACTAAAATCTGACTGAAATAATAAATAATGCCATCGGAGTGAAGGGATGAAGCTCCAAGGTTGATAACACACACACACACACACACACACACACACACACACACACACACACACACACACACACACACACACACACACACACACACACACACACACACACACACACACACAGGGAAGGACACAAAACGGAATTAGATGGAGGTCAATATTTAGAACACACACATCTTTTAATTTCACCCGGCTTCCATTTCCAGCGATCTCATTTTCCAGATCACACACACACACACACACACACACTCACTCTTGGAGGCAAGGACATACACCCAACGAAATTATAGTAATCCTTTCAGTCCGATGATGCATGTATTTGGTTTATTCTTGCTACCCTTAGGCGAATTTATTAACTTCAGAAAATCCATTAACATTGACGGGGCTGGAAGCAATCACCATTAACCCTTTAACAACCCCTTAACCTGAACAAAATCGTCGGACGGTAGCACAAGAATAAAATTACAAATGTTAAAGCTTGTTTCCACACTTGATTTGGCTGCAGCTCAGCGAATAGAATCTCATACATGTGGGAAGATATTGGGTGGAGTACGTGTTGACAATGAAGTGATGGATTGTTGGGTGGAGTGAAAGGTCGTATGGAAATGAAATAAGCGAAACCTCCCCAGTTCCCCACCCACACTGTTCCCTTTTCCCCCACCTCATCCCCTAATATTCCCCTTCCCACTCACAACCACACAAATCCACACGTCCCTCACCAACATTCGTAGTCAATTTTTCCTACCCCCCCGCCTCCACACACTCACAGCCCTCTCGCCTCTACCCTACCCAGACACCCACTCAACTTCCACACCTCCCTCCACCACTCCCCATCCCCCACTCCAGGCCACAGGAACCCGGGTGC